>NC_080682.1:74170396-74471191 GCF_030445035.2 Dasypus novemcinctus | reverse complement strand
TGAAGGTAAGACTATGACTTCTAACTAGACTTTGTATTCTTGGCACCTAACACAATGACGAGATATAGGCACTCATTAAGTATGTATTGAAGAATGAAAGAACATATGAATGCATGAATGAATGAAAGTATAGATGGTAAAATATAGCCCAGGTGTTGGTGAAGTTTCAAAACGTGTGTGCCTGTGTTCTCTTGGTGAGCATGCACAACAGTTCATGAAAAGCCACAAGACTTCCTGCCCTGAAAAATGGGGCTGGAGGTGAAGAGGGGATATGAGATGAGAATGGTGGTAGGCTGGGGCTCTGATGCAAGCTGGCGCTCCTGGAGCTGGGATGGGGAGAGGGTCGGGAGGGAACTGGGTGTAAGTGAGCCATACAACATCAGAGCAAATGTGGGGCCTGGTGCAAAGAGATATTGTTAACCAAGATGCCTACCCAAATGGGGCCAGGGGCCACAGAGAGCAAGGCGGGGGTTCAGGAAGGTCATGTAACCTGTGAGGTTCCTTAAAAGGCCCCTCCCAGGCTTTGAGGGCAGAGAGGAGATGTGAAGGTGCCAGGCAGGACCGGGCAGAATCAAGGCTGGCTGTGGGCAGTGTGTCCTGGCGGGGGGGCAGCCAGGACTACTGGTCTACCCGCTGCCGAATGGGCCTGTCACTGCCTTGTCCCCTGGCAGGCATGCTGCTCAAGAGAGCGTTCCCTGGCTTCCAAGGTGACTGCCTTGTGCCACCCTGAAAGGCAGCTGCGAAAGGCACTGCCTTTTTAATCTAAGCTGCCTGGAGTCTGAGGGGGAAGGGCACGGAGTCCTCAGGAGTGGAATAATGTGCTTCCCACACCTTGTTCCCCGGTACAAGGGCACAGGAGGGGAGCCTGGGAGATGGCTTTGGATATAGAGTGATTTTTCTCTCTGCCCGTTGCCAGTGACCTTTGACCGCAGCCCAGGGTGAGGCAATCATGCCGAGGGCAACCGTGAATGGATTGGAACGTGTGGGGGAGCCCAGCAGCGACTGCTGATTTTGGAGTAGCTCATTCCAGTCAGAGGCTGGCCTGTGTGTTCCAGAAATGACATTGCTTTATCTCAACCAGCACCTTGGGGGAAGCAATTCTCTTCCCTGTTTTTCAGATGAGGAAACTGTGGCACAGCAGTTTAACAGCTCCAGAGCACTTAGCATAATGCCCGGCACACTGTGCTAACACTAGACCCTAAAACTTAGATAAGATTTGCTCTGTGCCGCGACACCTTCCAGATGCCCACTGACCATGAGCTTCTGTGGACAGGCTGAGGACCCCAAGAAAAGTACTGGAGATTCCCAGCCTTCATATAAGAAGGCATTCTGCCTGAGAGCGTTTGGAGTAGCAGCCTTCTTTGGGCTGATAAACCCACCACAACCGTTTTACCCCCTGAACTGGGACCATTGTGAATGTGCATGAGTTTCCAAGTTGGTCAGAAATGTGCTTTTGCACCCAAAAGAGGAGTCTTGCCTGTCACCTTTTCACACTTAACGCCTGGCTTCATTAGAAAAGAGATGATTTTCCACCTTTTACCCTTTACCTCACATTTAAGTACTTTGAAAAGGAATGCATGGTAATGCATGGTATTAATAACGATCTGCTGAAACTTCTTTTTCTCAATATCTTTTAAAAATATAGCTGCAGCATCAATACAAGAAAATGCTCTTAAATTAATGCTGTCTTTTTAAAAAAATGTTTATTTTTTTTACTTTATTTTTTTAATGCTGTTTTAGCCCTTAAGGTGGTGTGGCTCTGTTCCCTCGTGCCAGAGTACTGGAGGTTGAATCCATTTGACAATACCCTTTGTGCCCAGCATCGAACCAGGCACTGCAGGGTAACACAGGAGCAGCAGAGCTGATGTGAGAACCTAAGAGCATTTTATGATGAGAAAAGCCAGGGGTGTTTGAAGTCAGGGGACCTACTTGGACTGTGGCTCTGTGATGTCTTGTCTATGTGATCTTGAACAAGTCACTTTTGTTTTCTGAGTCCTATCTTCTCCTGTGTGGAATGGGTATAATAATACCTATCTTGTATGGTTGAGTTAAAAGGATCACGTAAAAAACAATCCTGGCACCTGAAAGGTGCTCAACGAATGCCTGCTGAATCTGAATCTCAGAGGAGATTTAAACAGATTCTCAGAGACAACGTGAGACAGTAGGGATCCTTGTATTATCAAGTTCAAGACTGAGATGGCACAGCTTTTAAAATAACTTCCATCCAAGGACTTTTCAGCAGTTTTCACTGAGTTGTGGTATAACATCAGGAAATGTGTTGATAATGTTGGCCTTGATTTGGTAGAGAGAAAATGTGAATTGATGAAACTAAAGTGTGTTTTTGATAAGCCCCACGCGCTTATCCCCATGAGTCAGAAGGGCAGCAGCAGGTACTGGGTAGATCAGTGAGGGCAGGGGCATGATTTACAGAAATAATTTCCTGGAGAAGCATGGGCATGAGAGCGGCTGGGGTAAAAACAGGGAGAAGGGAAAGTGAGTGGAGGCTGGGGAAAGTAGGGCCCTTCTTTTGCATGAAGTGTGGGTAAAGGTGTGCAAGGGGTACTGGGAGGTGATTCCTAAGGCCCCAAGGAGTGTTACTGCATGATCCAAGACGGGAACTCACATTTCATTCCCCAAATAGTCTTCTTGGCCCCATTTCAAATTTTCTTTCAAATGCTGCCACTTTCTTGCTCTCTCATTAACTGAGCTCACACACACACACACACACACATATACATGCATATACCATATACTCAAGTGGGCAAGCTTTTTCTGGGGATTGAGGGGGAGCTGGGAAGGTCAGTTCATAGTTCACTTTTCTAATTTAAAATCTTCCTTATTCCATTTAATGTGTTTTAAACATTCATGATCTGGCTCAGCATAGGTGCTCCAGGAACGCAGTGCCTGAAGGAGGAGCAACAGTGGGGAGGGTGCGTTCCTGGGACTTTAGGGATGGATGAGAGTACGCTGCATGAAGAAAGGGAGGTGGTGCGCATGGAGAGGTGTTTTGAGAAGGAACTATTAGTGGGAAGCCTGAGGACGGGAAGGGTGGGCTGTGGAGGAAACTGCCTGTCGCTTGGCCCTGCTGGAGCATGGGCTGGGGGCTGGGAGGTGGAGGAGAGAGGCTGCTGAGCTCCTGGCCAGCATGTCCTCTCTAGGGGACTTTTTCTTTGTCTCCCCAGTTTTGCCATCCGAGGGGAACAGAGAATCATCTTCTTCCTGGTGGGAGGGAACGGGGGTGGGGGTGCGGGTATTGGGTGGTTAGTGTGTGTCAGCGCGGCCAGAGGCGCTGGCGCTCGGGCAGTCAGGGCAAGGGGTGGTCGATAAAGCCCCAGGGGCTTGGCTCTGAGCACCCTGGAGTGTGGGAGCAGGGAGCAGGGGCCCTTCTAAGGTCAGTGAAGATGGCTAAAACTGGCTCAGACTAACAACCCTGGAGAAGTTGTTTTCTTCAAATCTTGCTTTTTGGTATTAATTTGACGTAAATAGAGATCTTTGATTTTCAAGCCTAATTTCAGAGTTCTGTTCTAGAAGAAAAGCCCTGTGGCGAGGAAACGCCGGCTATCGTTTTGCTCACTTCCGTGACCTCTAGGCATTAGGCACCCGCCCATTTCCTCGTGGGTTGCACGAGGGCGGCAGCAATGGCAGGGCCTGGGAGCTTGTTAGGAAAGCAGAATCCCAGGGCCCTCCCCAGACCTACCAGATCCCAACCTGCTGTTTAACAATGCACCCAGGTGGTCTGAGAACACATTTAAATTTGAGAAAACTGGCCAAGTACAGATTGCCTTAAGTGTAGGCTTAATATGTTAGATTGATTTATGAATTTGTTTATTCAGCAGCAATGGAACATTTTCTGTGTGCCAGGCTAGGGTTTTTGAGATAAATAAGATAAACTGACATCTTACCCCAACAGAGTTTATATATGGAAACAAATGATGGACATGTAAAAGTAAATAAATGGCAATGATAGAAGCTCTAACCAGCCTCCTAGGAGGTGACACCTTGCAAGCCCCAAGCTATAGACTTCAGACTTTGGGTTGAAAGAAAGGGGGCTAGGTGATTTTTAGAAACAATGTATAAATCTTTGTGTGTTTTAGAATACTTTATAAAACAGTGGGTTGTAAATTGCATGTTGGAGATTTTCAGTATAATGGGACACATGTGACTCCTTGCAAACCCATCGCTCATCTCTGGCAAACCTAGCCAAGAGGATGGCTTGCTCCAGCTGTTCCCAATCTCAGGAACACCAGCTTTCCATTGGATATCTTGTGTCTGGCTTTCTCGCAGTTGAGTTTCACTGGAGACGTTGAAAGTCTGCCTGCTGATGCTCCTTCTCATTCTGAGGATTTTAATGGCTAGGGATTAAAAATACCCAAGTAATGTGTATTCCATCTGAGAATCTGTTTCTCTAGACTTTCTGTAATGCAGTCTTTACAGGAAGATTGAACGATAAAATGAGAGAGGATTTTGCTGCTGGGAGGAATTTGGAGGAGGAGCAGGTGGCCATAGTGGATTTGGGTGGGTTTGGAGAACAGCAGTTGACCACTGAATACAGTTTTCCTAGTGACTTTTAGGGAAAAAAAAACATTGGTAGTGTGGGTACATTGAGCAAAGTACAATTTGTGGTATCTGATAATTCTGGTTTTGGTAACACCGCTAAAAATCACATTATCCATAGTTTATGGAACACATACTATGTGCCAGGGGCTTTCCATACACATTTCTACAATCCCTACAACAGCCCAGGGAGGCGGGCGGTGTTATCCCCTTTTTCAGGTGAGGAAGCTGAGATTCAGAAAAGGTAAATACTTTGTCTGAAGCCATAGCACTAGCTGTGAAGCTTGGGTTTGAGTCCAGGTTCTTTTTAACTTTAAAGCATACGCTCTGTCAATTTGGCCCTTACCTGCCCACTTTGAGTTAGGCCCATTTTGGGCCTGGTATCCCAGTAGGTTGCCATGGACCGCCCCCCTCCCGGCTTCCTTTCTCAGAAAAGGCCCCACCTACTGCTGTCTCCCATCAACTCTTGTTTCCCTCATGCCTCAGTTGATGAAAACGAATCTCATAAACTTGTTCATCTGGGAACGGGTAGAGGACAAGCAGTGACCTGGCCTGCTGGCCTTCCTGTCTGGTGCGAATCAGTGTGCCAGCAAGTCAATTCAACCACCATTCCATAAACCGCTGCTAGGATGCTGGGCCCGCGAGGTAGGAGTTAAGGCAGGGCCTTTACGCCTACGGAGCTGGGGAATAAACACATGCACCACTCGCCTGCACATGCTAAGTCACATATTAGCTATTTACAAAGTATCTTGCATTTGGAAGGCTGCTGCAACGTATCAGAAAGGGCACAGAATTTGGATTCAAAATGCCTGAGTTTGAGTCTTGTTCTCCAACCAACCAGACTTGTGATGCTGAGCAGATCCCTTTGCCTCTCTGAGTCTCAGGTTCCTCTTCCTGAACATGATGATCTGGAACGGAACGGCCGTTTCACAGGGCTGTGGCAGAGCTATATGCCATGACATGTATGTAAATGGACCAGTGGGTTGCCCGGCCCATAGTAGGTGCTTTAAAAATGTTTGTGAGACTCAAGTCTTCGGTGCTTTACTATTTTCCCAGCTAACTTTCTCAGACATCTTATCTGTGCTCCCTTGGTATAGACAGGTTGGCCGAGGCCTCCTGCACTTCCCTGAAAGCCTCCTTCCCAGTCTACAGTGCTAAGTGTGGGCTCTGAGGAACTGGCCAGATTCCTACCCCCACAATCAACTGTGAGCAGACCAGGAAAACTGTGGCCAAGGGGCTGGGGCTAGAAACCCTGTGTTTTCTATTCAGTGGCCCCGGCTGCTCCATGACCTTGGCCACAGGACATTTTTTCCCTTGGCCGGAGTTTTGTAATCGGCACCATTTGTACAAACATTCTGGGAAACAATTATTTGTACAAGCTTAGAAATTTATGGGACAGTTTACATACAGAGCCTGATTAAATGATAAGCTTCTGGGGCTCTGTGCCCATTCCAGGGTCTTCGCTGCGGTCATCTCTTTCTTCTGGGCCCGAGCATGGGAGTGCCAGTGGCCTGATGGTGTTTTGATTCTGCTCTGGCTCGCTCGTCTCTTTCCCCTTCCCCTTTAATGTAACCTTCCATGATGGATGGTCCTCTAACCACAGTGCTCTGCCTCTCGAATCTCCCCAGGGAAGAGCTCATCCTCCCCCTACCTCAGCTTTCAGTCCTCTGTGGATAACTCCAAGATCTGCCCTGAATACTGAATCCTGCTTTCCTGCCTGTGAACTAATAAGCAATATGAATTTGGTCCTTCAGCAAATATCATTGGGTTCCTACTATGTGCTAGCCCTGGTGGCGCAGGGATAAGAAAGATCGACATAGCCCCTGGAGAGAGACAGTAAACAAGTAAACCAAAGAAATACACCAGGAAGTTTCAGTTTGGAGAAAGTGATCCATCAACAACACGGTCAGTGGGTGGGGGACGGTGTTGATGGATAACCTCATAACCGAGGACTAGTGAGCAACCCCTCCTGGTTTGTCTGCTATGAGGAAAGTAGAGTAGATTAAGCCCTAGGTGGGGGGCGGAGGGGGCCAGAGAAGTGGCCAGGGAAGGCCTCTTAGGGAGGTGACCTCTGGGAGCTTCTCCAGTGCTGTCCTTTTTGTGGATGAAGATGCTGGCATGTAGCGAGGCCGAGTCGCTCAGCCCTGGGCACCCCAGGCTAAGTAAGCGGTGGGCCCAGCATTTGGCGGGCTTGTTCTTACCCCAGAGCCTCTCCTCCTCTCACTCCTTGCCCCACGCTGCCTCCCTGCAACCCTGCCCTCTCATCCAGACTGAACCTCGCCGTCCCTCACCGTCCCTTCCGCGCCGTCCCAGTCAGAGGCCCCTCGGAGCCGTCTCCGACTCGTCCCCCACCCCTCCTCAGCATCTAGGCAGTTCTCGCTCCGTGTGGCTTCCCAGCTGCCCTTTCACCTGTTCCCAAACCACACCCTCAGGCTGGTTCCTCCTTCTCCTGTCCCCACCCCTTTGCCAGAAGAATCTTCCGCTATGTGACTGCCTCACTAGCCTAGAGTTAAACCTTCGGAAAGGTTTTTTTTGTTGTTTCTTTTTAAAATTTTTTTTTTATTTTTAAAAGATGCATAGATCACACAAAATCTTTGGGGAGTTTTGATCCTCTGGATTTTGAAGGAGCTTGGGTATGTAAACCCTTATTAATGACCTGAAGGCTAGGCCTTGAGTTTGAGGACACTTGAGTGAACAGGACAGTCAGTGTTAATGTGTGTCCTGAAGAGAGTTCTTGTGCCTTTAAGTAGCAGAAACAGTGGGGTATGATTTTGAATCTGGGTGTTGCTAATGGCATCGCAGTAAGGAAGTAATAAGCATTTTAGCGCCTATCAGTGGAGTGTGGGGCAGAGGGAGGGTTGGGAGTTGGCGGGGGTGGGGAGGGGCTTTCACACTGTGCCTGCTAACAGACGCTGGGGTTAAAGCTCAACTAACTGTAATTGTTTTGTTTTTTCTCTTTTAATCTATTTCCTCAGTGCATCTAGAACAACGAATGGCAAGTATCAGTAATGAAATGGCAAATACTACGTGCACAGTACATAAAATGTGAGCTCCTCCTTCCCCACATCTCTGCTCCTTGCCCCAGCAGCTCAGCTCACAGCTGATTACTCAGACTTTCTGGATGTATTTATTTTAAAGTTGCTCTCTGAGAGAAAATGTTTTTTAAATGGAGCTAAAAAATAAATGAAGATTACAGATTATAGTAAGGAGGGAATATATTAAATTCTTGACCAGAATGCCCAGGGAATGGGGAGTTTGGATTTGTGTTTTCTGGAAACTGCAGATTGATCAGACTCCCCACTTAAGTCTTAGTGTTGATGTGTTGATGATGGAAAACCAGGCTGGGAATGTAGTGCAGTGTAGGGGTTATGGGCATAAGCTTTTTCAGCTGGGTTCAAGTCCTGACTGTGCCATTTGTTAATCCCACCAAGCCTCACTTTTCTCATTCATAAAATGGACATAAAAATAGCTTCTTCTAGTCATCTATTCCACCCCACCCCAACACAGTAGCTTAACAATGACAAGATTTGTTTTGTTCACAAATCTATACTTTGGGGAGGTTTCAGGGAATGATGCTTTCTCTGTTCCACCGAGCATCAGACTTGAAGCTGGAATCACCCGAAGCCTCATTTGTTCACGTATCTGGTGATAGGTGCTGAGACTCATCTAGGGGCAAAGCTGGGCTGCACATGGCCTCTTCTGTGCGGCCTGGGCTTCCTGACAACATGGCGGCTAGACTCCAAGCTGAGAGTCCTGAGAGAGGGAGTGGGCCAGGAAGAAGCTGTATTCCCTTTTATGACCTGACCTCAGAGTGATGCAACATCACTTCTGCAACATTCTATTCATTAGAAGTGACTTTAGAAGATAAGCCCATATGAAGACATCACCTTTTGATGGGAGCTCATCAAAGCACTTTGCAGCCATGCTTAAAAGCACCACATACCTCTTACATAATCAGGTCCGCAGTGAGGACTGATTGTGGTCTTGCAATAAAGAAAGAGGCACAGTGTCTGGCATGAATGTCTAACAAGAACAGCCTTAGAAAGTATGCCCAAGAGGAAACTGAGACTCTGAGAGGTTACGTGACTTACTCAGATTCCCAATGAGTGTCCGAGCAGGGTTTTGAACTGTTGCCTGTGGGGCTCTGCATGGCTTCTTGAGAGTCTAGCAAATGGAACTGGTGTCACTGAGTGTGGTTTGTTTGCACATCATTATGTGATGAAATGTGCTATGCCAGTGGTTACAGGAGAAGGATTTCTGTGTTGGATGATCTAACCCCTGCAAACTGCTCTCCCCATTTCCCAGATGTCTATCCACCCCTCTTTTCTCTTTGCAAAGAGACTGGGGAGTTGATTACATAATGTTTTGCTTTGGCGTATGTACCTTGCTGCAAAACATGACACAGTAAGACCATGAGTTTCATCCTTCTTAGGCTATCATCCAGAAAGCCTCGAAAAAGGTGCCAGACAGGCCTGTATGTGATGTTCCCCCACTGTGCCCAGTTCCTCTGGCACCTCAGGAGGACGTCTTACGTCAGCTGGATTGCTCGAGAAGCTACTGTCCTCCACTTCAGACTTTGACTAAATTGGGTTGCTCTGTAGCTTTAAAACACTTTCCATCCTGCTCGCTGTGCTTGGTTGATTTAGAGGAGAAGGCATGGATCCTTTTTTCTGTTTACTGGGTTTATAAAATATGAGCTATAATTGTAGCGTGAAATTATACGCATATCAATAAAATATAACTTTAAAAAATCTGGCAAAATGTGTTTTAATTTTGCAATGGGAATCATATCGGCTGTCAAACTAAAACTTATACCTCCTCCTTGAAATAAAAATTACCTTTTGTAAACAAAAAGCTGAGGAAGAAGACAATGTAGTTGAACCACTACCTCCAGCCTTTTTAATTTGAATTTTCTTCATTTTTGTCTCCTAAGTACATGGTTATTTTTCTCTCCCAGTAGCAATTTGGTTATTTTAAATTTAAAATGTACTGATTTCAGAGCCTTTTCCTCCATATTATTATTTCTTCTTTTAAAAGAGAATTTATAACTTAAGGTTTTTTAAAAAAGTCAAAGCTCGCTCCTGCGAGTGTAAACCTCCTGTTAACTGCTGTACCATGAACTTCTCTTTCCACTTGGGCTGTGGACCCAGATCCTTTTCAGGGGCAGCAATATTGAAGAATTGCTTTGCTGGGGGAGGGAAAACACAGAGAGGGAGTGAAGCAGGAGGTTGGAGGACGCGTCCTAGGTCTCTTCTGGTAGCTCAACTTTGAAATGCCCAGCACGGTCCCTCTGCCACTAACCATGTCACAGCCTGAGAAGTAGTTGAGTCTCCTAAGGATTCCAGATGCTTTGGCCAGTGGCATCTCCTGATTTTACAGTTTGAGGATTACTTTGGGTGCTGGGAAAGAAGGTATTTTCTGCTTCCTTTCTATATCTCTTTAAGGCATAGATATTACTGTTATAATGGGAAAGAAAGGCTTTGATTTAAAATAAAAAACCACAGCTCCCAAAGAATTTGCTGTTTGGAGTGTTTTCAGGGTTGTTGGGTACTTATTCATTCACTCCCTTGGCTGCTATTCTGGGGGCACCTATTGTGTTCTCGGCACTGTGCTGTGCTAGGTGCTGGGGCCTCTCTCCTCGCAGAACTTAGAGGCTGTGGGATCAACGACAGTCGTCCAAGTTGCTCTCAGAAATGGAACATCCTGACAGAGATGGAGGCCAGAAAGGGGAGATTCAACCCAGGTAAGAAGATGAGAGGGTTTCCTGGAGCCCAGGAGAGGCGTGCTGTCCTCAGGAGTAATCCCGTAAGGGCAAACAGACAGGGAGCCCCCAGCTGCTCGGCCCGGCGAGGCAGGGGCAGGCCTTTCTCCGTCTGTGGAATGGGAAAACAGGCTGGTTCTGATGATCCTTGGGGGTTGGGGCAGTTGTGTCTCTGGGGGTCACATGATGTCTTTTTTTTAAAAGATATTTATTTATTTATTTTTAAGATTTATTTATTTATTTATTTCTCTCCCCTTCCCACCCCCCCACCCGGGTTGTCTGTTCTCTGTGTCTATTTGCTGTGTTCTTCTTTGTCCGCTTCTTTTGTTGTCAGCGGCATGGGAATCTGTGTTTCTTTTCGTTGCGTCATCTTGTGTCAGCTCTCCGTGTGTGCGGCACCATTCCTGGGCAGGCTGCACTTTCTTTCGCGCAGGGCGGCTCTCCTTATGGGTGCACTCCTTGCATGTGGGGCTTCCCTACGCGGGGGACACCCCTGCGTGGCAGGGCACTCCTTGCATGCATCAGCACTGTGCATGGGCCAGCTCCACACGGGTCAAGGAGGCCCGGGGTTTGAACCGCGGACCTCCCATGTGGTAGACGGATGCCCTAACCACTGGGCCAAGTCCGCAGCCCATATGATGTCTTGAGACCTGGTGCTGTGCTTTGAGATTGGGGAGGAAGGGTGAGGCTGTGTTCGCGTGGACACGCCTGTGAGGGTTTGGATCTGCATAATAGGCGAGTCCGTGTCTGTTCCAGAGCGGCTGTGCGTGCGGCGCATACCTGGCCCCTGGCTCTCAGATGTTCCTGGGAGGGGAGAGGAAGCCTCCCCCAATGCCCACCACCTGATACCTTGGGCAGCACCCCCCCCCCCATCTTCCATTCGTTCGGTGTACGTTTATCGAGGGCCTTCTTTGTGAAGTGCTCTTGGGAAGTGGACTGGACTGCAGCTTCTGAGAAAACCAAGTTCCCAAACTCAGCCCTAGGCGGAGTCCTGTCTGTGGAGAAAGCAGGTGTGGATCACGCCCCGCTCTGCACGGGGCTGCCCCTTGCTCCCCCTTTGCCCCGAGGCAGGTGCTTCTGTCCCTCAGGCCCTGGCTGAGGAGGCACCGTCCCTGCAGAAGTGTGAAAGGAGCCCGTGGCTCCCTGGGCAGGTGGCTCAGATCCCGCTGACTGGCTGGCGGACCACCCCAGCCCTGCTTAGGGCAGGAGGGAGCCGGCAGAGCGGGGAGGGGCTGAGCCCTGAGCCCACTGCCAGGTTCCGGATGCCATTTGGAGTCAACCAGCCTGCAGATTGCCCTGGTGTTGATTCCAGCCTCTGCCCTTGACGCCATCTTCTTCCAGCCCCTCTCCTTTTTGCCACTAATCCTGTTTCTCCTCCTTTGCCCCGAGTGTCCCTGTAACAAATCTCTCATTCCCTACCTGTCTCCAGCCCTGGCAGATGGAAGCGAGCCTTTCAGTTACCCAGAGTATAATCTGCGGGGAGGTTTAGAGTTGGCCTCAGGCAGAAATTGAGTGCTCTCATTCATACAATGGGTAAGAGAACCCACTGCACGTGGTTTGGTGAGGACTAGCTGGAGTAATTCATGTGAAGTGCCCAGAACCTTGCCTGGCATGTAGTAATAATGTAATTAATAATTTTATAAGTAATAATAGTAATAATAACCTAATGAATGACAATGGTTATTATTATTAACAGCCAATCTCTGCAGCTGAGAAGGTGCAGGGGAGAGAGGTATCTTCACATCAGAGCAGTTGGTGTTTATTAAGAGCTAATACTACCACTAGGCAACATCTGAACATGTGATATGTGCTGAGCCCCGGGCAAGTAGCCACTACACTTATCCAAGGTCACGCATCTAGGGAGTGTGACTCAGTGTTCAAACCTGAGCCGTGGTCCCACACTGGGGGCACATGGGATGTGTGAGGCTAGGACTTGGCCCCAGTGACGTCTCTATTAGGTTGAGTGTGTTGTATCACTGCTAATGTGCAAGCTCTGAGGATGTCTATACACTGTGTTTTCTGTGAAGAGATACTGCTTTATCCAGAGTGTGCTCCATGTGCCATTCTGTTCTTGTCCAGTGCTTACCCATAGCCAAATTGGGAGGGCCATGGAGTCTGTTGGACCTCCAGAAGGAAGCTCGTGCCTCTTCCTTCCCGCGACACTGCACCTGGTGGGGAGGGCTCTGCCGTATTCCAGTTCTCCGCTCTGTTCTCTGCCAGTGTGTGCCTTCGTAGGGCTTCATTGTTAAGGAGAATTTGGCTAACAATTAGCTTTAGGGGTGGTATGTGGGGCTCCATCTCATGGGTGGCATGGGATCCAAACTCTTGTGTGGCAGCGAATGCTGTAATCCGAAGCTTCTTTTTTTTTAAAGATATTTATTTATTTATTTTTAAGATTTATTTATTTATTTATTTCTCTCCCCTTCCCACCCCCCCCCCCACCCTGGTTGTCTGTTCTCTGTGTCTATTTGCTGTGTTCTTCTTTGTCCGCTTCTCTTGTTGTCAGCGACATGGGAATCTGTGTGTCTTTTCGTTGCATCATCTTGTTGTGTCAGTTCTCCGTGTGTGCGGCACCATTCCTGGGCAGGCTGCACTTTCTTTCGCGCTGGGTGGCTCTCCTTATGGGTGCACTCCTTGCGCGTGGGGCTCCCCTACGCGGGGGCACCCCTGCGTGGCAGGGCACTCCTTGCGCGCATCAGCACTGCGCATGGGCCAGCTCCACACGGGTCAAGGAGGCCTGGGGTTTGAACTGCGGACCTCCCATGTGCTAGACAGCCACCCTATCCACTGGGCCAAATCTGTTTCCCTCAAAGCTTATTTACGCTCTATACTGTTAAAGCAGAAACTTCACTTTTCAAAAGAATTGAAAAATGTAATAATCATGGTACTGGCATAAGGTCAGACTTATAGACCAATGGAAAAAAATGGAGAGCTCTGAAATAAGCCCTTCCACCTATGGCCAGCTGATTTCTGACCAGGGTGCCAATTCTATTCGATTGGGAAAAATTGGCCTCTCTGAGGAGTGTGTGTGTACGCACATGTGCATGTGTGTATGTGTGTGTGCTCATGAGTGTGGTTGGGGGTACTGCCCTCATGACTGCTTCCTGAGAGGGGGTTGTAAAATTGTCAACCCACATGCCAAACTCTTATGGACGTTAAATCTGGGTGAGGGGAGCATCTCCACATTAATTTTTTTGCATGTGCATTTCATTTGAATGTGTTATAGTAAGCAAGTATTGTTTATATAATAAAAAATATATTGAAATTGCACCTTGAATCAAAATTGAAACTCTGTGTCACGTAGAAAATAGCACTGGATTAGAAGTGGAGACCTGGGGTTTACCCTCAGCCTAGCTGCTCCCTCTCCAAATGACTAGGTGAGTGTTCCATGCTGAGCCTCAGTTTCCTGTCTGTAAAATGGGAGGGTTGGACTGTCTATGCTAAGTAAGGGCTTGTCTAGTTCTGATATCCAGGCAGCGCTGCAGTGGGGCTTGGGGAGGGAGGCAGGGAGAAGGGGCAACATCAGCACCACTTTTTGAGGAGGCTAGAGCTGCCACTGCAAAGGGCCCCGTGTCCTTGGACTGCATCCTCCCGCTCAATGCTGCCCTATGCCCTGGCTCTCCTTGGCACCCTCCTTGTGGGAGAGGTGTTGGAGGTGCCTCTGAAGCGCCGTGATGCCTGGAAGGCTGGCTGTTGGAGAAGCAGGCCTGGATGAGGGCCTCGGCTTTCCGATGGGCTCTGCTGCCTTCCCCTTCTCTTGGCCCTGTCTCGATCCCTTTAAACACAGCTGGCCTCCCCTTGCACCCCGCCGCTGGCATCACACTGAACCTGTGATGCCAGCTTTGTTTACACGAGGGCTTGTCATGCCACCTGGTCCCCTCTGTTCTCTACTCACCCCCTCTCTGCTCTCCTACCCCTGGGCTTCCAATCCCTGCCTCCGTTCTCCATCCTCCTGGATGTTCTTTCCTAGATCACTGAAACTCAGTTTCCCTCTGGACCCTCAGTTCTGCTTGGCCCTTTAATTCTGGCTTGGATCCACAGTTTTGGATTAAGAGACACTCTGCTAGGCACATGAAGTTTCCATGCCTGAGCAGAGCCTGCCAATGCCCCCCAGGGGAGGAGGATTTGGACCCTCTCCTCTCACAGACATGGTCATAGGTGGTGGATGAGCAGTGCTTTTGGACACAGCACCAGCCAGAGGCAAACACCTCTCCCTGAAGCCCAGGCCACTGTTGCTCAAGTTGCAGCTGGATGCTGGCTTCGGGTCACATTGATTTTTCCCAGGGCTTTAATAACCCTGAGCTTCAGCTTGCCTATTGGCTCTTTTGTAATGTATTAGCCTCCTAAAATGGCCACTTTTGGTTAAAAGTTCTTATTACTGCAAAAAGAGATGTTGAATCACACTTTCAAGGTCGCTGGTGAAATGTGATCTTGGAGACTCATTGGCCCTGGTCCAGGGCACAGGGAAATGGATATTAAGAAGATAAATTAGAAGTCAAAACACAGTTCTGTTTTCCCCTGTGTCTTAGGCTGAGTGTCTGTGATGAATTTTGCAAGGAAAAAAAAACAGAACTCCCTCTCCCTGTACCACCTTCAGAAGTCAGATTTCAAGCGGGAGAGACAGTCAGCAGCTCTTTATTTCAGCCTTGACATTACCAGAATTGTAATCTCCCAGGGTAGTGATGCAGTCAATTTCCTTCTCTCACCACAAGTCTCTGAGGTTGGATTTTCCCCTCAGCCCCGTATTTTGTAATTCTCTGCAGCTCAGCAAATCCTTATTGACGGGCTTGCTCTGTGCCAGGCCCGGTGTAGATGGCGAGGGGACACAGGCGACTGTGACAGGGTTCCTGACCTCCGATCCCGCAAGCCTCCGATGGAGGAGATGGCAGATGTGGTCACAGTCCCCTTATGTCCTCAGCTTGTTGCCCAAATAAAATGCCCCCCCCCCCAGAAATCCAGAGCCTGGGCCCAGTACTTTATATGCATCAGCTCACAAAATCCTGAATTGTGGGTACTATGGTCCCTTCCCTTTTGCAGTGAGGAAACAGGCTCAGAGAGGTTCGAATGCCCACGGCCAGTGGTGGAGCTGAGACTTGAACCAGCTCTGCTTGATTCCACAGATACAGTATTGCCTCTCCTGGCACCCAGCGAAGCCCGAGTCCCTGGGTCAGGATATGGAGAAGCAGCGTTAGTTTGCACAGCCAGCCTCCATGGATGCCATTTCCACTCTAATGGGCAGAGCATCCTGGGAGTGCCTCTCAGTAACAGGTTAATGCCCACTGCTGTCGGAGTCCTGCATCCAGATACGGGGGGGCATCTGCTTTGAGGCAGCGTTCTGCAGCTGGAGCAGGGAGGCCCCGGGCCTGTCAGCCCAAAGGGCATGTTTGGGAGAAAGTCGGGTGGACACCTGGGTGGGTCCAGCAGAAGTCAGCATTCAGAGGATGAAGAGGTGTCCTAAGAGCCACCTTTCCCCATTTCTCCACCCTAGCCTCACTTGCCTTTCTCTATTTTTCTCCCCATTCACCCCTCCCTCAGAGGCAGGCACTTTCATGGAGACAGGTATCCACAGGCTGACTTGATCTTTGTTGGACGGGTATGTTACACTTTATTACAGGGCAAATGGCGGAGCAATGGGACAAAGAGGTCATTTCTTCTTCCATTTGCAACCAACTACATCCTAAGGTCACTAGGGCTGTCTCTTATGGGGCGTGGGAACCTAAAGGATCCACCATTAAAGCACTTAGTCTCTTTGCAAAGATAACTCCATAGATGATAACTCTGTAGGTGCTTCAGGATCAATACCCATTTGCTTAAGGACAACCTCCAGAGAAGGTTCCAGATCCTCCTCCACTCATCACTGGAGGCATCACAGTATGGACTAGGCTGTGAGTATCGCCCATGTGGCATTTTCAAAGCTCTTGGGGCTACTTTGAACTGGGAGCTATTCCTGGTCACTTCCCTAGGTCTCTGAATGTTTTGCACTCCTTCTCTCTACTGTTCATTCATCATTCGTTCATTCATTCATTCATATTTCTTTATTGGATGTTTATTATGTGCAAGGCACTGTACTAGGCACTGGGGATGCACTGGTGAACAAAACAGACAAGTCCTGAACTGATGGAGCTTACACTCTAGTGGGGTAAGGGGCAAATCAAAAGAATATGGGTAAAACATGTAACAAGTGCTGTGAAGAGAAATAAAGCAGGTACAGAGAATAGAAATAAGGCGGCCAGGGTCTGGGTGGGTACAGGTATGTTTGCGTGCACGTCAGAGAAGGCCTCACTGACACAACTGCACTTCAGCAGAGTCATGGAAGTGGCTCCATTCTGGATGCATTTTGAATATAGAACAAAGAAGATTTTGCTGAATTATGAAAGAAAATAAAGAGTTAAGGAAATCTCCAAGGTTTTTGACCTAAGCAACGGGAAAAGATGGAGTTGCTATTTAATGAATGAAGAAGGAGATGTGGGGAGAAGAAAATCTGGGGGCTGGATTTTGGCCATAGGAAGAGTGAGATGTCTATTAGACCCTGAGTAGGGAGTTGGATATATGAGTCTGCACTTCAGAAGAGAGGTCCTGTCCTGATACATGCATTTGGAAGTCATCAGGTATAAATTGTACTTAGAACTATGACTCTGGGAATAAGTATGGTTGCAAAAGACAACCAAAACTGATCTCTGGGTGCTCACTATACTATCGTAAAGGAGATGTAGAACATCAGCGAAGGAGACTGAGAAGGAGTGACTAGTGAGGTAAGGAAAGAAGCAAGAGCTTTGTTCCCAGTATGATTTATTTTTGGTCCTTTGACACCCTCTGCTTCTTCCATCCTTTTGAGCCCTTAATTTTGAGCTTTTCCTGCAGAGGCAGCCACGCCCTAGGGTTTAAGGTCATATCACAGCAGATTCAGAGATATTGAGTCCCAGTCCCATCACATGGTCTGAGTGGATTTCCAGTGGTATCTCTTCGTTTCTTGATGAGGGAGAAATCAGGATGCCATTTCAGGTAGCAAGCAGCATTTTTAGACCAGTTTAGTAATTGAGTTGGTTGAACTTTTCTTATGAATGGGAGGAAGGTCTGAAAATCTTTACATTTTAAGTTGCAAAGCAAGAACATATGGCTATCCTTCATTTAGAATCTGGATTGGCATTAAAGAGACTTAATGAAACATGGTGATGTTTCTGGGGAGTAGTTATGGAACCACTTCAGCAGCTACAGGCTGTTGAATTGCTGTGGCTTCAACAGAAAACAAGAGAAGGAAGAGACCATTATTTTGCTTCAGCTCATGAAGCTACCTAGTATCTTAGAAAGGGCAAAGGATCTGGTATTGGTTCAAATTCCAGATCTTTCCCTGATTAGTTGTCTGACTGCAGGCCAGATGCTAAGAATCCCAGGTCTGATTTTTCTTCTATGAAATGGGGATGATTTCTTCCTACTTACAGACATTCTTGGCATTCACTGTGAGACACAGTGTCTGGTTCATTGTAGGGCTTAGGTATGGTTGGTTAAGTTTTATGTGCTTTCCTCTTCTGAGGAAGGGACTTTTTAGGAAGATTAAATGAGTATATAATTGTGGGCATGTGTATGCATCTCCAACTCTCTGAGAATAGTCCTCTCCCACAACGAACATCTTTAGTCTATTTGGAGACTCAAGGCTGCTTACGTGAGAGTGTATTTAAGAGCCTTGTGGTTTGAGACAATCTGAGGAAATAGGGAAGGCTTTGGAGATGGCACGTAAAGTGGGCTGAGCTGAGAAGGATGAACAGTATATGGATGGATGACTTGTAGAGGGGCAGCATCTTTGTGTTTCAGTTCTGACTTACCCAGAGATGAGGGAGTAAAATGAGATTCTAGTCAACTTCAACTCATTCATTCAGTCAACAGAAGCTCAATGTCAGCAACTATGCTAGAGAAACTAGCAGAAAATATTCTTGCTTTCAAGAACCCCACCCCCCAGTCTTGCGGGGGTGTTGAGATGTAGTAGACATTCACAATATGGTGTGGTGACTTCTCTGTTGGGAGGAGCAAGGGGGCTGTGGGAGCACTGAAGAGAGGCACCTTTACAGCCTGGGGGGTGGTAAGTGGGCCTCAGGAAAGGATTGCTGGAGAAAGCGGCACTGCAGTTGAGTCATAAAGAATGAGCAGGAGTTATCCAGGGTTAAGAAAGGGGTAGGAGACAATATGAGAATATAAGAAAGACTGTAAAGATAATAGTAGCTAATATGAAGAGCGTGTTATATTTGGGAAATGGGAAGACTTTCAAGGTGTGCATGTGTGTGTGTGGGGTCGGGCATGTAGGAGGACATGCCTGGAGAGATAGGCAGGGAAAAGACTGAACCCCTCCCTATAGGAGAGTCAAACTTTTTAACCCAGGGTTCAATTCAGTAAGCGCTTTGGAGACTCGGACAGAAGACGAGTCATAAGGAGTCACAAGGAAGAGGGAGATGAGTTATCTTCATTAAAAGAGTAGAAATCTTCCTGCCATGGTCCAGGTGGATCCTCTCATGCTGGGCTTTACAAAGTTCTCTCTCGGGGCTAAGGAAGCATTGCCTTGGCTTCCCCACCTGCTTCAGATGGCATCTTTCTTCAGGCTCCTGGGTCACATCAGTCCCTCTTTCCAGCCAGCTTGTTTGCAGAGTTCAGGGAAAAGAACATTGGATTTGAAACCCTGTGAGCAGGTTTGAATCTCAGCATCAACCCTGGTTAATGATCATGAGTAAGCCTTTAACACCCCAAATTCCTTCCCATCAAGTATAAAATGGGGATAATGATCTCTAATTTACAGGTCATTGGAGGATGAGGCTAGCCTATCCAGTGCCTTTGTGAGAATTATAATTAGAAACAGGCATCCTTTCCTCAAGAAACTTGCTGCCATCTTCCAGCCCATGTGATTGGTGCCTCCTAAGGTTATGGGGGACATGCATTATCCATTGAATAAATGATAGATGCTACTATTATTATCATTATCATCACCATGAAGGAAAGTAGCTCCAACCTGACCTTTTGGTAGGCTAGCTGCATCAGTCCTGCTGCCTGATTAATTCTGATTTTACCACAGTAAAGCAATTCTCCTTTGACCAGTTAGTAATTGTAGCAACCGGTAGGGGTGTGCCCAGGAGTTGTGTTTTCTTATTAGAGCTTCTTTAGCACATGGTGTCAAAAGCTGAAGGACATCAAAATGCTGGCCATCTCTCAACTACTGTGCTGCCAAAATAACTCCTACCACAGAGCAGACTGTCTCCATCCTTTGGAGATGAAAATAGAGTCTAATGGATTTAGGAAGCAATCAATGCTTCTAAAGACGTTTGTGGATTGTAGCCCATAAAATATTAATTCTTTCTGTTTGTCTCTAAGAATATATTTTATATGTTAATGCATTATTGAAAGGTACTTATAATGTTAAATGACTTAAGGCTTGATCATTGAATGGCAGAATTTCTTTTTCTTTGGGACGTTAATGTAAAATATAAGACAAAACAAAATCCCACTGACCACGCCGGCAGTTATGAGTCGACAGCCATGGGATGAAACTGTACCGTTGTAAAATGAAGTTGTTTTATTTGTGTTTTGATGGGCAAATAAATAACTTATGTATGACATTTCCCACCTAATAAAATGGTTCACTGTCAGATTTACTGGGCACGTTTATGAAATCACAACTGTGCAGCTCGGCTTTATTTGGCCTTAATGACATTAGGGCCGGGGAGGGTTGTGCCTGGGTCGTCAACATACGGAACAGTGCAGTTGAAGGAAGAGTGATCGCAAATCAAGGCGGGTGGGAGAGTGTAATCTAGAAGATGCAGGGGAAAGCATTTAAGATTGACTTGAAATTTACCTTTATACAGGGAACATGCTACCTTTTGATTCTTCTGAGCATGGGCATGGTATGCTCATTACAAAAGTATACAAACAAAGAGTATACAAAATATATTTCTTGCTATGTTTCTTAGTACATGACATGGAACACCAAATTCTGAAAGGAACTATTTATTGCACTTTTGGGGGGCCAAAGGACCTCTCTGAAAATTTAATTTAAACTATAGAGCCTGTCTTAAGAAACATGGCTATAGGCACATGCACACAAAATTCTTTGCATGATTTCTGAGGGTCCTTGATCTCCTACTAAAGTCTGTCAGACTCTGATCCAGCCCAGCAGTCTTGTTTTTCACTCAAGAAGGCTGAAGTCCAAGGAGTGGTGGCCCACCAAAGGTCACACAGCTCCTGATACCTCAACCCCGTACTACCTTTCTATTCACCAGGCGCCAACAAGGTATAGGGCAGGTTCTGGGAGCTGGGGATTCTGCAGAAAACACAATGGCCAAAGTCGCTGGTATCATGGAGCTTTCATTCTAGCGTGGAAGACAGACAATAAATGAAATCAGAGATCATGTGCTGGGTGGTCATAAATACCCTGGGGGAAAATAAGGCTGAGTGAGGGAGATAGGGCAGGTGATGAGGGGAAGCCATGTTAGTTTAGATGGGTTGGTTGGGGGCGGCCTCCCTGAGAAGTGGCACTTGTGCAGAGCCTGAAGGAAGTGAGGGACTGAGCCAGGTGGTTCTCTAAGGGCACACTGATCCAGGTAGATAAAGGTGTGTGCAAAGGCCATGAGATAGGAGCAGGTTTGACCCATTTGAGAAAAAGCAAAGAGGCCAGTCTGAGGAGTGATAGGAGATGAGGCAAAGGGGTGGCCGGGTAGTGGGAGTAGGGAAACCAAGGTGGAGACGTTGAGCCTGGAGTGGAAAGGAGGCCAGAGAAGCTGGAGGGCTCGGGGCCCTGGTGTAAGCTCTGCCAAGTCATTGGGCACTCTTCATGAGGGCCAGGGGAACCCAGGGAAGGAGTTACGCTATGAGGGACATGATCACACTGTGTTTGACAGCAACTCTAGGTGGACAGCTTATAGGAGGGGGATGGGAATCATGGGGTCACTGGGTGAGAAATGAGGAAGACATAAACTTGGCAGGGGGTGCGGAGCTGGTTTCTCCCAAATCTGTTGAAGGGCATGCAAGCATTTTATCCAAGTCCCCCGCCCTCTGAAGACCTAGCCAGTACCCCGCTAGGGATAAGTGGTGCCTTCTGATTTGCGTTATGGGTGGGTAAGACCAGAATTCATTTGCCTAACCCCATGAGACTGGTTAGAACCAGCCTCCATCTTTGTGGACATTTCCATAGATACACTTTCTGCAATTCTAAGTCTAGGTTCAGGATACTGAGGCATTTTTATATTGTATACTATATTGCAAATAAGAGTATTTAAAAAAAAATGAATGGCATCTGTCATTTAAAAAATTTTTTTTAAATGCCTCTATCTCTGCTCTTGGAACACATGAACTTTTAATTTTTGTGCTAAATCAAGTGATCACAACTCAAGAGCTCAGCAATTTTGCACTTTAAACATTCACTCTGTGATTTATTTCCTTCCAGTGAATTTATGATTAAATTTTAAACCCACACTCCTGTTCAGCAGGGAATCAGAGAACAGAGAGCAAAATGGATTTTTTTCCTTTGTTTAAGTTTTAACTTGGTAGTGCTGTCTGGTCTTTGAGCCCCTGACACTGAGCATCTGGGCGGCTTGTCGTCCTCTCTCTGCTCCCTGTGGCCAGAATCCAGGTGGACAAGGCAGTGGGTGAGGAGTGTGGGCCTAGGGCAGGGGTGGAAGGCAGCCTCCTTGTCCATCGTGGCGATTTTGTCTCTTGTCCCTGAAAGATAGAAGTAGATGCACATTGTCTTTTTCTAGAAAAACCCAGTCTCCTCTGAACGTTCATGAATAAGAAGAGAATTACTCAATGCCATGTACTTTGAAGGCTGTTGGTTTTAGACCCCCAGGTCCCCCCAAACAAATAGGGAAGCAGATGTGTGGGAGGTGCCTGCCAGGATATTGATTGTTTTTCTCCCAAATTCTGACATTGGACTGACCCCCTCCCCTTCCCGTTTCCCACCTGGGTCTCCTGCCTCCCCCTCCATGATAAATGATCCCAGCCTTTCTGTAATAGTTGCTTCTGTTCTCTATTGAGTCCATCTTGTAGTCAGGGCTGTAGTTAACCAACTGTGAGTGGGTGTTGTAAAGGCCATCAAAACGCGAGCTTGTACTAAAAATCCCTTTCTGCATACCAGTAGCAAATCACCCCTGGCTCCACCAGTCATCCTCAAGGTGCTTGAAAACACCACACTGTTGAAAGATGGCTTGATGGAGTGGGATAAGCCACGTTTGAGATTCAGGCAGGCCGAGGTTGGAATCTTTCCTCCATCAATTCCCAGCTGTGGCACTGGATGAGTTATTCAATCTTTCTGGGCCTCTGTTCTATCACCTGTAAAATGAAGACAGCAGTACAAGGTAGTGGCATCAGGGAATGATGGTTCGCATTTTCTCCATTTTTACTAGGCCTTTGAGAGAACACATTAGGTCCCCAAAACAAGGGTCCTCTAGAAATAAAAAAAGTGTTAACTAAGAAGGATGCCATATGACATTGTCATCACCAATAATTGTCCTGTGACAAATTGCTTATTAAACAGGACAGAGCCACTGGCACAGAGGGGGAGAAGCATGGCATTGGGGGTGGGTGGGAGAGCTATGCGACTTGATGCTGGGTACAAGGAAACAAACCCCAGAAAAGAGCTACTGGGTGCCTGGTGGAAGTCGAGGGAATTGGAATGCATTTTGCCAACTTCTGGTGTTCAGCAGGGGTCAGCCTGACTTCTCCATTCTCACCCCAGGGCAGAGTTGGGAGGAACCACCCAGCAGCTCAAGGGAACACAAGCTTGGGATGCAAACATCCTAGATTTGAACCTGAGCATGGCCACCCATTCTCTAGGGGAGCTCGGACAGCTTCCTCTGTTTTTCTGATCCTCATTTCCTCATTTGTTAACTGAGGAGCCTGTATAACAGGGAAGGCATCCTGAAGAATGGTAAAGAGCAAAACCAGCCATGGAAGGCGTGTTGTATAGAAGAAAAAGAAAGGCAGAGACTTGCCTCCAGCCCTCTCTTCCCCAGGCTAGCTTGCTCAGGTGCTTCCTGATATTTCTCCTGCTCTCCCCTGGAGTTATCCCCCTTGAGGTGGGCTCAGGTTACTCTTCCTGCTTCCCCTCATCTAGTCTTCCTTTTTCAAATTAACCAAGTCAGTCAGTCTATCTATCTATCTATCTATCTATCTATCTATCTATCTATCTATCTATCTATCTATCTATATTTTTTTCTCTTGGAATCTCTACCTTATCACTGCCTTACAGGGGATCAGGGCTTCACTGCCCAGTCTTCTTATACCCAACAGGGTCTGCCTTGTTCCTGACCCTTGACAACCATTCACAAAAGCAGCAGCATATACTCATGACTGTGGAAATTCCTTGGAATCACCTCTTCCCCCCTTTGCTCCTGATTCTCCGGCACCCTCTTTGATCAATCTCACCCCAAACTTCTGCTTCACACACCAAATCCCATACCCTTATCTGCTTTGGCATAACTTCTAAACCCTGTTCTAGGAATTTTGCTTCCTGTGTCCTGTATGATTTTCACCTTTAACTCATTTGATCTCTGTCACCCAGCGCCAGATGGGGACCCGTTTGGATTGGGGGTGTGGTGGGGGGGATCCTCACTTTGCTGTGGACTGCTGTCTCCTGCCAGTGCGAGAAATGAGGAAGAATATTTATTCATTTATTTCATAACAGATTTTGAGCATTTGCAGTACCCTGAGCATGGTGCAAGTTATTGAAATACCACAAAAAAGACAGACCCAAGCCCTGCCCAAGTAGAGCTTTCAGTCTAGAGATGGGAAACGAGGCATCGACAATGCAGCTGAACAGGGCTGTGCTGGGAGAGGCTGACAGGTAGCACCCAACCCCAGTTTAGTGGTGGGCAGGGAAGACTTCCTGGAGGAGGCTGATCTCATCTGAGACCTAAAGGATGGATAGGAGTTAGCAGATGAAGGAGTGGAGACAAGACCATTTCAGGTAAAGAATTCAACATGTGCCAAGGCAGCAGGCATCTGAATGAATGAAGTGTGAAGGCGTCGTGGGAGAGGAGTTAAGTGGTATAAGCTGGTTCCACAGCGAAGGACTGTAATCGTGCTGAGGAGTTTGGACTTTCTCCTGTGGACCATGAGGAGCCATCAGATGATTGTAAACAGGGCTGTGCCCTGTCAGATTTGCACTTTGCAGCTATCCCTGGGGCTGCTGTATGGAGCAGAGCAGCCGGAGGGAGCTGTTGTGGTAATAGATGACCTCAGCCCTTGGAACTTAGGCTCTTTAGAGAATGCCCCACCCATCCACGGGCCCTAGGGAGCCCCCTTTCCAACTTGCTACTTAAAAAAGAAATCGCCAGCCTTCTCTCCCTTCTCCACTCAGGGTTTTGTGTGCCCCGGGCTCTGCCAATCAGCCCTGTCTTGCCTAGTGCGGCTCCCGCTCTCCGGCTGGGGCATGATAATGCGCGCCGTCCTTTGTTTCATTGTTCAAATATGTGTCTGCGATGCGGTTGGGACTGATAAGTAAAGAAAATTGTGTAGCTTAACAGCAGACATTTCATGACCTCAGGAGTCCCACAAGATGTGCGCTCCCAGCAAATTGTCGGCAAGCCCATTTATCACCGTGCTGACCTGGGACTTTGTGCGCATTTCCCTATGAAAACAACCCAGCACCATCAGTTCCCATCTGCCCTGATGCCACTGTAATGAAGCGAGCTTTAACTAACCCTGGTACCCACTGAGCGGCCCCATCACAAACGGATTTGAGACGCAGACACCTGCATGTGGGATGCATCATCTTCCTAATGGCGGATTTGTGGGGAAATCCAATACACCCTTGAAGCTTTCTTTATTTTTGGATTGGGTAATTGGATAGCATTAATTATTTATATTTCATGTTGCAAGTGGGCAGGAAAAGGACAAGAAGGCGGGAGGTTGGGAGGGGGACAGCAGACTAATTGAGACCATGGCAAGCAGCTAAAAATATTCTGAACCTCGATTAAGTACGTGCAATTGTGTGCAGTCACTCCAAATAATTCTTGCTGGAAATATTTAATGTGGTTTCCCATAAACTGTTTTGTGTCCTCATTGTGTCCAACAAGGCAAAATGACAATTTATCATTGCTTTGGAACCCCTTGGCAGTCCAGTTCCTGCTACCCCAGAGCTCATTATCCTCCAACCTTGTAACTTTAGTGTTAAGAGCAAATGTCAGACCTTTATTGGGCACTTGCTGTGTGCCAGGAAATCTGCTAAATTCATTACAAATGTTACACTCATTGACTCCCACCCCCACCTTGTGAGTTTCTTGTTTAATTACAATCCCTGTTTTACAGATGAGGAAACCTAGGCTCAAAGAGGTAAAGTATCTTGCCCAAGATCACAGCTAGTGAATGAGGGAGCTGGGGATTGAATAGGCTGGCTGATTCTACAGCCTTTTTGTTCTGAGGATGCCAATACTCCAAACTGAAGACAGAGCCCTCCTCCCAACCTGAAAATTCCATTGGGGTTGTAAGTTGCCTGGTAGGATCAGGACAGGGAAGTAGATGGAGCTCCCTCTTTCATCCGTGGCTTTCTTTAGGTGTTGTGACGCTAAAGGTTTCTCAGTTAATTGAATGGGGAGAAAAAGGGACTGTTAGAGGATCAGTGGCAAAGTGACTCCAGTTAAACCTTTAATGAGTATATTAAGCCATGTAAATCACATGCCTCTTTCTCCCCCCTCGGGGAGCATCAGCTTCCCTTGGTGAACAAATCATTGGCCCTTCCAGCGTCAGCCAGGGCCTTTGCGAAGCTAGGAAGTGGGTGGGTTTATTCTGCAAGTGCAAAAGGCTGAATAGATGCTTGGGGGCTTCAAAAGAAAGTAAGAAAGAAAAGAATCCCCTCCTCAATGACTGGTGTTTTACCAAATGTGACTTCTAGATATAACAAAACATGGAGAATGTTTTGATCTTTTATTTGTGGAATCTGATTTAGAAACTTCTCGTCATTCCTGATCACTCGCTAAGCTCTCAGCCTTGCTCATGGGTGGAATCTTGACGCATCCCTCCCCTCCCATTGCTCGCGTTTATGGAGCCCTTGGCTGCCTGGATGGGCTTGGCAAGGTTGAAAGGAGAAGAAATGATCTGGGCATAGGTGCTCTTCTCTATAAATGGAATGGTGACGCCCAAGAGCGGTGTTTGGCCAGTGACCTAACTTGTCATTTATTTGTTCAGCAAATCTTCACAGGGCTTCTGTGGTGTTCCAGTCACTTCCTCTAGGACTTACCTTCACAATTTAATTAGTTTTCTGAAAAATCCTTTGAGGTAAACTTTACCCAACTCCATTATAAGATGAAGAAACTGAGACTCAGAGAGGGTACTGACTCAAGGTCACACACCAAAATAGTCTGGTAAAGAGATAGGATTCAAACCAGGTCTAGTTGGTTCCATAGTGTGGGATCATAATTTGACCCAGATTTGGAGGAAAATTACAAAGTTCTAGGTTGTGCTCAAAGCTCAGGAGGCAGCCGGGAGGGCTGGGAGCCTTAGGCCCAGATTGGAGCTGGGTGCTTCTCTGGGAGGCCCCCCAGAGCTCCTGGAGGTAGACCTGACCCACCGAGGAGAGGTCCCAGGATATCCACAGCACCTCTCGGCTCCAGAGACTGTGTTCCTGACCACTGCCCTGTCCTGCCGCTTCTGACAATTCTCCTGTGGGAGTTATTCATTTGAAAGAAAAATTTGTTGAACTAAAAAGACTTTAAGATATAACTAATGAAGATACAGTAGTAGCATGGTGTGCAGTAGGCTTGGTGTTTGGAGGAGGGACCCTGTGTGTTACTCTTCGCATCGTACCTCACGCTGGACAGTGAGATCAGACCTCCCTTAGAGCCAGGCTTCCTTGACAGGATAGGGGCTCCTTCCTTTAGTTCATCACTAAACAGACGTCTCCTGAACATTCGGTATAGCCTAGGCGCTGTGCTGGGGGACCAGGACTTAAGGAAGACATCCCTTTGCTTGGGAAGGTTGAGCTAGGGTATAGAGGATAGAAAAGGGGGCAGTGGGCGGGAAGGGTTGGTGGGTGGAGGGAGAGGGGTGCAGTAGAGCTTAGTGGATAAGAGAACAGGCTTTGTTGCCGCTCTTACCTGGATTCAGTCTGGCTCCATTACATCCCGCTGAGCCTCAGTTTCCTCCTCTGTAAAATGGGAATCACATTACATTGTTGTTCAGCTCTCTGTTCTCTTTTAAACCTGGTCCAGCTCTCAGTAAACGGGAGCTGAAATACTGCTGCTGCTGGTAGAGCTGAGCACCAGTGGTTCATTAGTGTTTGCCTAAGACCCGAGGTGCGGTGGGGTGGGGATGGAAGGCTAGGTTTATTGGCAAGAGTTAGGATTCTTAATGAGTAGCATGGCAGAATGTAAGAGGAGGTACTTCAGCACCGGCAAACCCCTCTTAGTAGTTTGTTTCAGGCAGCTGGAAATGTCCGGTTGGCTGGCCATAAACTCTGTGTGGGAGTTGGAGTACGTTTTGCCTTCTTTCATGGCCCCTGCCTGCAAGCTGCTCACCTCCTCGGAACTACATTTCGCCTGTCTTTGTTGTTGAAATGCTATGTTTAACGATGCTTTTATTTTTATTTTTTTAAAGATTTATTTATTTATTTCTCTTCCCTTCTCCCCCCACCCCGGTTGTCTGTTCTCTGTGTCTATTTGCTGTGTGTTCTTCTTTGTCCACTTCTGTTGTCAGCGGCAAGGGAATCTGTGTTTCTTTTTGTTGTGTCATCTTGTTGTGTCAGCTCTCCGTGTGTGTGCAGCGCCATTCCTGGGCCGGCTGCACTTTCTTTCTCACTGGGCGGCTCTCCTTACAGGGTGCACTCCTTGCGCGTGGGGCTCCCCTATGCGGGGGACACCCCTGAGTGGCAGGGCACTCCTTGCACACATCAGCACTGCATGTGGGCCAGCTCCACATGGGTCAAGGAGGCCTGGGGTTTGAACTACGGACCTCCCATGTGGTAGACAGATGCCCTAACCACTGGGCCAAGTCTGCTTCCCAATTATTTGCTTTTTGGAAAACTGTAGCTTCCTTGCTATCTTTGGAGGGAAAGCACTGCAGGAGAGCCTCATCAAAAACTGCAAAAATCCATCATGAGCCAATTATAAAGCTTAGGAAACATGTCTGATATGGATGGATCTCGTGAGTAAGATTCTCCTGGGAATGGGGACAGCACTGGTTTCCCAGCCGTTTGTCTTCATCAGAACATCTGAGAAAGGAGGTTGGCGCTGCAATTGCTTAGTCCTGTTTTGCCTTCTGGTTGCTCTTAGGCAGGGCACATGGCAGGTTGAGTTCCAGCTCCTGGTTCTCAACCCAATGAGAAGGAATGGGAAAATGATAGAAATGCACATTCCGGCCAATATTACAATTCTTAGGAAATGACAGTTCATTTATTCACTCATCAAATATTTCTTAGCAATACTTTGTGCCAGGCTTAATAATAGATAACTTAGAGATGACAGAGAACTCTTGCCTTCTACTAATTGAGAGTATAGTGAGTCATGTGTAGGAGAAGACAGTTGCCTAGAATGAGAGTTTCTTGAGAGCAGCGATCATTTCTGATTCATTTCTGTTACCCCAGAAACTAGTATGGGACTAGTATAGTAGATGTTCAATAAATGCTTATTGAATAAAAGGATGGGTGGGTGGATGGATGGATAGAAGGATGGTTTATTGGTTGGATGGATAGGTGGATAGTTTTTGGGTTGAATAGAAGGATGGATGGATTGTTGGACACTCTTTAGTTTCAGGAAATCCTGAATGGTAAAATGTATCTTTGAAGTATGTTTTGTCATTTAAATGGCCAAACTGATAACCTCTATTCATTTTCAGTCTTGCTGAGTCTCTATAGTCTCCTACATGTGAGTATTCTCAAATATTCTGCTTCATTTGGCTTTTGAGGTACCAGAAAAGTTTGGCTCAGCTTCCTCTTGGGGTTGATTTGAGAGTTTCCATTTGTTTGTACACTTAGTGTGTAAATCACCCATATATTGAGAAACAAATCAGTCCACCATATTTAAACTGGAAGGATCATCAGAGATCTTGTAGTTTAACACCTTCTTAAAAATGGGGTAACTGATACCCAAAGAGGAATAAATGAATTAAGAGTCAGGATAAGCTCAGCAGAAGAACAACGGGCTGGAATAATAAGAGAAGCCTGAATTTTGCCTCCTGTACTTACACAGCAAGTTATATGAGCTCTTGAAAATAGTTGCTGCCTTGCCTGCCTTCATTAGGGCCAGGTGAATGAGCAAGTGCCTGGGTAGGGGCTTTATAAAGACCTGTGGCAACATTTCCTGAATGGCATCAAGCTAGTTAGCTGCAGAGCAGACATCTGGCAAGGTTTTCTGAGTCAGGGACCATGCCTCCCTCCAACAGCAATGTGCTGGCTTTTGAAATGACATCCACCCAGGGGTTTATTGTGCAATTTTGATCAAAACAAAATATGGATGATTTATACAATCCTACCCCCCCCCCCAAATGGCTAAAATTAAAAAGACAAATCCAAGTATTAGCCAGGATGTGGAGCAATGAAAACTCTCATGCACTGGAAATTGGTACAACCACTTTGGAAAACTGTTGACAGAATCTACTAAAGTTGAAGATGTACAACATACAGTGTGTCTGAGCTATTTCATTCCTAAGTGTATACCTGAGAGAAATTAAGGCAAAAGTCATGGGCAAGAATGTTTGTAGTAACATTATTCATAACAGCCAATACCTGAGTACTAGGTAAATACAATTAAGCACACAGAATGTATAAACTTTAGCATATTTATACAACGGACTATTATACACCAATGAGAATGAACAAATGAAAGCTACATGCAACAATATGGTTGAATTTTGCAAACATAATAGTGAACAAAAAAGTCAGACACAAGACTACAAACATATATATAGTTCAAAATAGGTTAATCCAATATATGGTATTAGGAATCAGAGCAAGTTTACCCTGGGGCAAGGGAGTAAGTAGAAGGGATGATGCTGGTATTTTGGCACAGGTGTGCTCGGTTTGTAAAAGTTCATCGAGTTCTGCACTTGTGATTTATGTGCTTTTCTACATGTATGATGTGCTTCAATTAAAAGTGAAGGTTAACAAACTAAACAGAACTTAAGGGTGATCCACAGGGTGTGGCAGGAAGCTTGGTGGGGCTTCCCTCCCCCAGCCCACACCTGCCATAATTAGACCCCTGTGCATACTGACCAACTCTCTTCCCATGCTCACACTGGGAAGCCAGGCCTCGGGTTTGATGCTGGTGGAAGGGTCATCACCCAGGGCCACCCTGCCCTTTCCCACTCACCTCTTCTTCATGCTCACCTGTCTTCCCGCCCCAGGCTCTCCAGCCCTCTCTGGCTGCAGCCCTGCTAGAAGCTATGCTTCCGTGGGTGCTCAGAGCTCAGCTTCTGCCTGCTTGGCCCAGTTGCTGCAGTTCAGGGGCCCATCATGTGGCTGCCTCCTTACTAGCCCTGCATCCATCACAGAGGACCGGTGCACACAGCTGGGAGATGACATGAGTCCAAGGCGTGCGCGCGTGTGCACGCACACACACACACACACACACTCACACACCCCTGCATAGGGGGCGGGGCAAAGACTCATTCAGCAAGAGAGCTGAATGGAAGTTTAGAGGTCAAGTTCAGCTCTTGCCTCCACAAGGCCACATGCCTGCAGTAGGATGTTCTAGGTTTCACATGGATGAACAGTTTTGTAGCTTCATTGTTATTTAGTTTATCAAGAAAGAATAGGGAGCTCATGTGGCTCAGTGGTTGAGTGCTGGCTTCCCACACGCAAGGTCCTGGGTTCAATCCTAAGCCCTCGTACCTCAAACAAACAAACAAAAAACATATATGTATAAAATCAGTGCATTAAACTTTTACATGTTATTCCTTAGGCTGCTACTAAATTAAAAATAATGGATCAATTTAAATTTGCTTTAAAGCAAATATTAAGTGTTATTATAGATGATAAGTGGATATGGCAAAAACCGTAGAGGTGGAAGTCTGGCAAATACGAATCTGACTCCCTTAGTTTGTGATTTGAAAGAAAACAGACCCGAGATGGGGGAGAAACGTATTACTCCTAATTCTTCATGTTGACACAGTGCTTGAGCGCCCACTAAGTGGTTTAAAGAGAGGAACTCTTGCTTTAGAGTCAGAGTCCCCTCGGCATGGGAGGCCGAGATAACGACCAGCACCCCTCACTACACTAGAGGCAGCAGAGCCCAGCCCGGGCAGCGGCGAGAACACGGGCTGGGAGCCAGACCCACCTGGGGTCACCTTCTGACTCCTGGTTTCCTTGCTGTATGGCACTGTCCGTGTCACCCTCGCTGAGCCACAGTTTCCTCATCTGTCATGAGAAGCCTTTTACCTGTTTCATGGGCTTGTTACAGGTTTCAGAAGACGATTAAGCCGCAGTCCCTCAGCTGATCCGTGTTCTTCCCTGGAGAGAGCACAGGACCAGCACGAAGTCCTGGGGGGTGGCAGAGCCAGCCTGGAACGCAGGGTTCTTTGCTCCCAGCCCAGTGCTCTTTCCTCTGAGAAGCCACCACAGCTTGATCCTGGCTCCAGTGGCACGATGCCGGTGGGGAGAAGGGCGGCCTCGGCGTTGGCGTGGTTCACCCTGATCCCTGCTGGGCCCGCCTTTGGAGAGCCAAAGCACCGGTGACGTTAGGAGGTCCCCGTGAGCGATGCCATGGAACCGCAAGCGAGCTCTGGCCAGCCCGGTGGGCCGGCAGCCAGAGTGAGGGAGGCCTCGTCGCCCTTGCAGGCGGTTAGGGGCTGCTGGACCGGGAAGTAGCTGCTGCTGCCATGCCAGTCCCAGCAGGGCGTGGCTGTCCCATGCGGGGCTTGGGGTGGGAGGGGAGCTAGAGAGCCCCACTGCCATCCCCACAGGAGACCACCGGATATGACCCTTCTGGTGCTAAGTGCAAGGGAGAGGCCTGCTCTTGGTGCTTTATACACTGCTGGGAGATGCCCAGCTCGGAGACCAGCTGGTCCACACGGCAGCAATTACACAGAAGATTAAATAAGAAAAGCCTGGCTTTGCAGGCGTTATCCAGATAGTTACAGTGCTTGCAAACATCTTTCCTTCTCATTTCTGTCCTCTCTACCTCTATCTCATTCTTCTGCCTGCTTTTTCTCTCCCTTCCTCTTCTCCCTGTCATTCACTCATTCCTTCCTTCCTTCATTTAAAAAACTGTGTAACACGTCAGAGACTTAAAGGCAGGAAGGCCTGAGTTTAAATCCTGGCTTCCCCTTTTAACATCAGGATGGCCCTTTTGAAATTGTTATTTTTCCAGTCTAAAATGGTAAAAAAACAGTGGGCAAGTCACCTAAGCTCTCTAAGTCTCAGTTGCCCCATCTATAATTTCACTTACTTCACAGGGTCGTTGTAATGTTTAAATTATAATTGAGGTAGGGCATTTCACTCAGGGTTTGATGCATAGTAAATTCTCATTTCCACATTTTAAAAGGTGGACTATAAGCAATTTCACATGGTCTATCTAACATTTGTGTGGCCTCACCAGAGTTGCCATACCAGATAAATCTCTTTGAGCTTTTGTAAGTATAAAACATGGGAAACAGATTTGGCTCAACTGATAGAGCATCTGCCTACCATATGCAAAGTCCAGGGTTCAAACCCAGGGCCTCCTGACCCATGTGGCGAGCTGGCCCACGTGCAGTGCTGATGTGTGCAAGGAGTGCCCTGCCACGCAGGGTTGTCCCCACGTAGGGAGTGTGCCCTGTAAGGAGAGCCGCCCCGTGTAAAAAAAGCACAGCCTGCCCAGGGGTGGTGCCGCACACATGCAGAGCTGATGCAGCAAGATGGCGCAACAAGAAGAGACACAGATTCCCAGTGCCGCTGACAAAAAATGCAGGCGGACACAGAAGAACACACAGCGAATGGACACAGAGCAGACAATGGGGGGCGGGGAAGGGGAGAGAAGGGGAGAGAAATAAATAAATAAATCTTTTTAAAAAAAGGTATAAAACAGACACAGTGTCTACCTACTTTGTAGGGTTGTTCTGTACATTAATTGAGGTAATGTATATAAAGTACTAGTGGTTAAGTACCCAACAACTGGTGACTCTTTTTTCCGTTTTTTCCATTCATTCATTCTTTCACATTCATTCAGTCAGTATACAGATATTTTACTAACAACTGTGTGCTGGGCATTTTGCTAAGTGCTGGGAGTACAGAAATGAATGAGACACAGCTTTCACCTTTGAGAATTTACAGCCCAGTAGACTAGCCAGGCAAGAGGCTTGTGAATATTTATGTTGTGGGGAAATAAATGAAGCTGACAAAAACACTGGCCTGAAATTTGGGGTTTTGGCTTAAATGGGGAGAAAAACGGGTCCAACATCTATGAGTATGCACTCTGTGCCAGGTATGACATACACATTATTTACCTCTTAACACATTCTCTGAAGGTAGACAGTATGACCGCATTTTAAAAGTGAGGGAACTGTGCCGCAGAGATAAGAATTTGCTTGCCAATGTCCGTCTGATTCCGGCATCCTTTATCTTTCCACTCTACCTGGCTACCCCCAGGCAGTGGGGAAGGGGAAGCAGAAGTGGCTGGGACTTGAGAGATGGGAGCCAGCCTGACTTGACTGGTAGGGGTTTCCCTCCTCTGAGTCACACATGAATCTGCTTGGATATTTGGGGCCAGGGGAGATTTCTGACATGCTTGGCCATTGTGTCTGAGATGGGACATTTGTGGTTCAGAAATAACAGGGCATTCTTCTAGGAGTTGAGGCTTGAACTGAGAATCATAGAATAAAATCAAGTCTGTTTAGATCTAATTCCCCTCCCCAAAGATGACCCGTTAAAGGAGGATCCACAAAGCCACCGAGAATCCCCATTCCCTTTGAAAGGGAGTGATCCGGAATGGAGTTGTATGCTGCACTGTGATAAACTAATGCTCTTAGAATTTTAGCTATTCATTGTATGAACAATGTTGACAGGGAAATTAGACATGCAGAATTTTGAGGTCGGGTCTTATTCAATTTTTAATTAATTTTTGTGTAATAAGCTGTAAGCACATTACTATCAATGAGACACTTTCTGCAGTGTGGCTAATATGCAGCTTTAAGGAGCCATGGGTATTGTTCTCCCCCTTTATTTGTGTTTAACAAAGATTACTCGTTCTCTAAGTATCATTTTCTGGTTCCTGGGAGGTGGGACTGTAAGAGAAGAATTAAAATTTCCCAACAGGCATGGGCTGAAATGTTGCCATAAGCATTTATTTGAGGGCAATAAGAGTATGATGTGTGGCACTTACCAAAGGTTTGACTCAGAAACTCAAGGTTCATTTACATTTTAAGAAATGGTTAGATGGTGGGATCCATAATTGAATAAGCCACAGAATTTGGAATGGGATTATTCCAGTGTTTTTGTAAGGAGACCTAAGCAAGAATTTCAAAATAAAATTATTTAAAGTATTTAACTAAACCTGTGGTCATTTTACTATGTTCAAATATTGTGGGGCTCCATTCATTCATTAAGTCAGTAAGTCACTCTACAGTAATTTGAACACCTAATAGGCACCAGACATCCTGCTAGGCATTATCAGGCACACAGACATAGAATACAACATTGCATCTAGGATACTACCCTTTGGTATAGAATATTTTAAAATATAAGGCAAAGTGATAAGTAGGGGTGAAAATTAATGCTGGAAAATTTCTGTGAAGAGAGGATTTGTAGGAAGGAAGGCAAGGAGATTACTTGAGAACTGGAGCTTGAAGGATAAATAGAATTTAGAAATGTGTAGGAGAAAGGAAAAGCCATTCTTGGAGAAGAGAACGGCAGATCCAAATGGAGAACAGGGATCAAGTCACCAAATCCAAGAACAAATATGCATTTACATGACATGCCTTTTAATCACACTGTTCCCTTTTTCAAGAATGCCTTTTCCTTCTTCCAAATGGAAGACCCCTGCCTGCCTCTCCTTCTGCCCACCCCAGAGCAGACTTTGCTCAGTCAACCAGCTTGTTTCACAGGCAAGGAAGGTAGGACCCAGAGAGTTAGAGGAGCATGTAGCCAGTTGGTTACTTTCCAGGCTAGAACTAGACCTCCTGTGGTTCAGTCTTCTGTGCATTTGAGATGGCCCTGATCCATTATGCCATAGCATGATGGCCCAGCAGTGTGCTTCCAGCAATTGACAGGTACACTGCAAATTCAATGAACTGCCACACTTGGGGACAGTGATGGTTCTGAATAATGGAGGGTTATCCAGAAAACTCTTTTGGTTTCAACCCTTGTTAGTTCTGAGTTGTTTTTTTGTAATCTAATCGATAAGAGACTCGTATCAAATCCTTTTTTGATGATTGAGGATATTAAAGGACCCCAGGACTGTAACTCTGTACATCATTTCTCATGGTTCTTTATTGTTTTTGTCAAGCCTAGAAGTTATTTTATTGTCCAAAGCCCTGATGTGAGATTGTTTTCTTATCTTTGGCTTTTTGTTTTAATGACACAGAGAAAGAGGGAACTTGCTAGATTTTTAGTTACTGAGGGTTCTGATTTAGCAAGGTTTAACTGAAGTTGTACTATTTTGTAGAAATGCAGTATTTTGACAACTCCAGCTCAGTGATTCTGTGTAATGGTGAAAGGAAACATGAATGTGGGTTTGGACAGACTCTGGGAATGTGTTTTTTTCTGCAAAATTTGACAACTTCCTGCCCAGCTTTTCCCTTTCTCAAGGTTTTAATCTGTGTTCCTAGCATCTGACAAAACCAGTTTGCATCATGGCTCTAGGAATAAAGAGTGCCTCTACCCAAAAGAGGGACTCAGATAGGCCACAAGGGATGCTTCCAGGATGGGGAAGTGCTGCTGGACATCTCCAAAGAAACCCAGCTTCCCTAGGCCGTTTAATGGTGTTCTTCCCTAACACTTTTCTCTTGGAATTTTTTTCACCATCACAACTTGATACTCCTGGAAGGACCCAGAGGGAAATAAATCAGGGATGCTCCTTGGTTACAGCAAAAATATTAGCCTTCTCACGCTAATCCCTGATTTCCAAAGGTATTCTCCTTGCCAAGGACAACAACATCTACCCTCAAGTGGTTCTGCTAAGGAGGAGGGACTGTTCTGCAGGAATGGTGGAATCTCTCCTGGCGAACTTGCCAAGAAAGATGATTCGGGGTGTTGAGGGAGGAAGCCAAATTGGTTTCACCAGTGAGAACCTCTTCACAGGCTTAGGGTGAACAGTCTCACGACTTTAAAAAAATGACTTATTAACCCTTCCCACAACTGCTCTATTCACAGATACTGATGTGCCTCTCAAGGTCTATCTGAACCCCCCCATGCCCACCCCTCCATCCTGGAACCTGGTGATTTAGGCAGTCCAAAGGTGCACTCCTGTGTTCTCCTCTAAGCCGAGGAAGCAGTGGCATTTGATGAGTTCACTTGTTGCTGTCTTCCTCACACAGAGCAGCTATAAAAGCCTGGTCTTGGCATCACTCTCATGGAAAAGAGGATTAAAGAAAAGCACAAATGAAATCCCTGGCACGTCCCCTTGCCACAATGTGTCTGAGACCTTCTCAGCTGCCAACCACGACACCCTTAGCTTCCAGATTTCCTTGGACTCATTCAACCAAAACGACCCCTATCAAAACCAGCTTCTCCTCCAGGGGGGTCCCAAGCTGTGGCCCCATTGTTCAGCTATTCCCTGCATACATCTGTCAAAGGAGATCAAGTCACATGGCTGCTCTGAGTCTGTTTCCTCCCCTACATAAAGGGCACAACAATGCTTTCAATCTTTGTGGGGAATAAATGAGATAATGCATATCAAGTTTTCCATGGCTCCTAGTGCATAGTGAGCAAGCAATGGTTCTGGATTTTCCTCTCCCTCCCTCCCTCGGTCTAGTAATCAGCTAGTATTACTGGGGAAACACTTTTTTTTCTTGAAACTTTGCCTAATTATAAGGAGTGTAGCATGTTCAAAGTCAAATGCCAAATAGGATCCAGACAAAGCTCTTGTTTCCATCTTCAGAATCCGGGTAGGAAATTCCCAAGGGAATCTAGTGTTCGGGACACATGATTAAAAGTCAGATGGTTTCTGGTCTGTCGAGAAGTTGTTGTTGTTTATTTTCCTGGGGGAGGGTGTGCAATCACCTACAATCATGCCAACCATGTGTATCATCAAGGTTTTGGATATTTGTAATCCTAAAACATGAAAAATGGCATTATCACATAGTTTGACTTGTGTAAGTGTGTTTATTATGCGTGAATCAGGGCATCATTTCTATATTTAAAAGTCACCTGTATTTCATTGTCTGTGAACTGTCAGTTCATATCATTTGCTTATTTCTTATTGGGTTGTTGATCTTTCACATATTAATTTCCTGATCTCTTTATATAGTAGATAGAGTATCTTTTTGTAATATGAGTTGTACGTTTTTCCTCTAGTTTGTTTTTATCTTCTGACTTTGTGGTAGTTTTTATTTTTATGCAGTCAAATTTATTAATAATTTTCTTTATAACATCTGGATTATGGGTCCAAATTAGAAAGGTCTTCTTTATGTTGAGTCTATAAAATAATTTTCTGGTGATTTCTTCTTCTATTCTAATAGTTTTCCTTTATTATATTTAAATCTTTGAGATCTTCCAAGTTTTTAAGAAAACCCAGAGTCCAGTTTTTGGTTGTTAAATATTCCAATTTTTAATATTGGCAACTAATTCAAATAAGCACACACACATACACATTATATTTGCCTAACTAAAGACATATGTTAGCTAGATTTGATCCACAGGCTTCTGATTTGCAGTCTCTGGTTAAAAACCAGACCATCATCTGCTTGGGCAAATATAAGGATGTTTGTAAAATACATCTTCCTTCCCACAGTTTCTTTCACATCTTTTTCCAATTTGTTCAGAAGCCTTTGCTCTCTGTCCACCAGTGTGTTTGGCTTGGAAGGGGTATTCTAATGTCTACTTCAGAGTTAAACTTTGAGAGCCACTGGAAGTTGCAAATGGGAGCTGATCCAATTAGCCATTGCTGGAAAGGGAAATATCTCCTTGACACATTTACACAACACCCACACTACTTGAATGTGAAGTTTGAGTAAGAACCAAAACCTTGAGTCTGTTTGCTTTGAGGTCTTCGGGGCGGTTCAGTGCCTTGATGGTCATCTTTCCTGTCAAGTTCAGTGCCTTGATGGTCATCTTTCCTGTCGTCCACCCATGGTCATCAGAGAATAAGGGTGGGGAGAGAAAGGTTGATGGCAAAGATTATTAAATTGTAAAATGAGCAGAGATGTGCAGATTAACTGTGGGCCGCGTCTTTCCCATATGGTCCTTTCTTCACCAGTATGAAGGAAAACTCTTGCTTAAGAACCCTGACTTGTGGGCAGAACAGTGAGTTTACTTGTAGGCAAAGGTAAGGTTAGAGAGGATTCTCTGCCAGCCTGACCACAGAGCCAGGGAACTCAAAATCAGATATCCCTAAAAGAGAGATCACCTGGGAAAATGGGAAAAGGGGGAAATTCTGAATGGACCTCCGTCTTTTTCAATGAGGAGCACATGCTCATTAGCTCCTTTGTGAAGCTTTTCTAGAACCTCCCAGGCACATTCAGATTCTTTTGCCTCCCCCACAAAGATGGTGGTTTCTATACCACATCTAGCTCCACTCACAATGCCTCATGCAGGGCTGGTGTTCGGTGAGGGTTTAATGGGTGAATGAAAACTCGTGCCAATGGTTCCTTTATTTGGCAGCCCCTGGCACTGCCAAGCAGCCCTTGTCCACGTCTAAAGGCTTAGTCACTTTTTAATCAACCAATTGACAAACCTTTACTGGGCTACTACAGGGGTGCTCATAGACTTGGAAGAAAAAAGGCTGGCCTGGGAGTGAGGAGATTTTGATCCCGATTTTGATTCTGCCATTAACCAAATGGGTGATCTCAGGTAGTGGGATCCCAGCCTCTCTGGACCTCGCTTCATCGTATGGAGGTTGGACTATGTGTTCTCTTCAGCTCTGCCATTGTAGGTGTCTGATGGTTAAAGGTCAGGGGCAGGGAGCCCTGCTCAGTGATGGCAGAGGAGGGCAGAAGGGAGCGAGCCTTCGTTGAGTGGCCACCCACAAGTGAGAGGCGCTTTTTACAGTGGCGTCAATGTTCTCATCATTTTAATCCTTAAAACACCTCTGGGGGTGGCTAACGTTACCTCCATTTTAATGAGAAAACCAAGGCTTGGTAAGGTTAAATTCTGAAACTTGTGCAACCAGTTTCCTGAGTGGCCTGAACTCAATAGGGTCCATTAGGAAAGTGCTTTGCTTTTCTCCAACTAGTGCCTTCAAATTCACTTTCCTACCATTTGGTGACATTCAGGAAGATCTCCCTTTCCAGGCCCTTTTCAGCTGTTAAAGAAAGAAGCTTCATCTTGAGGTATTAATAAGTCTAGTCCGATGTAAATTGCAACTTTAATTTCACATTCAGTTTAAAACTCTTTCCTCTCATTGGCTCAAACGTGGTCTGGAGCTCAGGGAGCAATGAGGAAGGAGGGAACACTGTCTTAGCAGACCCCCCCCCCCCCCCCTTGTACTTCTTACTTGTCATGTAGTTTCCAATGTCAGCTCTAGAAATGGAGCATCTTGGGGGTTCCCTGAGACCTACTGCACTCTCCCTTCACTAACCCGGGGTATGCCTTCCCCAGCTGACCTCTTCTGGGGCTCGCGCCCCTTTCTCCCCCACAGCCTTTGTAGGCAGGGTCCTTTGGAGACAAGTCAAGCCCCTTGGCCTTCTCAGGGCCCCCTTGTCCCAGGTGCGCTAGGGGCATCCTTGCCCGCTGAGAGGTGGGTAGAAGCTTACCCAGCGGCTGGGCGCTCTCCTCCCCTGGGCAGCAGCAGTCAATTTCTCACATACCTCCAAGCTCCTGGAGGCTCATCAGGTTCCCCCAAGATCTTTCTCATTTCTGTCTGCTCCATTACCAGCAGGCTGTTGTTTTGTAGGTTTCTGGAACTCAGCGTGCATCCAGTCAAGGAGGCAAGGGGCCAGCCTCTCCTCCCGCGCAGATCTGACCTCTGCGTGGTATTCCTGGGGTCCCCCCAGTTGGTCTGTGAGAAACCAGGGTGGAAAGCAAAGTTTTTCTTTCCCCTCAGAGAGAGGAGGGAAAACACCAAATAATTCTGATACAAATATCCTTAGAAGGTCTGCCCCTCAGAAAAGTGCCAGCCTTCTCTTTCACAGCCTGCATGGGGGGGGGGGAGGCGGGGCATCAGGACTGGCTTTGTCGTCTACCTGTAAGGGCTGCTGGGATGTACCAAGCAGCTCTTTAGAACCAGGAGCTCTTTATCCCTTATTGTCTTTAGCTTGAGGCTTTAGGCAAGATTCAGACACAACAGGAAACTTCCATACCTGTTAAACCTTCAGAACATATATTGGTCTTATTTTAGCGTTATGGAAGGCAAAGTAGAACTGCAGAAGGAGGAGCATTTCACTCCTGCCTGGAAGCTGCCACAACCACCTCTCACCGCTGGCTCTTGCCCTTCTCATAGCCCCTGGGCTCTGGTGCCTGCCGAGGACAAACTGATCATTCCTTGGAGCCGTGCTGCACTGGTGCTGGTTAAGGTCTGAGGTGGGAAACGGCACAGCAGGCTGTTGCTCCCTGGAGCAAGGAGGTCAGCAGTCATTGTCCCGGCTCTTTGCCGCATTTAATGACTGCTGGAGTGGCGGCAGAGAGATGACGTGTGCCCAGCAGCTTCAGCTTGCCCCAGGAGGAAGTCCAGAGGGTTGTGCAAGCCACACATCTTGACGCACGGAAAAATGAGAACAACCAGTGAGCAGAGAAGCCAGAAGGAGACCTGGCCTCTGCGGTGTTCAGATTTTATTTTGGTTCCAACAGACTTTTACCTGGATTCCAATATTTTAAAACACATGTTCTGGCCAAAGTGGAGATGCTGCTGGGGCTGGGGGGTGGCCGGTGCTAATTCCAACCCCCTTGGTCAGCTTCCTTTCCTCACAGTTCTTCTGACAGGATTCTGAGGAACCTTTAGTATTTACAGAGAGGAGATTAAAATGGACCAAAACTCAGTGTCAGAGACAGAATTTGAATTAAGAGAGATCTCGAAGGGCTGGGGCCTTAAGCAGAATCTACCAAGAAGAATTATAATAGGCAAAGATTTGCACATACAGGTACAGGTGAAAGTAGCAGCTTAGCAGCAGCTAAAAGACAGCTGTGGGCTCTTCTGGACCTGGGAGGCTTATGTGGTGCGGTTGTCAAAATCGTTGACGAGGTTGGATTCTTGAATGTGGTATAAGACGGGCCAAGCTACTTCAGCACCACGCTGCTAACCCCAGAGTTTCTTCTGTAGAAATTGCCACTCTCTTTTCCTATGTCTTACCCCTGTCATCACAGCTGATTGGTAAGTGGGGTATTTGAACCAATCTATAGGTTGGCAGGCAGCCAATAGGGTGGCCTGCTGCTAAAACTTTGTATCAGCAGGTTGATAGTGATTAAATGAAAATCTCAGATTCTCTCCCTATGGCAGTTTTGAATTTAAGTCAAGAGAATAGTATGGGGATAGACCACTAACCACACACTCGTGGCACACGGCAGAGGCCATGTCACATGATGGGCAGAGAGGAGACGTTAGCCAGGAGTGAGCAGACACTGAAAAGACTTGGGGAATGGGGGTGAGGCAGTTGTAGGTGGTCTCAGAACAGGCAGAGGCAGAAGGAGATGGGCCCCTGAAGTGTGGCTCAGGCGTTCCTATAGTTAGAATTGTCTTGGTTCCTGAATTGCCCTACAGTTTTCAAAGTCTGTTCTGCTCCTAATCTATTCCAGGATTTCTTTGAGGCCCAAGTTCTCGTCTTCTCTATTTTCATTTGAATCTTCCCAGTAAACCTTCACTGAAGCTGACTAGAGCTGTTCCTCTGAGGCAATTCTGCTTTTCACAATGACTCAAACCCAATCAAAAGAACCCAACTCGGAACCATAATGTCCTGAATGCGCTGGACGGTAATTCCATTCCTCTCCATTCTGCTCAGACTTGTGACCAGTTCTTGGCACTTCAGTTTTCATAGGACAGTGACAAGCTAGAGTGTGTTCTAAGGAAGGGTTGTGGAAATTAAGCTGTATGGAGAAGAGAGGACTTTGGGGCAGAGGTTGGGAAACAAGAGCTCAGCCTTCAGTTCTATCTTCAAATGCCTAAAGTGTCATTATGTACAAATGGCACTATATTTTGGAGGGAGGTGCCTCTAAATGGAAGATACAGGGCTGAGTTCTTGTGATGGTCAATTTAGCTCAGCATAGGTGAAGCTTTCTAATTGGCAGTACTATGCAGCATTAGAGTATGTTACTTCACCAAGTGGTGAGCTCCCCGTCAAAGAGGGTGAGCAAGCAGAAGTTAGATGTTCTGTCTGAAATGCTCTAGAGAGGATTTCTGTATTTATTGGGATACCAGCTAGGCAAAGCCCAAGGGGTCCTGCAGGCTTGAGCTTCTAGGATTCTTTATTGGTCATGCTTTTTAGTCCTGCTGACCTGCATAGAGGGAGGAAATGGGACCTGTTGACTGTTGCTTCTTAAAAATTAGTTTGGAAGCAAGCAAAACCAAATCTATTTTCAGAGCAGCCAATGCCAGCACAATTTATATCAAAACCTCCATCTGCTCAACTGAAAGGCAGTGGTTAAGGACCAAGCATTTGGTGAGCCAGCAACACGCTTGTTTGTTGAATGATGTTAGCTCTGCAGGGGCGCTTGATTAGGCCCTGGAATCTAATTGAGGTCTTTATAGTAATTCTTTACGGTGGTGACCACTACTGGCAAATTGCATTTCCCCCTGACTCAAAGGCAGGCTCGTTGCTTTTCAAAAAGCCTCAAATCCAATTGAAATGTTTAAACTATCACATGTACAAATAAAATGCACACTACAAAGAGTTCTTCAAAAACAAAATGCATTAGTTAGTGTAATTAGCACTAGTTGCTATAACAGAGGAATCTTAAAATCCCAGTGGCTTAACACGATAAAGGTGTATTTCTCACTCATGCTGTGGTCTCAAATGGATCAGCAAGGGACTCTGCTCAATATAAACAGTCAGGGACCAAGCCTTCTTCTGTCTCCGAGCTCTTCCCTCATGCACAGCACCTAGTGTCTGGAATTTTAGCGTCTGGCCAAGAGGCAAAAGCAGAGAGAGCATGAGGATCATTTGGGAGGTTTTAGATGCCAGGCCTGGAAGTGGTATTTATAGCTTTGCCCACATTTCATTGGCAAGAGCTGATCACATGGCATCCCTTGAATGAAAGGGAACTGGGAAAGGTGCAAGGCAGGGGAGGAGAACATGGATATTGGTGAACACCTGCAGTCTGTGTCATAAGAAGCCTAAGATTTACCGGAATGAAGCTCAAGAGATGGATACTACAAAGTTGTCCTTGAAATTGGAGCCAGATATCAGGTTTCACACATAGTTGATGCTTTATGGCTGTTGACGATGTAGACGATAAAGACAGCAAGGCTTCTTGGTCCCTGAAGGGAGAAAGTAGCATTGGGAGTCATTTTTGTACAGTTTGGCAAATCAACATGTCAGAATGGCCAAAGTTTTATTATCAGTAACTAGAAAAATAAGAAATGAGAGGGAGAAGGGAGCGAGGAATTTTGCAGTGCAGCCTTGGGAAGAAGAATGGAGCGAGTTCCTGTCTGAAGCGTAGGACCCATAACCACGTGGACAGCTGCCTTCCTGGACTCTAGGTGAAATTGCCGTGGAAGATCCAGAGTGATTTACCCTTGTGTTTGGAACATATTTCTCCTTCGACTCAGGAAAGATAAGTTTTAACAGGCCCTAAGGCTTTTTCCTGTCTTGTGCCATTAAGTGACTCTAGATCAGGAGGTGAAGGCAACCCAGTGGCTTTGTTATAAATGAGATTTCAAAATATCAAAAATAAGTAATTCACCTTACACTTGGAAAAATCAATCATCATTTGAATCTCTTATATGACTATGGTCAAAAGAAGCAAAGGGAAGAAACAATGGGCTGCCTGGGTGGGGGCACCTTCCAGGGTTCTTCACAGCAAAGATGAAAAACCTCGCATGTCCAGCCTCTCCCATCGGTCCCCAGTTCTCCTGATTCCTGTTGGTGCCAATCTGTAGGGGGCGGAATGAGGTAGGTGAGAATGTGGAAGGGGCAACAAGTGCATGCTAGGTAAGGTGATCTGTGGCAAAGGAGAGGGTGACTACCCATGAGATGAAGCTTCTACAACCAACTCTCCTTTAACTGGAATGGCCACAGTTCTTAAGGGCTGGCTACCTGAAGCTAACCAGAAAAATCTTTTGTTTCAATTCTCAGAAATGTGTCAAGAACTCAAAATCACTATCTTTCCCTAACATACATGGTAAATACAATAGAATCTTTGCTTGATGACTGAGGATTTCCCCATATCTTCGAGTCATCCTTCTAAATATTTATTCCTATCAGGATTGGTCTTGTATACAATAATTAATTATACAAAATTTGTTCCTAGCACCCCTTCCTCCACCTCATTTTCATCTCTTTCCCTCCCTCCTCTTTTACTTCTTTGTATCCTCTTTTCCTTCAAAATCAACTCTGGGAAATATTGGGACAGCAGTCCTTTTCATCCTACTTTGAATTCTTTCTTTAAGCAGTTAAAACTCACAAATCCATCATATACCAAATGTCTGTGAGTTATTACAGTTCATCAAATTTCAAGTGCTATTGGTTGTGAAATTTACTGTGATTTTATGTATCTTTCAGGAAAAAAACAACTGTCAATTAAAATATGACACAATGTGTTCTCACCAATAAGAATTTTTCTTCTTATTGAAAGAGTTCATTTAATTACATATAGCTTTCTGTCATCATTCTTGTGCATGCATGAAAGGGACGTAAGCAAAGTAAATTGATTAGGGTATCCTTAAAACATCTCCATAATTAGAGCCTGAGTTTTCTGAATCACTTTTTGAGTCACTGATATATGTGTTTCCCCACATAATATTCTCTTCCAACATAAACACTGGTGATTTAGTATTTCCAAAGTGAATTCACAAATGAATGGAAAGCCGTTGGTGCTCGGCCCTTAAGCTGCCTTTGCAATTTTTTTAGAGTGAGCCTACTTTTGACTCCTGCATCACTATTCACTATTGCTTTATCCCTTTTCTTATACTATTTCTTATACCATTACTTGGGGTTAAAAGAGTACTTCTCTGTGGTTTCATAGATTTTCTTCCAAGCTACTGATACCCTTTCTGTGAGGTTTGCTGTTGGCACTTTCATTGTTCATAATCATAAGACACCATTGATTGTAAGATATGTTCAAACTTCAGAGATACTAAAATGTGAAAAAAATATGCTTGGGTTATCGGTATAACCAATCATAGCCTTTCTACTCTACAATATGGTATAATATAGTTCTACTAGGATTATGACAATAGTGACTCTTTATAATCTCTAATTATAGTTGCCAGGAATATACCTCTTTGGCCACAGTCCTAGCAGCGAGAGCTGTCTCCCCGAAGTCCACAGAGGGGTTACTTTCCCCTCTTGGGCCCTCTGGGGAATGGCAGAGGAACAGTGCTCCAGAAGGGGTAGGAGTAAAGGATGTTGTGGTAGAAGGCAGAAGTTAGGCTAGGAAAGTTGCAGGTGACACAGAGGGGGCAAGTGCATGGGCCATTCCCCTTGGCACTGACTACAGAGGAGGAAGTTCAAGAAGGAGGGCAGCGTTTATTGTGATTATGATTGTTATAGAATATGTAAGTACAAACTTATGATGACTGCCATTTGTTAAGCACATACTATCTGTCAGATACTGGAGAAGGCCCATTCATTCGTTATTCATGCATCATATATCAATGAGCTCTTAGCCATATGCTCCTGGAGCTAACATACTAGGTGGACAAAAGCAGAAAGTGGCATTTGAACAAGACCTGAAGAAGGTGGAGGGAATGAGCCATAAGCCAAGCATTTTTTCAGAGAAGAACATTCCAGGTAGAGGGACAAGAGCAAAGGCCCTGAGGCTAGCACATATGTGGTATATTTGAGGTATAGCAAAGAGAGTCAATAAACAGGAGAAGACTAGTAGAAGATGAACTCTAGAGGTATCAAGAGCCAAATAGTATAGGATCTTGTACTACCTTATTTGGATTAGCTCATCTAGTCCTCAAGGCAAACCTTTGTGATGGTTTCTGTTATTTTTTTCTTTTCCCAAGAAAGTGAATCTCAGAGAGTTTAAGAAAAATGTGTGTGGTCACATAGCAGGAAAGCAGTATAGCTGGAATTTAAATCCAGGCTTGACTGAGTCCAAAGCCAGTGCTCTTTCTTCAGCATGAGGCTGCCTCTCTAGCACTGGGCTTGGGTGACAACTCTTTAATTAGCGTTGCCATATAAAGTATAGGACATCCAGTTAAATCTGAGTTGCAGAAAAATAATGAATACTTTATATAAGTAAGTCCCAAATATTGCATGGGATGTACTTATGCTAAAAATTATTTGTTCATCTGCAATTGGAATTTAACCGGCTATCCTGTGTTTTTGTTTATTTGCTTACTCTACTTGTTTATGCATGTATGTATGTGTGCATGTGTGTATGTATTTATTTCTAAGTCTAGGAAACCTATCTTTAACAGCTTTAGAGCAGAGGTTAAGGACTAAGGTTTTCGGCCATTTGGGGCAGCATGAAAACCTGGAGCTCTGTGGATGAGGGAATAGCACCAAAGAAGCCACTGAATCCCCCCTTGCCCCTTTATAGATGGCACGGTCATAACAGGAGTATTTGTGGGAAGGACCACGCTGTTCTTTATATTTAGGAGCACCTTGGAGGAGTGCTTGTTTAAGCTGCTCGCCATTTGGTGCATGAGAAGACCTGCGTTCTGCTGAAGGATTTCCTGGCCTCCATGAGCAGGTGTCTGGGGCAAGCTTACCTCCTCAGAGTTCCTGCAGCCACTCTGCTTGGGTGACCTCCTGCTCTGCTTAGGTGTACAGTGGTTATAATTGTCAAGATACAGAACCTAGTGTGCACAAGATGTAGCGATTGGGGTCAGTGTATACCAGGACTAGAACCAAGCTCAGCAGTGATTTTCCAAGTGAGTCCATCCCCAATATGAAGATTTTTCCTCTTTGTCTTGAACCACGCTCCTTAAATTGGGATTGATGATTCCTGGGTAGTCACCAGGGGATTTCACAACTCCTTGAAATTGTGTGCACGATTTTTCATATGTTTACAGTTGTGCATTTTTCCGGGTATGGACTTGTGGCTTTTATACAATTCTCAAAGGAGTTTGGCAGCCACAGAAGTTAAGAACTTCTGCCCCTGACATTGAGCAATAGGAGAAAAATGATAAGAGGATTGTGTGCTGTGGGCTCTGGTTAGGGAGGGCTTCACCATTTCCCTGGGTTTCCCTGTGTCTCTGCTAAGCTGGAAGGAGGTAGAAGATAATGCTATTTCCTCTCTCACTGGCCTCACTTGAGCCTCCCCAGGAGACAGACTTTGTTCTTTGAGAAATTTAACTGTAAAGTTTTTGCTAGTATACTGCAGAGATGAGCTTGAAGTACAGTTTGATGCAATTCTTGTCTGTGTAGCTTCCCTATCTGTGCCAGGACACCCACTCTGTTGTTTTTTTTAAAATTTGTTCTTTTTTTTCTTTCTCTCCTCTTCCCCCCCGCCCCAGTTGTCTGTTCTCTGTGTCTATTTGCTGCGTGTTCTTCTTTGTCCACTTCTGTTGTTGTCAGCGGCACTGGAATCTGTTTCTTTTTGTTGCATCATGTTGTTGTGTTATCTTGTTGTGTCAGCTCTCCATGTGTGCAGCACCATTCCTGGGCAGGCCGCACTTTCTTTCGCACTGGGCAGCTCTCCTTATGGTGAGCACTCCTTGCGTGTGGGACTCCTCTACACGGGGGCACCCCATGTGGCAGGGCACTCCTTGCACACATCAGCACCGCACATGGGCCAGCTCCACACAGGTCAAGGAGGCCCGGGGTTTGAACCGCAGACCTCCCATGTGGTAGATGGATGCCCTAACCACTGGGCCAAGTCTGCTTCCTGGACACCCACTCTGGAACACTCCAACCCTAGCCTGAGTCAATGGCATTCCAGGGAAGGGCAGAGCACATTGTCATTGCCCCCTGTGCCATCAGCCTCAGATAACCTGGAAGCCCAGGTGTTACTCCCAATTTCACTCATAAAACCTCCAGTTCAGCCACACAGATGCACAAGCCCATTTCTCTTTCTGTGTTTTTGCTTATGATACTCTCCAGTTTTGCAATTCCCCTGCATCCTTTAACGATTACTTCCTCCATTAAGCTTCAGGTGTCTCATCTATAAAATTGGGCATAATAATAGTATATACCTCATGGTGCTGAGGAGAGGATTAAATAAAATAGTATACCCAAAAAGCTCTTAGCCTGGGCTTGGAACATCTTGTGTTGTCCACCAGTGTTAGTTATTATTAGCATTGAACTTCCATCTGCACTAGACATTCTAGAAAGGTTATCTTGTTGCTGCTCACTACATCCCTAGACCATTGGTACAATTAATACCACAGGTTAAAAATGTGTCTGTGACGTATTAAGTGGTAGATTCAGGTTTTAAACATCAGGTTTCTACCTGCTCAAACCCCTGGAGCCATGTTACTCTTGTCATTTTTAACTACTCTCCCCACAGTAATCTCTCTCAGACAATACATATTAGAAGTCAGGGAGTTAGGGGAAGCACAGGTTTCAGATTCATGCAGGTTCTGAACTTGAGTCCTGTCTCCAGTCCTCATCAGTTGTGCAATACTAGGAAAATTATTTTATTTCTCTGAGTCTGTTTTCCAAGCACTAAAGTGAAGTTAATAATATTGACCTCACAGAGAGGTGGTGAGGTTTAGATGGGATAACCTGTAGCAGGTCCAACAAGGCGCCCACGTTTATTTCTGGCTCCCACGAGTGGCCATTCATTCACATATTTGGCCCTTAATCACTCACACACAACATGATCAAGAAATACATTTTTGTGAATGAGTGCTGTGATGGATGTAATTTCCTAGGTAACTGAGGGTTAATTAGAAATCCTCTTTTGTTCCAGCCCTTGTTAAAAATCCTTAGAAAATGTCAGAATCCATTTTTTTCTTATAAGCCATGAGCATGATTTAATCTCAGATGCATTCTGAACATCACACTTCATTATCCAAGGCTGCTGGTGTAGCTAAGAATGATGTAGGATGTTGAGAATAACATGCAAGCTGGTTGAAAAATTAATCCATGTGTAAACTTTTTACAAAAATAATTTACCTTTTGCTTAACCTTCAGCCAAATACCCCAACTATTTGGAGGTATGTAGTTGAAATCTAGATCATAGAAACATTCTTTCTCTATATGCAGTTACTACTCAAGTGTTTGTTAAATCATTCATTCAAAAATATTTATTCAGAGACTTCAACATGCCAGGGAGGGGGCTGGTGTGCAAGATATACATGTTTGCTGCTTGTCTGAAGCCACAGTCGAGAGGGGATGACATAGGATTGTAGGGGAAGTTCCAGAAGCTTTGAGAGACCTTGGTAGGAATCTCAACCTGATCTGGGATTGGGGACTGCTGAGGGTGATAGTGGTGATAGTCGGAAGGAAGGACTTCCTGAAGGGTTGCTGGTGCTTAAGCTAAGAGCTGAAAGTTGAACAAAGGGAAGGGTTTTCTATGCAGGAGACACAACCTGTGAAAGAGCGCATCTAGCGTTGTCCAAGGTGCTGAGTTCGGTATGCATGGAACAGAGAGTGGGGGTGGGAGTAAGTGGAAGGTTTGGAAGAGGATGGAGGGGGAGGGGACAGGTCATGATCCTGAATGATGTCTAATGTACAACTCTGGTCATTCATTCTTTTAAAAATATATATATTTATTTTTAATTGTGATGAAATATGCATAACAAAAAAATCATTTAAACCATTTTAAGTGAGCAATTCTTTGACATTAAGTACATTGACAATACCGCGTAATGTTTACCACTATTTCCAGACTATATTCACCATCCTCAACTAAAAAAAATCATACTCGTTTAGCAGTAACTCACCCAACCTCCTCCCCCTTCCACCCCTGGCAACCACTATTCTGCTTTCTGACTATTAATTTGCTTATTCTAAGTATTTCATATATGAGAAATCATACAATATTTGTCCTTTTGTGGCTGGCTTATTTCACTCAATATGATATCTTCAAGTTTCATCCATGTTGTAGCATGTACCAGCAATTAACTTATTTTTATGACCGAATGATTGTCAAGTATATGGCTATACCACATTTTGTTTATCCATTCATCTGTTGATGGGCATTTGGGTTGCTTCCACCCTTTGGCTGTCGTAAACAATGTTGTGATGAACATTGGTGTGCAAATATCTGTCTGAGTCCCTGCTTCAGTTATTTTGGGTATATGCCCGGTCATATGGTAGTTCTATGTAACTTTCTGAGAAACTATGAAATTGTTTTCCACAGTGGCTGCACTATTTTACATTCCTACCAGCAAAATACGATGGCTAATGATGTTGAACATCTTTTCATATACCTATTGGCCATTTAAGTATCTTCTTTGGAGAAATATCTTTTCCAAACCTTGGCACATTTTTATGTTGGCTTGTTTGTCTTTTTGTTGTTGAGGTATAGGAGTTCTTTGTATTTTCTGGATATTAAACCCTTATCAGATACATGGTTTCCCTTATCAGATACATGGCTTCCAACCCATTCTATAGGTTGTCTTTTCACATTCTTGATAATATCTTTGATGCACAAAAGTTTTTATTTTAATGAAGGCCATTTTATCTAATTTTCCATTGTTGCTTGTACTTTTGGTATAAAATCTGAAAATTCATTGCTTATTACAAAGTCCTGACACAATTTCCCTTTGTTTTCTTGTATGAGATATATAGTAGTAACTCTTAAATTTAGGTTATTGATTCATGTTGAAATAGTTTTTATATTTGGTGAAAGAGAGTGGTCTACATTCATTCTTTTGCATGTGATTTCTAATTGTCCCAGCACCATTAGTGTAGAGACTATTCTTTCCCCATTGAATGGACTTGGCATTCTTATCAAAAATCAACTGGCCATAGATGTGTGAATTTATCTCAATTTTAGTCTATTTTTGTATATGCCTATCCTTTAACGCCAGTGCCACACTGTTTTGATTACTCTTACTTTGCACTTAGCTTTGAAATCAGGAAATGTGAGTCCTCCAACTTTGTTCTTCTTTTGCTATGTTGTTTTGGGTAGTCTGGGCTATTTGAGGATCAGCTTTTCCAATTCTGCAAGAAAAAAAAGGCTACTGGAATTTTTATAGGGATTGCATTGAATTTGTCAACCACTTGAGGCAGTATTTACATCTTAACAATATTAAGTCTTCAAATCCATGAACATGGGATGTGTTTACATTTATTTAGGTTGTCTTTAATTTCTTTCAGCAATATTATGCAATTTTCAGTATACAAGTCTTTCATTTCCTTGATTAAATTTATTCCTAGGTGTTTTATTATTTTAGATGCTGTTGTAAATGAAATTGTTTTCTTGATATCCTTTCAGTTTGTTCATTACCGATGTACTGAAACCCAAATGAACCTGTGTTTTTATCTTGAATCCTGCAACTTGTTGAATTCACTAATTAGATCTAGTAGCTTTCTTGTGGATTCTTTGGAATTTTCTGTATAAAGGATCATGTCTTCTGAGAATAGGGATAATTTTACTTCTCCCCTTCCAATTTGTATGCCTTTTTTCTTTTTCTTGCATTGTCTCTTTAGCTAGAACATCCAATGTAATGTTCAATAACAGTGGTACAGCCGGCATCCTTGTTTTCTTCCTGATGTTAGGGGGAAAACTTACAGTCTTTCACCATTGAGTATGATATTTAATGTGGGTTTTTCAAACATGCCCTTTATCTTGTTGAGAAAGTTCTCTTCTATTCCCAATATTCTGAGTGTTTCTATTACGAAAGGATGTTTTATTTTCTCAAATGCATTTTCTATATCAATTTAGATAATCATATTTTCCCTTTATTCTATTAATGCAGTGTATTACATTGATTGGTTTTCTTCTTTTGAACCATCCTTGAGTTCCTGGAATAAGTTCCACTTGGTCATGGTGTACAATTCTTTTAACGTACTTTAATTAATTAATTAATTAATTAAATTTCTCTCTCCTTCCCTCCCCCCCCACTCCAGTTGTCTGTTCTCTGTATGCATTTGCTGTGTGTTCTTCTGTCTCTGCTTCTATTCTTGTCAGCGGCACCAGGAATCTGTGTCTCTTTTTGTTGCATCATCTTGCTGTGCCAGCTCTCCGTGTGTGTGGTGCCACTCCTGGGCAGACTGAACTTTCTTTCGCGCTGGGCGGCTCTCCTTATGGGGTGCACTTCTTGCACGTGGGGCTCCCCTATGCGGGGATGCCCCACGTGGTCTGGCACTCCTTGCACGCATCAGCACTGCACGTGGGCCAGCTGCACACGGGTCAAGGAGGTCCTGTGTATGCACTGTGGACCTCCCATGTGGTAGGCGGATGCTCTATCCATTGAGCCAAGTCCTCTTCCATTATTATACTTTTAGATTCAGGTTTTGCTGAGGATTTTTTGCATAAGTATTCATAAGGGATATTGATCTACAATTTTCTTTTCCTGTGCTGTCTTTATCTAGCTGCTTTGGTATAAGGATAATGATGAGCTCATAGAATGAGTCAGTAAGTACTCCCTTCTCTTCTAATTTTTGGAAGAATTTGAGAAGGATTGGTATTAATTCCTTTTTAAATGTTTGTTACAATTCAGCAGTGAGACCTTCTGGTTCTTGACTTTTCTTTGTTGGGAGGTTTTTAATTACTTATGCAATCTCTCTACTTGTTATGGGCCTGTTGAGATTTTCTATTTCTCCTTGTATTGTATTAGGTAATTTGTATGTTTCAAGTAATATGTCCTTTTCATCCAGCTTTTCTAATTTGTTAGCATATAATTGTTCATAGTACCTGCTTATAATTCTGTAGTGATGTATACACTTTCCTTCCTGATTTTAGTTATTTGTGTCCTCTTTCTTTGTCAGTCTGGCTGAAGTTTTGTTGATTATATTTGAAAACCAACACTTCGTTTTGTTAGTTTTCACTATTGTTTTTCTATTCTCTACTATATTTATCCCTGTTCTAACTTTACTGTTTCCTTCCTTCTACTTACTTTGGGTTTAGTTTGCTTTTCTTGTTCTACTTTTTTCTGGTGTGAAGCCAGGTTATTGACTTACGATCTTTCTTCTTTTTTAATGGAGGCATTTAGAGCTATAAATTTCTCTCTAAGCAGTTTCTTCACTGCATCCCATAAGTTTTGGTATGTTGTGTTTTCATTTTCATTCATTTCAAGATATTTCCTAATTCCCCTTGTGATTTCTTCCTGATCCATTGGTTGTTTAATTGTGTGTTGTTTAATTTTCACATATGTGAAATTTCCAGTTTTCCTTCTATTATTTATTTATAGCTTTATTCCATTGCATTCCAAGAAGATACTTGGTATGATTTCAATATTTTAGACATTATCAAGATTTTATTTGTGGCCTAACATATGGTCTAGCTCAGCCATTCATTCTTGTATTCATTCACTGGACGTTTATTTGGCACCAGAAGAGCTGGAGACACTGTATTAGGCACTGAGCAGGCGCAATAAGCAGGTAATAGTCCCTGGCCTCCAGATTCACATGGTTAAATGGCAAAGACGGTCACGTAATTGCAATAGAGCATTATAGAGGGTGAGGAATGTGTACTGAACACAAAGGGGAGAGGGGTAATTCAACTTGGGGAGGTAAAACAGTTAGGAATGGCTTCATAGAAGACAAGACAATTGAACCACACATTGTGCACAGTCCATGCCTGTCTTGTTAATTGCTGAACCCTGAGTGCCCAGCCGACAAGCTTTTGGCATCGAGTGGGCATTCAGCGAATATTTGGTGATTTAATGAACCAGTGAATGAATGGGGTAATGGTTTGACCTTCCCCCACTCAACAGCTATTCAAGTTATTTTCTTTAGTCTGTGCTGCATACTCATCTCAAAACACTTCTGCTCCATCCCAAGACTGGCCGGTCCTCCTGCATAGTGTTTCTGGAAATCAGTATAGAAAAAAGCAATTTGACCTGCTGTCATGGAGCTGACAGTATAATGAAGGCGACAGGCATGAAATAACCAACCACACAAATTATTATGTAATTAAAATCGTGATATGATACAAAGAAGGTATCAGGATGATGTGAGGGCACATAAAAGTGAGCAAGGAAGGCCTTCTTGAGACAACAGTGTTTGAACTAGGTTTTGAAGAGGCAACAGGAGATGGTAAGAACATCTTAGGAAGAGAGAATAGCAAATGCGAAGACCCCAAGCCCGGGAGGAACACAGTGTGCTCAAGGACTCTAAAGAAGGCCAACGAGGCTGGACCATGGGGAGTGGCTGGGAGAGTGGCCTGAGATGGGGGCTGAGGGGTGGTCAGGGCTCCTCGTGTAGGTCTCGGCCGTGTTAGAGATTTTGCTCTTGTGCCTAAGAGTTACTAGGGAGCCACTGAATGCTTTTAAACAGGAGAGAGACACGATCAAATCACTCTGGCTGCTGGGAGGAGTATGGATTAGAGGAGAGCTACAGAGGCCACACTGGGACCACGCACACACACACACAGATACAGATACACATACATCCCTTCCAACAGGTTGACAGTGTCCTATGTACAGACAGCAGTAGGAGCACACAGTTGAGCTCTGGTTATATGATGACAGAAGTTATTCCTCATATTTCTTCCTAGTCTTTCAGGAATGACCCACCCCCTTATGCTGTATTAAGATGGACACTAGCAAGAAGGCTGTTACTTGTTATTTATTTTTTAACCAGTTCATGAAACAACACGCATGGTGCTTCTCTTAGGGTTATTCTCAGGGAGAGGATGTGGTCGTGGCAGATAATGTACTCATTTCAGAACCCATTTTCTCCCTTCATTTCCACGGGAGGGCTGGGGGCTGGGGACTGCTAAGTTGGGCAAGAGTGGAATCGACCCTCCGTCAGCCATTGGCTTGAAAGCGAGCATTAGCACGTATTGGATTGGGTGTGGAATCGCCCCTTTGGAGGCTGAACTCTGTCCTTATCTCATTTTTCACATTAATAACGAGCTGTTAAATCATTGCTCATGCCATTTGGAGAGATAGCGATGTGCTGGCCTAATTGTAGCCACCCTGATGCCCCATCATCGTAATCTCCTCCTAATGGCTTGGCACGGGGAGCAGGCGGCTCCGGAACGGTCGTCTTGGGCCTGCTATTTCCTCCTCTCAAGCAATCTCCAGTTTCAGAAACAGGGTCCGTCATGGCTGAAACGGTGTGGGGCTCTGAGGGCGAGGGCACTGGGGAGGGGAGCCCACAGACGCTCCCATCTGCACCGCCCCTCCTCTCCACCTCCCCAGGGACCCTTTCAGGAATGCTAATGGGTTGAGGGAAGGGGGCTGGTGGGGGAGGCTGGGCCTCCACTCCGCTTCCTGAGCATATTGCCGCCGCAGTTCAAGCAGCTCCCTTGCTCCTGTCTGGGGCTTGTGGGCAGCATGGCAAGATGCTGAATTCTTGGGAGTATGCCAGCTGACGAACAAGGATAATTATGACTGTGGGTTTGGCGTCTCTCAAACCCAAAGGTGAAATGATTCACCTGGGAGGAGGGCTTTCCCTGAGGAAATGATTCTGTGCCAGTGGTGGGAACAACTAGAAAGGAGATGCCTTTGCCCAATGCGGGGAGATGCCTGTCTCTGCTGCTGCTGGGGAGCACAGGCTTTGGAGGGTCTGGCCAAGATCATGGGTCAGGGCAGGGGTCGTCGGCAGAACCCTGCAGTTCCAGAGACCTCGACAGAGATATTGGGCATCATGGAGAGGACCCAGGAGTCTGGTCCCCATTTACCACCAACTGGTTGTGTGAAATTTGACAAGTCACCCTTTCCCTACCTTGGCCCTGGTGTTTCAATCTTTGAAATGGCTGTGAGGATGGGCTATATAAAAAGTACCGCCCGCTCGCTCTTGGCCACCAGCTTCGGGTCATGGCTGATGAAGACGCTGCAGGGGTGGTTTACCCTGAGTGCTTTGTGTTTTGATTTTAGCCTCCCCTTCTACTATGGGAAGAGAATAGAAGGTGGTGCCTTATTGGGTGAGATTTGAGATGCACTCCTGCCCAAAGAGGTCTCCCTGTGAACCCACCAAGTGCCCCAAATTTCCATGATTTGATCTCATTTGAGAGTGAGTCCAGGTAACGTAGGGCACAGGACAAGACGTTTGGGAAAGAGCCATAAACCGAGTGCATTTTCTCAGATTACTCACACCACCTCCTTCTTTCTGAAGGCAATGCCCACCTCCTCAGCCTGCCGCTACCTACCGCAGCACCCTTGCTGGACTCCCCAAGCCCTGTCCTTGTTGAGGTGGTCCTCTGCTGTGAGGCATGGATGAAATGCCCTGCCACAGCATGTGGTTTCTGACTTCTGCAGTGTCCACCACGGGGCTAAGTGATACAGCCTGGGGGTGTAGGCAGTCTGCGCTCCATGAAGTTTGACAGTGGGAAGGAGGAGACCTGGGGGTGATGGGCAAATACATCCCTCTTTTTCTCCCTTCCATGGACCACTGAATACAGTTTGTCTTTGTGAACCTTCTGGAGGAATTCCCATAGGCCCAGTGTCCTGCCATGCCCCTTAGCAGCTTGGGGCTGGCAGTGGTCATCCCACTGCATCCCTCTGCCCCTGTCCCTGCCCCACCTTCCTTTCCCCCTCACTCTCACTGCGCTGGGCTTGTACTTCCCAGAGAGTGTCTGCACTTTAATTCCAGTGCATTCTCTGCCTTCTCGAGGTCCCAGACTAAGACATCAGATTTGGAATTTGGATCTGCCACTCACTAGCTCTGTGAGCTTGTCCAAATGTCTCTACTTGTCAAGATTCTTCACTGTAAAATTGGGATAATAATATCTATCTTTTAGAGTTTCGAAAAGTAGAAATAGGGAAGCAGACTTGGCTCAATGGATAGGGCATCCGCCTACCACATGGGAGGTCCGCAGTTCAAACCCCAGGCCTCCTTGACCCGTGTGGAGCTGGCCCACGTGCAGTGCTGATGGCGCAAGGAATGCCGTGCCATGCAGGGGTGTCCCTATGTAGGGGAGCCCCACGTGCAAGGAGTGTGCTCCATAAGGAGAGCCGCCCAGTGCGAAAGAAAGTGCAGCCTGCCCAGGAATGGTGCCGCACACACCGAGAGCTGACACAACAAGATGATGCAACAGAAAGAAACACAGATCCCCATGCCGCTGATAAGGATAGAAGCGGACACAGAAGAAAACACAGCGAATGGACACAGAGAACAAATGGCTGGGGCTGGGGGTGGGGGGAAAGGGAGAGAAATAAGTAAAAATAAATCTTAAAAAAAAAAGTAAAGTAGAAATAATGTATATAAATTAGCATAGAGCCCGGTGTATCTGCATAGTGGATGCTGAATAAATGAGAGCTCCTCTAATTAGTATCTTTATTGTAGCTGCTGTTTCTTGTTTGTGGCAAAAATAGCCCACTGTCCATCAGAGATTAGTGCCCCCTTTCATGATGAAGCGTTCTTGCTCAGAAGCCCTGAGCAGCCCGCGACTTCACTCGTCAGCCTGCCTTGCACCTAGGGGCAGCCACGGCTGATGGAACGGAGGTGGAAGGAATGCCGCTTCCGGCCTCACTCATCAACCGTTCCTGCTGTAATGGAGCGATGTGCTGAAGACGGCAGAGCTCTGTCAGCCTGGGTTCCTGAATGTCAGTGGAGCAGGGGCTCCTGCTCTCCAGCCCCTCCCAGCATATCACCATCAAAATTTATGTCAACAAGAAATGAATTCTTTTTGTGTTGCGTCACCAAGATTTTTGTCTTTTTCTGTTACAGTAGCTAGTATTACCTTAACAGTTGCTTTGCTCTTGTTTCTATAATTTTATGTTAGTAGTGCTAGTGTTCAATATTCAGAGTATAAGCCTTTCTGGGAGGCCCCATTAACGCTTCTCCGAGTGGTTAAGTATGTGGATGTAAATTCCAGCTTTATCACTTTACTATCTGTGCGGTCTTAGGCAAATTATTTAACCTCTCTGGACTAAATAACTCCATTTGTAGAATGGGTCATATGGCTTTTATGAAAACAGGATAAGAAAATTTGTATAAAGGGTAGAACAGTGTCTGCTATGAGTAAGAGTTCAACCAGTTCGTTGTAGTCACCACGGTCTCCACTACCACCACCTCCGTCGTCGTTGTCAGTGGAGAGCTGGACACCGATCGAGTGGGAGGTGGCACTGTGGTCTGGCTCGTGGGTTGAAGTGGGGCATGAGAAGGTTCAGAGCATGGAGCACAGGTTTGGAAAAGGCAGATGAGCAGCAGGAAGAGGAGGTGCTGTGGTTCTGAACACAGGTCTGCCCACCTCATGATTTGAAAGGCAGGCTGTATTCTTCTGGAAGACAGTTTCAGTTTTACTGACAATATTTTAGCATCTTCTGAGGACCTTGTGTGCCTGGAGCACTGGGCTGGGCACTGTGGGAGATACAGCGAAGAAGGGGAGGTGGGTGGAAAAGGACTTCTGGGAGCACTTGGGATGCCCCAGCACAGAACGGAAACTTAACGCATATGAACTTGTTTAACTCTTACACCACGAGCTTTGGGAAATTGCTATGATTCCCATTTTACAGATGAGGAAGTACACAGGTACTTGGTGAAATTTGCCCATATTTACATGGGAAATTGTGGAGCTGTGTTTGAATCCTGAGTCACATCCATTCTGATTCTTGAGTCACATCCATGCACCAAGCCTAATTCAACAGAATTCCAAGACATAGCTGGGAAAAGGTAGGGAGTGCCAACAAACTGGTACTTGCCCTGCCTTTCTCACTAACTGGCTCTGTGACTCTTGCTAAGTCCCTGTATTGTCTCTGCACCACTGATGACTTTTTTAAAATAAGGGGGGGGGGGGGGATGGAAGCCACAGGTGCCAGGTACTGTACTGCATTCTTTAAAATGGAATGACTATCTCATAGTATCTTTTTATTTTATTTTATTTTTTATTTTTTTTTGTTACATTCAGAAAATATGATCATATTATCTTTACAGCAATTTCAAAGGTAGGGGATATTATTATCCCTATTATCCCTATTTTACAGATGAAGAAGACAGATGCATGAAAAGAGATTGAATACCTTGCCTCAAATCTCTCTGGCATATCCAGCTTCTTGGGTAGGTGTAAGTGAACGATGTCTTTGTGGTGTAACACCCAAGGTCTTTCTGTCTCACCACTCAGGGCATCTGCAAGTCTTCTTCCAACTCTTAATTTACTCAATCTTCTATGTAGACTTTCTTCAAGAAGCAAAGCAAAGCGAAGAGAACTGCAACTTGAATATCCAGCCCTGGATTCACATAGGCTTGGTCTCGCAGGCTAGCATAATGGAACTGGATTCAGCTAGCCCCATTGGAATCACAGGACCAGGGATATTGGTCTTTTTCTGGCTGGGAAACCTTTCCCTCCCCTCTTCCCTCCCCCATTATAGTTGTGGACCAAGCTTACTCCATTTTTTTTCAGGATAGGGGAGGAGCAATTTAAATGCTAATTTTGCATCCTATCTTCCCTTCCTTTCAGTTCTGTCAATGTGTGTTCTGTGTCATTAACCAAGCCCTGCCCAGTGCAGAGAGCAGTGCCAGGGTTTGTTTGGGTTTAGATGAAAGTTGATACAACTCAGGGTTTATCTGCATCAGTGAGCATCTCTCCAGGGTATGGAGTTTGGGGACATGGAGGGGGTGTTTTCTGCCTCTTAATGAGATGCCTCCAGCCTGCCAGGTGATAGCAGGGGCTTAGCAATTGCTTTAGGGGATTTGATAACAAGAGCGAGGACTTCATCTCAGACAGTGTGTTTGCCCACCCAGCTTCATCATTAATGCAAACAGCTGAACAGCATGTGGAGCGAGCCTGGGAGAGAGAACCAGGTCAATGGCAAGGCTGGGGCGCATTTAAAATGCTCTCTCCCATCTACACACAGGAAGCCCATGACTATCACACCTGGATCTGTGTGGACAGCTGTGTAGAACAGATGTTGTTCTAGAGCCAGTGTCAGCCGATCCCCCAGGCACCTTAAGAGTCCCCCAGGAGCCTGTCGCTCAGTTTCTCTCCAATGGAATCAGCGGTGAGAAAAAGAATATGGTACGAGCAGGTGAGGTTATGGGGCCAGGAGGGGGTCCTGTGTGTTCCCTCCCCGCAACTGGGCCAAGAAGGTTTTACACCCCAGGAAGATCTGTGACACTGAGACTTGCCGTTGGCCACATGATGAAAGGAGGTTATCTGCCTTCCAGCCCTCACCTCGAAAGGCTTTTCCAAATGGGCAAAGCTAGTTGGAAACAAGACACAGGTAGTCGCTTTCTTGCCTAATTGTGGCTTTCCTGACATTGAGTGGGATGGACCATTTCTAATAGATTCTCCATCGGACTATAATGTGAATCTAAATAACCATTTGCATCTGTGCCTTGCTTCATGGTTTTCAAAGCATTTCTGCTCGCACTCATTGGAGGAGTTTGTGTGGGGTAGAGCATGGGGTCTGATAGAGTAAGTTCAAATCCCAGCTCTTCCATTTCCTGGCTGAGGCACCAGAGCTAAGTGCTTAATTTCAGCTTTCTGAATCTGTAAAGTGGGGATAGTAATTCCTGCCTCATAAAGGTTTGTGGAAAGATTAAACAAGATGATGCACTTAAAACATTTAGCACAGAATCTAGTGTTTAGTTAGCTATTATTATTGTTGATTTGAACAAGACTATAAAGCAGATAGGGTAAATATTAAACACCCCTGACTTATAATGTAAGCTTGCCTCTTGGACAGAGCCCATATCTCCTTTCACTTACTAGCAAAGTTAGTCATAGAAGGTCAGTTTCCAGATCATCTCGGAACTTGGGTCATTTGTAAAAATGTCCCGGGAGAAGAGTGCTTCTTTTGCCTTCCTTATCCTTGATGTTCTACTGGATTCTTGCATTGAGCCATGAGAGATGAGACACAGGGATTGCCCATGAGCAGTTCAGAGCACATGAATCCAAACCATCCCCCCTTCCTCTTCCTCCTCAGTTGAAGCACCCCAACACCCCGATTTAGCTTGGCCTATTGAACATCCCAAGTGATAACAGCTGGTTTTAGGCAGTCAGTGTGACCTGAATGTTACTTCAGCGCCCCCACCAGGCCTGGGCTGTCTCATTGCATGGATTGGAATGTAGCAGCTTTATCGTCAGAGGTGACAGCCATTTTTCACCTCCCCAGGCCCCAGACACCCTGGAAGTTCTGGCTTCCTCCCCCATCCCAAGCTGATTTTATACTGGGATCCTGGAACATGTTCTCCTTTGAAAGACCATTTGCTATCCTGTCTTCCCTACTATTTAATTAGATATTTTGTTTCATTGGATCTGGCTATGAGTATTAGTTATGTGGCCTTGAATAAGTTACCTAACCTCTCTGACCCTCAGTTTCTTTATCTGAAGTAAAGAATATCAATCCTTACTTTATAGTGTGAAAATTAGATGCAGTAATGCATGTATAGCATGCTGCATAGTGCTTAAAATATTGTAAGCACTTAATAAATAATATCCTCCCCCCCCTTTTTTTCTTGTTCACCATAGTATTACTTTTATAAATAATGCCTCTTTAATGATGAAATTATGACCTATGAAGGCAGGGCAGGGCGGAGTCACACAGTCAATCTGCTCTCTGAGATTGCTAAGAAAATAGAGCTGTTTAAAGTGCTGCTTATTTATTTGTAGAATAAACCACCAAGGACTGTATACAAACACAGTGGAATTTTTTTTTCTAACTGTGAAATGAAATCTGTATAACATGATCTATGGATTATTAAATTCGCTTAGTCTTGTGCAAGCCTGCAACTGAGTGAATTTTTTTCATTTTCTCTACCACCCTCCCTACCAGACCCAGTTCCAGGGTCTGAGTAGCCACCCTTGCCTTTGCCTCCAGTTTGGGGAATTGGCTACAAGTGGGCTCTGTGCTGAGGAAAGACACGGGTGGCCTTGTCCATGGTGGAGTTAGCAGAGTAGGGGACTCTTGAAACATCCCCCCCACCCCCCCAAGAGAGGCTTCCAAGGACCGTGGAGGCCTGGTTTGAAATGTGGGAGCTGAGAAGTGACGGCCCCGGGCAGAAAGTGTTGTCGCCAACACCACGGAGGGCTGGCAGGCTAAGGGCAAAGCACTTCAGTGCCGATACTGCCTCCATCTCCCCAGGCGGGGGCCACCGCCTTCCAGATCTGAGCCCCTTTGCGCTTGACGCAGGGCAGAGGGAGAGCCGAGGTGGAGTGTGTGGAGGTGTGCGTGCTCAGCGGGCCCTGGAATGGGGCGCTCTTATAGATTCCGTATATCAGTCTGTTTCCCTGTCTGCCTCCCCTGCTAGGCTGGGAGATTCTTGAGGACAGGGCTGGGGCCGGACAGTGCCTTCCTGCCCCAGTGCTTGGCACAGGGTCTGGCCCAGAGCGAGACAGTGGCTGTGCTAGGAAAATGGTTGTGGGCTCCAGCGAGCTCTTCCTTCTGCAAACTTCCTTCATGCCCTTCCCTCCACCCTGAAGACTTGCTGTTTCTTTCTGGGATGGTGAGAAATAAGCAGACATCCATAGCAAAGGGCAGCAAGGATCCTCTATTAGCATTTCTTGGGAAAGGCATGATAGGAAGGATTGCTGATCTGAAAATCGTCTCACTTTCGATTCTCCACTGGGGCCTCATAAAAGAAAAATTAACTGCCTAAGTGTTTGGAATGGGGTAAAAAAAAAGACCTTCTATGACGACAGCCAGGGCTCTGTACAGGGAATTTAGAGTCCATTTACTGCTGTACAATGAAGCTGCAGGGGTGAACAGCAGTGTGGTACACGTGGATTTTTAAAAATCCCCTTTCGAGGCACATTGGGAGTTGGCCAGCAGCTAATTTCTCTGCACAGCATACAATGATTTTGCTCTTTGGCGGTGGCGGGTCACGGGCAGTCAGCAGCATTCAGAGCTACAGTGTCACCTAATTTTCTTCCCTTTTCATTTCCCCCTTTTTCAGTATCTAAAGACCAGCTCCTCTGAGTCTTGGAACACTGGAGGAAAACCATTTGGTAGCAAAGAAATGGCTTGGTCCATCATTTTCTAGCCAGAACCAGCCCAGGCAAATTGCTGGTTCTGGGCTCTGAGGTCATTTGTTATGTCCTGTAGTGTAAACGGCAAAAATTTTCCTAATCCATTAATGGCCTATTCAAAGCAGCATGTAATTCAGAACCTTTGCTATTTCCCAGCTGACAAAAATGCCCTATTAATAAAAGTATCTGAAACTGCATATTTGTAGTGTCATTTTGACTTTTGAATTAATGTCTGGTTTCCTGAGTTTTGAATTCACAAGATTTTCCTGCATAACCCAAGCACCTTTGTCATTCACAACTGAATCAGGAGGCTGATTTGACTTAATCAGTTTGGTTTGAAGCAGGGACGTGGTTGTGTGCAGTTTTTCACCAAGTTGCATGAATTCTCTTCTCTCAAAAACAGGCTCATGGGAAGCAGATGTGGCTCAAGCAATTGAGCTCCCACCTATCACATGAGAGGCCCCTGCTTCGGTTCCTCGTGCCTCCTAAAGAAAACAGTGAGCTGGCATGACAGGCAGGCATGGCACGTTGACATAACAAGAGACACAAGAAGAAAAAAGGAAACATAATGAGAGACACAACAAAGCAGGGAGTGGAGGTGGTTCATGAGATTAGGCACTTTCCTCCTCTATCAGAGGTCCTGGGTTCAGGTCCCAGAGCACCCTAAGGAAACAAGGAAGATGAGCAGACACAGTTAACAACCAGGGGGTGGGGAGAAATAAAATAAAATAAAATAAATCTTAAAAAAACACAAGCAGTCTCTTATAATGGCCTGTGGTCAGTGTTTCTGAAGCTCCCCCACCCAGGCCACCTGCACATTCTGGGTGCTGACTGGGGGGTGACTGTTTGCGCCTGCCAGCTGGGTTGGAAGCCTGTGATAATTTCTGAATAACCTATGGAACTACGACCAAAGGGAAAAGAACATCTTGGAGGCTTCTGTTAGGAGTGGCCAATTAGTGACCCGATGGGGATGTCTCTGGTTATCTTCTTTTGATACAGGGAGAGTTTTTTTTAGCTGTCCCCAAATTAACTTTATCCTGGAGCACGGATGAAGCTCTGTCTGTCCCTTATCCACATCTCTGTCTCACTTCCTCTTGGTGGGTTACAAGTCCCAAGGCTGAGGTGTTTTTCTCACCACCCCTTATGTGCCCTCCCTTCTCCCATTCTCTCCTTTTATGACTCACAGATATCCTTAGAGATCTACTTTCATCCTCCCTGCAGCACAGAATCTGTGACACTGCAGCAGGGGAAGCACATCCCTTTCTGGTGGGCTCACTGCCCACTTGCATGGTCTCTCTCCTTCCCTCCTTCTGTTAATTCTTTCCTTCCTTTCAAAAGATATTTCATTGAGCACGGTTATTAGTCAGCTCTGTGCTCAGTTCTGAGCAGACAGCAGTGGCGCTCAGAGTGGAAAGAAAGATAAAACCAGTTTTGCAAGTAATAGACTAATCACAGGTCAGTTGGGTGCTACAAAGGGCTGCAGGATACTAGGAGAGCAGGTCCCAATAAGATCCAATCTGTGGATCCAATAGACCTCCCTGCCCTGAGAATGTTTCTGCTGAGATTCAAAAATAGGCTGGAGTTCACTAGAAGGAAGGAAGGGGAGAGGGGCAGAGTTCTGGAAGAGGGAAGAGCCTGGCAACATGTGCAAAGGCCCTGAGGCAGGAAAGAGTGAAGCAAATTTAGGGACCTGGAAGAAGAGGCTGGCTGGAGTGTAGAGATGAAGTGAGGAACAGAAGCTGCTGAGGTGGGCCCAGGCCAGATCAGCAGGGCCTTGTGGACCAGGGGGAGGATGAAGGTTATTCTAAAAGGGAAGGGGTCATTGAAAAGCATTGAGCAACAAAGGCATGTTGTATTTCACTGTACAGTATCCTCATAACTGTATGGGATCGGCTGTCCTATCCTCACTACATGGTTGGTGCCACCCTGAGACTACACAGCACCCATTTGGTCAGTTCTGTTAGGGTAAGAGTGTGTGTGTGTGTGTGTGTGTGTGTGTGATGCTAAAGATTCCCTCCTCTTCATTTCTATTTTCTCCACCTAAGTGGATCCTTCTCCAAAAATCAGCCCAAATAAGACAATTTTAAGGATTTCCTTTTTAAAAACTCATTAAAGATTGTCCCTGATTACTGAGTACCTGCCAGTGCCAGATACTGTGCTGGGCCCTGAGATGTGGACACAAATAAGGAAGACACAGCTTATGTGTGGGGGAGATGCCCCCCAACAAGCGACCACAGTGAAAGGGCCCAGCCCTCCCTGGTCTGTAAAACCTGTGTCCCCTCTCCCTGGAGCAGGTGCTTCCTAAGCCCCGCAGCTGGCTGTGTGGAAGAGAAGCGCTCCTCTGCCTTCCACAGCCCTGAATTTCCACTTTCATAATAAATACAGCAAACACGTGAATGGTGGTTACTATGTGTAGAAACCTTTTACGAATATTAACTCGATCCTCAGAGCAAGCATATGATACAGGCACTTATCCCCATTCTACAGACGTTGAAAGTGGGGTTCAGAGGAATTAAGCGATGTGACCGATATCATATGAACCCCGAGTCACACAGCTGGTAAGCGCCAGAGCTGGGATTTGAACCAGGCAGTCTGGCCTCAGGGACTGGGATCATAACTGCTACATTATATGGCCTCTATTCAACTGTAGACAATGCTGAATCCCACCCTCACCCCCACCCCCATCCACACCCACATTTCAACAGCACACCTGTGTCTGCTTTGCTCCCTCCAGCTCTCCATTGTGTAGCTCCGTGCCTGGCATTTCACAGGAGTTCAAAATAAATGCGAGGAGACTGGCTGGTTGCAGATACAGGGACAGGAAAATACCGGGCAACAAGTATGGGCCTGAGAACTGGGCAGGGCCCTGGGGACTGGAGGCAGCTAGGAAAGGGCGAATGTCCTTGAGGAGAGCGGGTGTGGGGATCCTCACAAAGTTCTGTTGGCCGGTGAGATTTTGGTGTCTTTACCCAGATGTCAGAAACGTGTTTGGAGGGTGCTCAACCGTGCCGACCCTTTCTGGCGCATCCATGTCCCCCAAACACCCTCTGGAGACCGCTGCGGGCTGCCCGGATCAGCCTGAGATGTGGTCATCTTAGAGAAAACCGGTGGCGTGTCCCAGTGGCCCGGGAGGGAGTGCAGCTGCAGATCCCACTGGTCAGGCCCTGCAGTGCAGCCGGCCTGGCCGCTGACCACTGGGGCTCAGCCCAGACGGCGCCTTCCTTTTCAGTCTGACCCCGGCGGACCCCACTTCCCCAGCTCTCCCCTCCGAAGGCGCGACAAGGACTGACTTGGCATGGCAGAGCCCCATCGACTTACAAGGCACTCACCGATAGATGATCCTCCCCTTCCACCAAGCTGGCCTGCTCTGAAAACACCCCACCATCCCCCCATTCCTTAAACTGCCGCAGTCATTTGTGACCTCGCTTGCCCCTTCTCAGATGGGCTTGATTTGCTCCCAGAGCTACTGTCACGTCTTTGGCGGATTCCTGACTGGACCGCAAGCCCTTCCAAGTTTCCGCGGCTCCTGATCGCGCAGGGCCTGGGAAGGAGACTGGCCTGGCTTCCGAACAGAGGCCAGAGCTCTTGACACCAGGCCGGGGGCGGCAGCTTTCTCCTCCTCCCGAAATCCTTCCGCTCATGAATCTAAATCCTTCACCAATAAACCTTTTATCCCTTTAAATAACTCTTTTAAGGTTTTGTCTTCTGCTCAAGGCCAGAGTCAGCCCTTTAGAAAAGGGAGGAGAAAGCCCCATCTGGAGCCATCCGTCTGTCCTCCCGTCACTATTGTACCTTAATTGAACCCTTTATGTGGGGAGAGGCCATTATGATCATTTTTTGTTATTCATTGCCCATTCGTTTATGTCTCTAAATAGCCTTCAGGGCCGTCTTGGACACGACTTTCTCAGACTGATGCGGGAGAGATGCTGGCTCTCATGAAATGACAGGAGGTAAAGCGTGGCTTAAGTAAATATTCCTTGCCCCACTGACATTGCCACTAGAGCAGTCTGAAAGAGCTGAGGGCTGGGGTCAGCCTGCAGGGCCAAAGAGAAGGGCTGGGTCTTCAAAAGGTTAAGCTTGCTCTCCCTGGAAGTGGACCTGATTACGTGAGAGCCAAGCGGGTGTCACAGAGGGGAAGCAGTCCACCTGGCCTCTTAGAGTTTGGGGCCAAAGTCAGCTGCAAACAGCTGCCTCAGAGCTGGAGGAGAAAGTAGGTCCTGGGAACTTGGAGGACAGGGCTGCTCTCTGGCTGCTTTTTAAGGAGGATGGACTTGTCCTTCAGGAGGATCACAGCGGCCACCAGAGGTTCTTAACGATAATCGTTGTTTCTGGTGTGTCAGGCCTCGTGCTGAGGGCTTTGCGGGGGCTCTCGTAGACTGTTGGGTGCCTTCCCTTAGAAGGTTTATTTGTTCAGCATCTCCTTATTGACTGCCCACTATTTGCCAGCACTGTGCTGAGCTGATAGGCAAAACAGACCTAATCCTTTTCACAGGGAGCCCGCAGGCTAAGGGGTAGGGCTAGCGATGGTACCAGCCCAGGGACTGCGGTCGCTGATCAACGGGGCAGTGTCACTGAAGATAAGAAAGCAGGTGGAGAGCTGAGGATTACATTTCTGGGGAGGTGGCAGTTGACATGAGGAGGAGCCAGCCCGGGGAGAGTCGGGGGGCGGGGAGGCGTTCCAGACAGGGAACAGCACGCACCCTCTTCCTCCGGTGGGAGAACCTTAGTGTCTTCAAAGAATAAAGAGAAGGTCCTGGGACTAAAGCATTCTCCAAGTGTGGTCTCCGGACCAGCAGCATCAGCGTCACCCAGGAACAGGCTAGAGAAACGCAAATCCTCAGGCCCACCCCAGGTCTCCTGAATCAGGCCTGGGGCTGGGGCCCAGCAGGGCTCCATGTGATTTTGGTGATGCACGTTGAGCGTTGGGGAACCACTTGGCTAGACTACCGTGAACAAGGGGCAGCGTTGTCTGGATAAGCCTGAGAGCTACATAGGGCTAGGTAGGGCCAGGTAAAGCTTAGCAGCGAGTTCGAATTTATAATGCAGTAGGATAGCAAGTAAGGACTTGCAGCACTTCAGAACATGATCTGATTTTCATTTAAAAAACTATTCCTAGACGCTATGCAGAGAAACGATGGAGGGAGTGGACGATGGAAGCCGGAAGACCAGTTGGGAAGGTATTACCATATTCCTAGCACCTAGAACCACATGTGATGAATAGCAGGTGTTCAGTAAATATTTATTCAAAGAATGTTCACTTTTGAGACTGTTAGATGTTCTCATAGCACCTTGAAACTGTCATTCTTAGCCTTTGCTACATATGAAATAAAATGAATTCTGTGTAATTCTTGGTATGTCCCTGCCACTCTGCTGTAATTTCTACAAGGTCAGGATTGGTGCCAGGCACAGTGCTGGCACTTAGTCCACAACGAATATTTGTTGAATGAATAAATGAAGCCAATCATAGCATATGTATGAATGGGCACTATTACTGTTCCCATTTTACGGAAGAGGAAACATGCCAAGAGATTAAATAAATTGTCTTAGGACCCCAGAGCTAGGAAGTGTAGGCACTAAAGTGAGAACCCATGCCCTATGGATTGTGTTAGCCCCTCTCTCCTTTTACCTCCCTCCTTTGTACTTTTACCTTTGTGCTGTTCAAGAAAAAAACATCTGTAGAATTCCAGGATAATGTCTGTGCTGGTGAAACATCCCTCAGAGAATGGCTCTTTAGCCTTGAGCGATACACCAGACCCACCACATCAAAAGGCCCTGGATATTTTGGGCCCGGGCTGGTTGCCATGGTGTTTGACCTACAGCAGGCGGAGGCACCTTCCCTGGGCTGCGGCTGAGGTCTGAGCGTACATATTCATGGGGGCCCCCGGCCCTGCCGAGGGGGAGGGAAGAGGCTGAGCAGGCGCCCGGCGCTGCGCCTGCTTATGGGGCTCAGCACCTGGGAGGCGCCGTGGTGGCATCCAAGCCAGGTGAGGCCCCGGCTCTGAAAAACGTAGTCAGAAGGCTCTGTCTCTACAAGTGGAATAAGGAAGGTGAAAGAGCACGCGTTTAAAGAATACCCGTTCTACGCCAGGAATTCCTCGTAGAGTCTCTAATGTGATCCTCAGGTCATAACTGCCATCTAAAGGGCAGCAGGTGTCACGTTAGATCCACGGGCACTCTGTCCCTTAGTCCTCGGATATCTTTGTGAGATAATAATGATAATTCGTAAAGAATAGCTATTATGTGGAACAATCTTGTAAAATAGCCATTATTTTCAGATGAAATAACTGAGGCGTGGAAAGTGAGAAAATAACTTGCCCAGACCTCCCAGGTAGAGGTACCAGAGGTGGCACTGGAGCCAGGGGAAGTCTTTGCCCCCTGTTCTCCCCTTGGCACAGTCTTTGTGCAATGACTTGGTGGCGCTTCCCAGGATAGGTTCTGATTTGCAGATCTACACCCTGTTCAGCAGGTTGATGTGGGGGAGGCAAACCAGAGATGAACCTGAGCCCTCAGACCAGAAGTCCTTGTAGTCCCAGCCTCAGGCGGGCCCTTGCCTTTTTTATTTTTCAGGGCTCAGTTTTTCTGTTCACTGTGATCAAGGCAGGGAAGGGGTCAGATGACTGTTTGAGGTCCTTTCTTTTATGTAAAAATGTTGATTGAAGTTCTACAATGTACCAGACTCTGCTCAAGGCTCTAGGGATAGAGGGATAAATGAAACCAATGCCTCTACTCCTAGAGTTTATATTTTAATTGGGGGCTGGGAAGGAAAAACTGTAAATAAGATATAAATGAGAAGGAAAAGGAGAAGGGAAAGAACAACAGCAGCAGCATTTCAGGAAATAATAATAAATGCTGTGAAGAAATCGAGAGAGTGATGTAATAGAAAATACAGGTGGGGCAGGCAGGTTCACGCAGATTGGATGATCAGGAAGCACATCTCTAAGGGGACTTGGCAGTAAGAAGTTTCATCACCTTTGTTGTGGTGATCTGGGGACCAAGATGCCAGGCAAAGGAAATATTAAGAACAGATGGGGGGAAGTGGATTTGGCCCAGTGGATAGGACATCCGCCTACCACATGGGAGGTTTAGGGTTCAAATCCAGGGCCTCCTGACCCATGTGATGAGCTGGCCCATGTGCAGGGCTGATGTGCGCAAGGAGTGCCCTGCCACACAGGGGTGTTCCCCGCAAGGGGAGCCCCATGCTCAAGGAGTGCGCCCCGTAAGGAGAGCCGCCCAGTGCAAAAAAAGTGCAGCCTGCCCAGGAATGGTGCTGCACACACAGAGAACTGACGCAGCAAGATGACACAACAAAAAGAAACATAGCTTCCGGCTGCCGCTGACATAAGCTGACACAGAAGAACACACAGGAAACGGACATTGAGAGAAGACAACTGGGGGGGGAGGTGGCTGGGAAGGGAGAGAAGTAAATAAAAAGTAAGTATTTAAAAAAAAACAAAACATGGGAAACGGACTTTGGCCCAGTGGTTAGGGCGTCCGTCTACCACATGGGAGGCCCGCGGTTCAAGCCCTGGGCCTCCTTGACCCACGTGGAGCTGGCCCACGCACAGTGCTGATGCGCGCAAGGAGTGCCCTGCCACGCAGGGGTGTCCCCCGCGTAGGGGAGCCCCACGCACAAGGAGTGCACCCCATAAGGAGAGCCGCCCAGCGCGAAGGAGGGAGCAGCCTGCCGAGGAATGGCGCCGCCCACACTTCCCGTGCCGCTGACGACAACAGAAGCGGACAAAGAAACAAGACGCAGCAAAAAGACACAGAAAAACAGACAACCGGGGGAGGGGAGGGGAATTAAAATAAATAAAAATAAATCTTTAAAAAAAAAAAAACAAAAAACAAAACAGATGGGGAGTGGATGTGGCTCAAGCAGATGAGCGTTTACTTCCCACATGGGAAGTTCTGGGTTCAGTTCCCTGTGCCTCCAAAAAAAAGCAAAGCAAAGGAAAAAACCAACTCAGAGACGCCGATGAGGCACGCTGGTTGAGCGCCAGCTTCCCACACAAGAGGTCCTGGTTTCAATACTGGGTCCCGGTACCTCAAAAACAGATGACCTGAGGTAGAAACTGATTTGATGAGTTTGAGGAAGAGGAAAATGGTCAGTGTTCCTGAGGCAGTGACCCGAGGAGATGGGCAGAGCCCGCTCACGGAGGGCCTTGGCAGTGATAAGGAGTTCCAGTTTAATTTTAACTAGGGGAGTGACATTAGAGGGAGTCGAGCAGGGAATGACACCCTCTGATCTGCATTTTTAAAAGGTCACTCGGCTCTGCATGGAAGAGGAATTGTAGGGGGTGAAAGAGGGGGCAGGAAGGCCCGTCACCCTGCAGGGGATGCTGGCCCGGGGTGTAGCAGGCGAAGTGGAGAGAAGGGTGGATTCTACAAGGTTTAGGCTCTCCAGGGTGCAGAGGAGAGCAGTGGGGTGGGTGAAGTTCCTGTCTTGAAAGAGCTTACAGACCAGTTGCAAACTCATGTTTTACTCCCAAGGAATGCAGAGAATTGAAGAGAATGAAGCCAAGGATGGGTTTGTGGGGACGCGGATGGTTGGTGTGTACTCAAGGAGCTAGAGAGGGAAGGGAGGCGGGGGTCCTCCGTGCAGACCCCCTTGCCCACTCCCTGCTTCTTTTCTGGCCTCAGAACCCCCACGTGGCCCCGCATTCTGCTCATGGTTGGCAATGGGCTTGGCACCTGTGGGCCTGGCAGCCTCCTGCTCTCGCCCTGTCTTCCGGCCGAGCCAGATGGCAGCATCTGGGAGGTGGCAGCCTCTGAGAGGTGGCGGCCGCAGGGGCAGAGGAGGCCCTGGAATGGCCTTAGGGCTTGTCGTATGTAACTGCGTTCCCAGGAGCGGCTCGTTCTCACCTCCTGAATCGTGCAGCAAGAGAAGCGGGCTGTCTCCTTTCCTGGGGCCAGCCCAGTGAGAGCCACACTGCAGCTGGGAGCAGAAGTACCTGTGCTGGGAATCCAGAGGGTGCGGAAGCGAGCAGGCAGCCGTGGCTGCTCCTGGTCTAAGTGGAGAGGAAGCAGTGCGTGAGGGGACCTTCCGCTGTGCCCAGAGACACCCTTATTCAAGTAAGCAGCACATTCCTGTGCAGTATGATAAGGCCTAGCCCTGCACAGGCCCCTCCCAGGCCCCAGGAACAAGCCCAGGACCCATCCCTGGCTCCCTGGCTCCTGTGGAGAAATCTACGTCTTGGCTGTATCGCCGTCTTAGCTATGAGATGTCGATTTCACTGACCGTGCATCAGGCCGGTTCCAAGCACTGTGTCTTTACTAACTCATTTACAGTCCTACTTCACCAAACAAATAAAGTCCTACTTGGCACATAGGAGGTGACCCTCAAGTAGTAGTTACTAGAAATCATACTTAAACATTTCCCCATGGGGGGAAGTCAAAGCTGAACTCACTAGTTAAGTGACTGTCTCAACTGGCAGCCCAGGAGAGGCTCCCCATTGCCTGATCAGTGGCATCCTTTATGCTTCTCATTTCCATCACATGACTAGAGTGGTGGTATACTTCTGATGGGATTCATAATTTTAGGTCCTGCAAATTAAACTGAGGTCTGATTTTCCAGGAGGGGACAACCAGTGCAGCAGAGGTGGTGTCAGCAGAGTGCAGGTGCTGCAGTTGTAATTTGTAACCAGCACCTTCCCATTTGGCTCCTTCGTGGCCATCTGGTCCCCTTACTGGAGATCTGTTTTGTTGGCACCCACGGTGCTGAGTAAATGCCACCAGTAAGTTGAAATTTACCCATCAGGGCTCAATGCACCGTGGAGGTTCCCTTCTCAGCCCCACATGGAGAGATCATCTCTGACCCTGCCTCCTCTCTCGCTGGTCCATTGCCAGCTCTCCTCTATGGGGACTTTCTTGTGCTATAATTATTTTATTGCTGAGACTCAGAGTAATTATAACTTGCAAGGGGATTTCCTTGGAAAAGATGAATTTGGGTTTATGCATAAGCACATTTGAAAAGAGAGGTTTGCGTCTCGAGCATTTTATGTGGTTTTAGACATTAACAAGCTTCATTTCATTTGAAACAATGAGTTTCTACCTGCTGCATAGCAGAATGTGTTAATGATGATGATGATGATAGCTACTGTTGAGAGCCTACTATGCAACAGGCAGCGCGCTAGGTATTTTACAAACATCTCCTTTGATTAGCCCTGCACAGAAGAAATTGTTTAGAACAGTGTTTCTTTTCAAACTCTAGGCTGTGATCTGTGAGTGGGTCATGAAGTCAATTTAATAAATTGACACCAGCATTTAGAAAATGAAATAGCCCAAATGGAATGGAGTGGAACAGAATGGAATAGCAAATATGAGAGAGCATTGCAAGAAGAAAGGAGGAAGAATGTTGCATGAAATTTTTATCTCAGTAATGAATATTTATATACTGGGTTATGATGTAAAATGTTTCTTCCTGTGGGGTATGATGAGAAAAGTTTGAAAGTGAGTGGTCTAATTCAGTGGTTCTCAAACTTTAGCATGCACCAGGATCACTGGAAGACCTGTTGTAACACAGATTTCTAGACCCTGTTCTACCTGATTTGGTAGGTCTGGGTGGGGTCTAAAAATACATCTCTAACTGGCTTGAGGTGATGCTGATGCTGCCAGTTGTGGAACACATATGACAACCACTGATCTGATCATTCCCATTTCATAGATGAGGAAGTTGAGGTTCAGAGTCCACGTAACTCACCTAGGGCCCACAGCTGCTAGGATTAAGAGCTAGGAGTCAGACCCAATCTGTTTGACCTCAAAGCTGTAAGCTGGGTTTTGGTTCTAGAAATAATCTGCCTTCAATGAATGGACCTGGCAGAAAATTCCTGTGTATTTTATGTGTGTTTTCATGTTTTCTCTGCAAATCATGTATAGACTGCCTGATGGAGGGGACACTGGAGCTTCCCCTTATACTTAGATGAGGACCTGACCCCCAGAAGCGGGGTGGCTCGGCCTTGATGAGAAGCCAGGCTGCACCTTCGACTCCATCAGGCTTTGTGAGCACTTCCTGCATTCCCCTGTCCACTCCTGCATTCCCTTCTCTCTGTTGACTCTTCCATGCCAGGGTCTTGGTTGGAGCCTAATATGTGCATGGCTTGGTTTCAGTGAAGGCCCTAAGGCCAGGAGAAAGCCCTGCTCTGCAGAATGTTTCCTGTATCGGCTGTTTCCAGAAGAGTCCTAAATGAGGTCAAGACTTGGTACTTCCTAGGCTGGGACATTGAGTGCAGTGTTCAGAGTATACTTCTTTTCATCTAAGTGCTGCTGAGTTGAAAGACCACAAGTTATGACTTAGAGCTGCTTTCAAATCCTGGATCCATCACTGTGTGATCCTGAGTCATTTACCTAACTTATGCCAACTCTTGATTTGTCATATTTTATACAGAATTAAAAATACCTATAATCTCAAAGGATTCTTATAGGAAGTACATTATATAATATATAACATAATATATAATATAATGTGAATTGATATTATCTTTATAAATACACACACATATATACACATACACAAAACAATATATAGTAATATGTAACTATATATATTACACTTAACATGATGGTTGGTACTTCATGGGCCCTCAATAATTCATAGATATTATATATTCATTTAATTGTTCACAAATATTTCTTGAGCACCTACTTTGTTTCATGTATTATGCTACATGTACTGAAACTATGAAGGTGAATATGGCCTTTAGGCAGCTCATGCTCTATTGCTAAACTGGCACGCCTGCCTCCATCTCTAATCCCATGCCTGTGGCAGACATGGCTAATTGATCAATGTATCATTTCACACTGAGCTCGCTACTCAGCTTTAGCATCCTTCTCTTCTCCACACAGCAATTTAGGCAGTGGCTACCAGGCAGATGGGGTAGGCATAAACCACTCACTACTTTGATTTTTCCAGTTTCGTCAGTGAGACCCAGAAATGCAGATACTGTGGTGTGTAGTAAATGCCACGATGGGGGGAAAGGTGAAATCCTCGGGCACTGTGTGAAGGGTTGCTTAATTCCCTTGGGAGAGGGTGGACTATAAGGCTTCCTGAAAGGGCTGAGTCCGGAAGAACAAGTAGGAGTTAATCAGATTTAGAGGAAGGATGACGATCAGGGAGAAGGGCAAGGAGAACAGCATATATCAGCATATATATGTATGTATGTATTCTGGAAGCCAAAGAGAGCAAGGAGCATAGCGAGACCCGGAAGGAAGACAGAATGTGAGGAAGCGGTACCAGGGAGACCTGAGACTGTGGCACTGAGTAACGGCCAGACTGGGGTTCCTTCCTGGCCACGCTGAAGTCCCCGGGAGCAGGCAGGTGAGTGAGGGTCCCCAACACCCACTGCGAAAGCTGTGTGGTCCCCTCCTGCTGCACCTAGAGGGACAGGCAATGGGCTGAACTGATGGGGCTTAACCCGGAGAAAAAGGGCCAGCGGGCAAGAAATATTCCTCCTCCACGTAAAAAACCTCGAATCCAGTGAAAAGATTTAAGGAATAATGGAAGCATTTCTCTATTTCATATAGTGGTAAGCCGGGTCCCCGAGGATCAAGCACAGAACCTGATTAGTGCTGGGCCAAAGCGGCCCAGAGCACCCATTTCCATCAGCAGCTGACTGCAGGCTACACTCTAATGGGATTGTTTGTGTTTTTTAAAAAAATGCCATCCCTGCTTTAAAATAATGTTCCTCTCACTGAGCTTGAGCTTTGTTGCTATTGCGAGAGATTGGGGGCCGGAAAAATATTTAAGGCTCCGCTTTGGGGGTGATTGCATTTGAATTTTGGCTGCAGAACTTTCTGGTTAATAAGCTTTAGAGTTGAGGGAGTAGGAAGGAAGTGAAAGTGGATATAGGGAAATATTCCCCTGGTAGAGCAGAGTGATGGAAAGGAGTAGCATCCCTGGGAGGGAGGGGCTGGCATTCAGACTCAGCTCACACCTGTGACCTTGGGCAAGTCCCTTCCCCTCCCTGGGCCTCAGTTTTCTTATCTGTAGAATAGAGAAGTTGGGCATCATAATCTGTCAATTTCCTTCCAGCTATAATATTCATAGTTTAGGCAGAGTCACCTGGGAAATTTGGTTTGTAGGGAGTTAAATCAGCAAAGTTCCCAGGCTCGCTCTGTTTTCATCTGTCAGGGGAATGTGTAATTGCTAACATTCCTCATCCAAATTTTCTGCTGTGATCAGAAGCAAACTGTTTGGTGAGAGAAGGTTAGGCATTGCTGGCAGGCCCCTGCTTAGAAATGGGCTGCATTCCTACAGTTTGCTTTTAAGCCTCTTGGGTCAAACTCAGTATGTACTTTCCAGGGAATAATTAATTTGGAGGTAACTTTCTAGGCCAACCCACAAAGCGTCCTATTAGACCTTAGTGCAACTAAAAATAGTATTAGCTTTATGCGACTAAACTTCGTACTACTTTATGGGGTGGCCTAGAGCTGGGCCCTTTCGTGAGCTAGCCTGTATTAGTCCTGTATGTTTGGATGGGGCACTTACCTGTTTCTTTGGGCTGGTCTGGAATATGGTTGTTTTTGACAGGCTAGCTTGGAATGAGACTATTTTATGGGTGAGCCGAGACAACTAAACATGGCATAGCAATTTCCACTTTCCTTAGGGTAAGAGGGTGCTGGTTCTCCTACAGTTGTATCAAATGAAATGAGGGGGAGAAAGAGTGCTCCTTATTGCCCAAAGAAAAGGGAGTCCCCTGGCGGAGGGGAGGACTGCCTGACCATGGTACCACGTGTCAGTCAAATATTTCTATTTCAAGATTTGTCTGTAACTACGGGCAGAGTAGAATCAAAGAGCTTACATTTTTTAAAAAGGAGTTTCTTTATATTAAGTAGGCATTATCTCTCTAAAGGATTTTCTAAATTATTTTAATTATTATTAAATAAATCCAATTTTAGTTAACCAGCTTAAAAAAAACCTCTGGGGAGCTGATGTACCTCAAGTGGTAGAGTGTATGAGATCCTGGGTTCAATCCCCGGTACTTCCTAAAAAAGGAAACAAAAAAACCTGTGTTTCATTTTAGATTCATAAGGAAAAACTGAGAAAGAAAATCCATGTATTGGCAGGTAAAAAGGGAAACTTGAAAGAAAATTTCCTGATTAGAGCTATTGAAGAAATGATCCAATCAAGTTTATTATTGAACCCTAAGAACAGAAGAAGGCATAGAGTGAAACATTCATTTGAAGATCCACCATGGGTCAGGCACCCTGTGATCTTGGTGTTTTAGCTCTGTTTAACAGTTGGGGAAACTGAGGTTCAGCTAACGAGCGGTAGAGCTGCAATTCAAATCTATCTATCCGATTCCTTTACTCTCTGTAATCCCTTAGAAATGTCCTAAGGGATGACTCAAGAAGAAAATCAGTAGAGAGGAAATTAAACAGTTAAAGCTTTGGATGGAGAGCACCCACTGTCTCTATAAAGTGTCCCTCTTTCTGGAAAGACAGAAGGGTCTGAAAATACTTGTGAATACAATCCTCATTAAAATGCAATGCACATAGAGAGGTCATTTAGTTGAATTTCTTGTTTCCCCGAGTAAGTGATGATGATGATAATGTTGGTGCTGTGTATTTGGTATTTTATTTAAAATTTTATAGCAACATGCCAGATGGGAGGACAGGCAGCATTTATAAAAGCCTGGTCGCTGTCCTGGGTGACGGGCAAGGTAACGGGTTAGACTTTTCATTTTGTCTGCATTGGTGGGATTTCTACTCCTCTGACCTCATTGAGAAAATCCATTTGCACCTGTCCATAATCCCTTGTTTCCTCCGTGCCAAATGCCCCTGTTGTGCCCGTGTCTGAGACGTGGCTGGCAGTGACACGCTTAGGCGGAATCGTTTCCAGTTTGGGGGTGAATGGGCTTGCCTGCCGTTTCTCCTTGCTCTTGTTTCTGAAAGTCTGGGAACAAGGTAAGAGGTGTGCAGGTGCCAGAGCCAGCTGCTGCTCAGAGCAGATGAGCCTTTCTTGGAAATAGTCCCAGACGATGAATTGCTTGTGTGGTGCAAAGAGATGCACCGGAAAATTGTCCATTCACTGTGACCACGCTGACTCTTGAATGTGCCGACGCTCTTCTATTCTACAGCTCCTCTTGGCCGAGGAAATGGGCCACACATGAGGGCTCTGAATTGACCCCAGGTGGGGCCCAGGGGCGCTTGTGAGTTGGCACAGGGGTGTGGACCAGGCAGGTGGGGCAAGGGAGTTTCCAGGGCCATCTCACTGGACAGATGTCCCCCATCCCCGCTTCAACCCAAGTTGTAAAAGTATTACCTCTAATCATTATAGAGAACTTAAAAAATACAGAAGATTACAAAGAGAAAATGAAATTCACTTCTGGTTGCCACACATACAACATTTTTAAAATGTATCTCCTTCTGTTCATCTGTGTATCTCTCTCCCTCCCAATCAGCCCCATCATTCTCACTGTACTTGTACATGCAACCCACATTGAGATCTTGTGGTGTGTTCAATTTTGCAGCTTGATTTTTTCACTTAATATTAAGCATCCATATGCTATAAATCCTCTTCAGGATTAACATTTTTTAATATGCCAGGTATAAAATTCAATCTTGTAGAAGAATATAATTTATCTAAGGCACAAACTTTCTTCTATGAATATGCAATAGTTATTTCATCACCTATTTTCAGACATTTAGGCCATCTCTAGTTTTTTTCACAATAATAAACAATACTTTAAGGAGCATCCTTGAACATAAGTCTCAGTTGGGAATTTCTGATCTTTTCCTTATGGAAGATTCCTAGAGGTTGGTTGAAAAACATGAACTTAACAAAACGAAACAAATAAGCAAAAAACCAGTAGTGATGTTTGTGACTGAATTGCTCTCCGGGAATGTTGCACCAATTAACATTCCCACTGGTGGTGAAAGAGCTTGTTTCATGGCAGCCTGGATGGACACAGGTTTTTCTGTGGGAAACTGAACATAGAATTTCGAGTAAGTTAAAGCTAGAGACCGAAAGTCCAGCCTTGGCAAAACATCCAGGAAGTGTCTTGCTACTTGGGAGGATCTGCAGATGTCTTAGATCTGCAGGTAGATCAGAATGACCTCTTGCGGGCCAGGGCCAGCACCCGGCCAGCCCTTGGGGCCATCTGAGGGCAGATGTGAAGTACTGAGTGAGCCCTTAGCTCTGGAGGGTGCAGCAGAGGACCTGACCTGGTTCTTGCCCAAAAGGGCTTTCAGTCCAGTGATGGCGGCCAGGCCTACCCCTGAACTGAAGAGGGACTGCAGGTGTATTGGTCAGCCAGAGGGGTGCTGATGCAAAGCACCAGAACGCTCTTGGCTTTTATAAAGGGTATTTATTTGGGGTAAAAGCTTAGAGTCACAAGGCCCTAAAGGGTCCAACTCAAGGCTTTTTGAGTACTTTCTCACCCAAAGTCTGTTGCCACATGTTGCCACAAGATGGTGGGTGATGTCTGCGATGGGGCCACCTTCCTCTTCCCTCTTCAGGCTCCATGGTCCCAGCTTCTCCTGATCTCAGCTGTAGGCTGGCATAAGGTCCATCTCTCTTCCCAGGACTCATTTCTTTCCGGGCTCAGCTGCTCTAGTCTCTTCATAAGGTCAGCTTTAGACTATCAGGTTCATTCCTCTTCCCGGGGCCACATGATCCTGTTTAATGAGCTGTCTCTTTTCCTCTGTGTTCTTCTTCTCTGTGTGTCTACTTCTGTGTGAGAATCTCTTTTATCAGCCCACCAAGGGGGCGGGGGTTCAACGCGGAGTTGCACTCTAATGATGCGGTTGAATCAAAGCCCTACTCTTAACATAATTTAATCAGTCATCTCAGCTGAATCTAATATAATCAAAGGCGGTATCACACCCAGAGGAACAGACCAGTTTACAAACATCATCAGTATTTCTTTTGGAATTCATAAATAATATCAAGCTGCCACAGCAGAGAAGGGCATAAAGAGAGGTGCTGGACGGCCCTGCACTGTCTGTGGAAGCCCCGGGAACGCAGAGAAGGGAAAGGGCCGCGTGGGCAGTCGGCATCCAAGAGGAGGTGGGCCTGAAAGCCAGGGAAACCTGGGGCAGGCGGAAGGAGCCAACGAGGGGAGCCGTGCAAAGAAGGGACTTCACAGGAGCTGAGCCTCCCCCAAGGAGAGGCTTCTGTTTCCCGCCAAGCACGGAGGTACTGGAATCTAACGGGCTCCCAGTCCATTCCCAGCTCCCCTGTTCACTCACTGTATGATCCGGGCAAGTTAGTTAACTCCTCTGAGCTCTGTTTTCTATCTGTAAAATGGGGGGTGGGATGCCTAGCATTGGTTAGGAGGATTAAGTTGAATAATTGAAGTAGCATCAGGTTGTAGTAAATCCCCCAAAATGGAAGCTATCCTTATTATTATGCGGTTAGGTTTTTTTATGTTTTTATCACATTTAATCCTACAATTTTATGAGGTAACTATAGTCCCCTATTTTTTCAAAAAGGAAATTGAGCTCTGGAAGGGTTTTAGTAATGCAGGTCACATAATGGTTACGTGCAGAGATTTTGAAGACGAACAGCTGAAGTTTGATTCCCTACGTACCTTTATGACCTTGGACCTGTAAAATGGGAATAACAAAACTGAATTCATGGGTTGCTATGAGCTGTCACGAGGATCAGCTGAGCCCATTCGTTTCATGCTCCCAGCCTAGTACTTGGCACATGGAAAGTGCTCAACACTGTTTCTTTGCTCAAGTGACAGGGCTGGGAGCAAACTCCATACAAGTGTGCCATCCTTTCCGGGGAACATGCTGCTGCTCTCCCGGCTCTAGTTCTGGCCCCACGACCACCGTGTGTGGATGCGAGTCCAGAGTGAGCTGAGGCGGACCGGGCGGAGGAGCCAGGCTGTGATCAGTTCCATGGGCTAGGGCCTGGGGAGGACGGCATGGGCCTTACAAGGCCAGCCTCTGGCTTCCAGAGGAATGTGCATCCTCTGCCTTCCTTGCCAGGGTCTGGAGCAGGAGAGACCCACCACTCCCAGGCCCAGCTCCACTGACCCAGCTAAGCAAGCCGTCAGGCCACGGAAGCCGCCTCCTAGCGGTCCAGCCTTCCCACCTCTGAGTGCTCTCATCTCCACCCTGGCCTCTGGCCTGGCCTCGCCTCACCAGGTACCCTCTCACCTGCTTGCCAGCACCTGGAAGCCTTTTCCTTGGCAAACCTGGCACGAGTTGTAAAGGGCAGGCAAAAAGAGGGGGGAAAACCCAACAGAAGTCCAAGTGTCCTTTTCCTGACAATGCGCCACGTGTTTCTGACGGTCCTGCATCTCCTATCTGCTCTACATTTTTGTTACTGAATACCTCTCTGTTATTTTTCTTTCCTTGCTGTATAGAATTTTTCTGACTGGGCAGCTCTAACCAGCTAGACTAAACCCGGTGAGTAGCCCTCACTTTGATCCTCTGTCTTCTTAGAGGGAGGCAAGAATGTGAAATGAGACAACCCCAGGGCCTCCTCTGTCACCCCTGCCTCTTCATTAACACCAGAAGGAGGACTGGCCCCGTGGCTGGAGGGTTGTGGCAGTTTGAGTTTTGTGAATTCCAAAAAGAGAAAGACTATGTTTTTTCAACTAATCTATTCCTGTGGGTGTGATACCATTTGATTGCATTAAATTTGGCCAGGGCCCTTTGATTAGATTCCTGATAAGATCACTTTAGGGCTTTTGCTTGGACCAGGTCAGTGAGGCATGACTATGTCAGTGAGGCATGACTCTCTTCTCTTGCTGGGTCTGATAGAAATGGACACAGAGAAAGACAGACAGACACAGAGAAAAAGGAAGCCCCCATCTTTGATCCTGCCATGAGGGAGACTAGAGGATCTCTTATGCAAGAAGCCCGCAAGAGGCTGGGCCGGCAGCTCAGCTCAAGAAGAAGCAAGCCCTGTGTCTGAGAGCTGACAGCAGGCTCTGGGAGATGGGCTCTGCGAGACAGTAGATTCTGGAGGGGAAGGCAGAGACCTCGGCAGAGATGGGCGGCCGTCTTCACCACGTGGCAGCTGACTTTGGTGCTGGTGCCTCGGTTTGGACTTTTCACGGCCTTGGAACTGTAAGCGTTTACCTCAAATAAGTCCTCCTTATAAAAGCCAACTCATTTCTGGTACTTTGCATCAGCAGCCCTTTGGCAGACTAGAACAAGGGTCAGCCCAGGCCATGCCTGGCAGCCCTTTGGCTGGTTCCTAGGAGCTCGTTTCTGCCGACTCACTGTCCCCTGGGCCTGTGCTGGGGTGGGCAGCCCAAAGGGCCAGTGTGTCAGTGGTGGCTGGGCCTCTGGCTGCCCTGACAGCTCACTGGCAGCATCTGGACCCTCCCTGAAATGGACTGCAGTAGAGTTACATTCCTGTACAAGGGCTCCCTGGACTCTTACACGCCTCTACGAGGGCCCTGGTAGGAAGCAGGTGGCCCACTCGAAAGGGGCAGCTGGAGAGGACTTAATCAAGGGGCTATTTATAAAGCACGGGCAGGGTTAAAGGAATGAATAGGAGCTAAAGCAGGAGTGTCCCCTATGTACCTGAGGGGCAGGAGAGAGCCGTAGTTGTGGTGGGGGGCACCCAAGGCAGCCCTAGCCTTAGCGGAAGAACGCAGACAGGGCCAGTCCCAGACTGCAGGAGAAGGAGATGGGCAGTTCCCACCCGACCTCTCCTCTCCCTCTTTCCTCGTTAGCCACCAAACCCAGGGGGCCAGGGGACCTGAAGATGCCATCTAGAGTGAGCCTCCTTCACCACAGAGCAGGGCAGAGAAGTGTGGCGCATGGACCTGGAGGGCAAAAGGAGAAAACCCAGGCACCACCCCCAGTTCTCCTGTTCTAACGATCATCTGGTGGCTTTCACACTTAGAGCAGTGTTCTAAGGCTTGCAGAGAAGTTTGCCTTCTGCGTGTCCCCCAACTCCCTTCTCTGGGTCCCTTTCAGCAATGGTCCCTAGCACCCGTGGTTACATCCTCACATTAGTACCCTTTTGAGAACTGCAAGAAAGAAGAGATGGGACCTCACACAAACCACCCACACCAGGGAGTCAGTTGGTTCCCTTGCATGTTATTAGCTTCTCCAAGCTTTCACTTACTCAGCCGTACATTGGAGATAATGATACCAACACTGCAGGTGGTTGAGATAAGAAAATGACCTTATAATGCCCTTAGCCAGTATCTGGCACATGGTCATTTGCTCAAGAAGTAGCAGTAATAACAATAGCAACTGCAAAAACCATTTCTTAAGTGCTTTCTCTGTGCCCCACATGTATTTATTTAGGACTTTCTGTGAGCTTCTTTCTCCTGAGTGTAGGAGGTCCTTTTCTTATCATGGTTTTATCAGCGTGAGACCTGAAGATTAGAGAGATTAAGTAGCTGCCCATAATCACACAAAAAACAAATGACAGAGCTGGCCTGGGACTCCATTCTCAGAAGCATTGCCCTCTTGTCTCCCAATCACCATCCCCATTTTCATCCTCATTAGGTGTGTACTTTTGATTTTCCACCAGCAGCAAGTATGAAAAGGGAACTGTAAACGGATCTGGTAGCACTTCAGGCTTTCTGGGACTGGCAGGGGCTGCCCTGGCACATGTCTGACTGCCAGCATCCCCAGAACCTTCTCTGCCACTGCTGGCTGCACTTCACTCCTCTTTCCTGAGAACGCTGGAATATTGAAACAAGAAGCTGAGGTTGAGGGGGTGAAGATTGCTTTGCTTTTCAACTGAGTCAAATATTTCTTCTCACTTCCTAGACCTTGGCTGTGCCCCCAACTTTGCTGCTCCTGTCTGCTCCTGAAAAGTCCCTTTTCATCTCTGGATCTCAGTTTGTCTGACTGTAGAATGGGGGGATTGATTAGACAGTATTCTCTGTGGTTCCTTTCATCTCCAATATTCCATAGCAAGGGCGGGACACAGGGCAGAGGGACCTCTGGCATAGCGGATAAGTACGGAAATGCCCAGGTCAGGCTCTTGGTTCAGGTCCCAGCTCCGGCTTTGACTTGTTGTGTGACCTTGGTCAATTACTTAACCACCTTGTGCCTCATCTTCCTCATTCTATAAGTGGAGATAACTAGAACTTTTACCTTATGGAGTTCTAAGAATCCAACAGTGGATGTAGGTAAAGTGCTCAGCTCAGTGCCTAGCACGTGGATGTGGCATGTAAATGTACGCTATTAATAGCAGTGGTAGCAATAATCCTTTTGTTGTTTAGTCTTGGAGCCTCATAGGGCTGGTTTGAGGCCTCACTCTGAACTCAGGCAAATTCCTTAAGATCTTCCAGTCCTGATTGTCTCATCTGAAGTCATACTTAGTTCTCACAGGTTGTCAGGGAGATTAAATAGGATATTTGAAAGTGCCTGGCATATAACAGGCCCTCGGGAAGAGCTGCTGCCTTTCTCCCTCAGTGTTGTTCCTCCAAGGCCCTTGTTTCCTGGTTGACTTGGGCCTGGCTGCTAGCAAACCTGGTGGTGCCAGTGAGAGGCATGAAGCACTGCCTGACGCTTCAACGGTAAAACCGCCATTGGCCCAGCAGAGGCAGCCAAGCCTGGTGCCACCGCCTCCCAACGTGGGACCCTTCAGCAGCTCAGCTGTGCACCTTGCACAGCCACCGTGATTAACTGGAGGCTCTCTGGGTCTGTGCGAAGAGCTCCCCATTTGTGCTACAGGCTGCGGGGCGCCCACTTCCAGGTGAGAAGACAGATGACCCATGGGGTCCCGGCCCTGCCTCCGGAATGAAAGACCCAGCTGGGAGAGGAGCCCAGGTTTCCAAGTGCTGAGCTTTTGGCTCTGACCCATCCTGCCTCTGTGGTCCTAACTCTCCCAACCTCTTCGAGGTCATAGGCAGCAGTAATCAGGAGCTAATGGGGCTTGAGTTATTTGTTGCCAAGTTAGAGTTGTTTCGTTCCAGGGGTCTGAGCCTTAACCACTGCTGTATTCCTTGCAGAAAGGTCAGAAATGGGTTTGGGTCAGAAGGTACAGAGGACTCTGAACAAAGTCATTTCCATGAATGGAGCGTGCTCAGACTCTGCCTGGGGGGCAGGGGAACTTGGTGGTTTGATCTGTGTCCGTGTATTTCAAGTGCATACCCTGTGACCCAGTGCATGAGTCAGTATAAACTGGACTTAGCATATACTTTCATCTGTCATTACAGAGAATCCCTTAGGAAAGAGCTTTAAAGTTAGCTTTTCTCTCCTGTAGAAGTCTGCAATGGCTTGGCAGCACACCCCTTCCCTTTAAGTTGTTCATATTTCCCCTCACAGGTTCTTAGGCACAACCGAGGCACGTGCACTTCACCGGCAGGGAGGCTGGGAAATAGGGCTCGCTGGGCTGGACACGGGGGCAGTGGAAACTGTGGTGCGTTGCCCCGTTGTCCGTGTCCTCTCCTCAGGGCTGATGTTAAGACTAAGGAAGTTCAATTTTGCTAAGTCTACATTTGTGCGGAAAGGTTTTTTGAGTGTAAAAAGTAAGTTGTGGAAAGGGACACACAATATAATTATCATGTTATTAAAAGGTGTCAAACAATATATCTGTACCCAAAAAATGTATGGCATAGAAATACTTAGAGAAGCAGTGCAAGGTTACGTAAAAATTGCTTTTGGGAAGGAGAGGAGAGCACTTGGGAGGGGTGTGAGTGGGGTGGGGTGGGGGAGAGGGGAGGCTGTGAAGAAGGGAGGTCTAAGGAGCTTCGTGCCTTATCTATAATGTTTTAGAAAATGAGTATATGAGGATATATTCACAGAATATTTGTGTAGTTTAAAATTTATATTAAAAAAGAAAAATATAAGTCCAGTCTCATTCATGGGAATGAAAAATCAAAATCATCTCCTGAGGACAGATTAAAAAAGCCAGCTTTGTTTTCCAAAGAGAACCCCTTGTTTTCATTTCCAAGAAACCTTGCGGCCTCAGGTAAATCTTTCTACCTCTCTAAGCCTCAATTTCCCCATCTGTGAAATGACCTTCCAACGCCCCGCCTCCTATGTGGCAAGGCTGAAGTGAGGTAAAGCTTGGGAAAGGGCTAGGCAAGGCCTGCCTGCTGTGCTTGAGCAGGGGTGCAGTTCATGAACGCTCTTCTGGGTCTAGAGGGAAGCTGACTGTCCTCCACTTGGATGGAGCTGGCCAAAGGGGCCACAGCTCAGGCCATCTTCAGCTGGCCTTGGGCCGGCAGCCACAGGGGAGGTGAGCTCCCCACTTCCTGGTGGCAGCCTGTATCTGGGGAAGGCTGAGAGGGAATGTTCCAGACCATTGCAGGTGCTCTGGACTGGGTTTCTGCGTCTGAGCTGTGAGCAGCAGCGTGCGTTGCTGCTGGGAATGTTTTGTATTGTGTTGAAGGGTTTGGGTGGATTTTCTGTCCTTTTTTTTCCCTCAGAATGAAGAGGACAAAGCCTCCCTTTTCAGCGAAGCCCAGCAGACCAGAAAGGCTTTGGAATCATGAAATGCAAATACTGGCTGCTTTTGAACCGCATTGAAGGCGGAGCTGCTGAATTAAATTAACAAGGCCCATAAATACAGAGGTTAAAAAAATGGAAGGCCAAGTGTTCAGAGGCTTTTTGTCCAGAGGGAAAATAATCACAGGACAATGGTCTATTTTGTTTGGATTACAGGCTGGGCTGTTATCACATTAGCTGAAACCTGGCAATATTTATGTTGAAAACGGCTGTTTGAGGAGCTCTGTTGCCCCAATTTATCTCTGTGGGGAATCCCTCAGAGCAAAGCAAGTGGTGCAGGGGAAGCCCGGTTCTGCCCACTGTTGCCAGAGAATGCTGCTTGTTTGGCTGTCTGTGGAGAGGAATGGATGGTGACGGAAGGAGAAGGATCTAACCCAGAGAAACAGGAGTCCCCCCAGACAAAATTCATCTTGCAAAAAATGAGTTTTGCAGGAGACGTGCCATAAAAGTCTGTCTGTCTGACAAAAGGGCCCACAACATTCTCACAGCGCAGTGATTGTGGGAGCTGAGAAGCGGCTGCCCCCTTGGTGCTCATTCACGCCTGTTAGCCTCAGTTCCCACCGCTCCCTTTCACCCCCCGACCCTGAGTGTCAGTTGCCATTAAGACCCCATCGCTCTTGCACCATTGTTTATCTTAAAGTTAAAAAATATTTCTCCAAACCCACATAGGATATGAAAGCTGAGTTATCCAGAGGCCTCCTTCTTCCTACAGCCAGCCTGCCTTGCTCCGCCGGGTTTTTGTGCTGCCAACCACTGGATACCCCTGAGACCTCCAAGCCTGGATACCGGACTCAGTGTTTCAGCAACTGACCTTAGGCAACCATCTCAGGCTCTTTGGGGCTCAGCGACCTCCTACATGAAAATATAGGGTATCCTTTCCCACACTGCGTTCCAAGGAATACTGGCTGGACATGAGTCAGTTCATGATCCAACAAACTAAGAAACACTGTTAAAAAAAATTAAGTCAGTGCCCTTACTTCAGGGCCGTCCAGAGCCCTCACTGCACTGGCATTGCATTTATGGTTTTACTAGAGAAGCCTGTTTTCATGGAGCATTTTGAGGCCTGTGTGTTCTGTGGCTTAGATTTTGGGGAGTGAAGGACGATGGCCAAGCTCCTGTCCAGCTTGAAGGGTCAGTGCCCAGGTTCAACCCTCCCCGTCCTTGGCCGTGGGGCAGGCCTCTTGCCCAGCCCCAGCAGACCTGTCCCTGCTGCTTTTCTGTGCAGTTACCCACTGCCCTGCGCTCTAAGGGTGCTTCTCTTCTCCAAACCCTCTTGAATGATCACTCCCACAGCATGCTCCTAGGTCTTTTACCCTTAAACTGGATCACGTGGAGGTAAATGTGGCCAGTCTTGGGTCAAGCAAAGTGATCATTTTGGGTAAGGATGTCAGGACCTTTCCAAGGTGAATCAGCGGCCCGGGCAGCCCTCCAGCAGCACTGGCCAGTGAGCTCTGATGAGGATATTGCTTGGAGAAAACTTGCAAACCCTGGAAAAACCTTTCATAGTTATGTCAGACTCTGCTGTTCTCTGTTTCTTTCAACGTTTGCTGCTTGCATTACAGCAAAAACTCCTAGAGAGCAGGGAGCCACATAGATTTTATTTGCATTATTTATTTTATCTTATGCATTCAAAGAGTTAAGAAAGATTTATCGAGTGGGGTTGCTGCCTCCTGAGGTATAGTTTCTATCTGAGAGTCATATAAATAATCAAATGCCCTCAGAGTGGCAGAGCGGAAAGTTGCCAGCTTTGCAGGCCGACAGAACTGGGTCCAAGGGGCCTCAGTCATGTCACTTCTCTCTGAGCCTCAGTTTTCTCATCTGTTGAATGGAGACAATCCTGGGAAACCGTATGCCTTCATGAGGCTCCCCAGCATATTTGGATGAATTACTATCATCGCGATGCTTGAAGGATTACCAGGGGCTTTCAGGTACATACTCTCATTTCATTCTTACAGTCTCTCCTTGAGCTAGGTAAGACTGGGATTATCTAGCTAGGGGATAATCTGGGACCATCTTTCACTTTACGAATAAGGCAACAGAAGCTCAGAGAACTGAGGCGCTTTGTCCAAACTTTCTCAGCCAAGAATAGGAGCCAGGGTTTGAACTCTTGGCCATGGAGTATAAATCCCAAGTGGCCTCCAGCACAGCACTGTATCCTGGGTGACAATGCTTTGCCGAATGCAAATGCCACTCAATCCCAAGGCTAATTTGCTGCTTTCTGAGACACTCAGCATTTACTGCCATGAGCAAGGATCTGTCCTAGAAAGAGTATGTCCTGGAGCTCTCCAAGAGCTCATAGCCTCAAAAGCGATGTGCTTTTAAGAACTGTTTATCAGAAAGAAAATGGTGAGGGTCAAATGGAGAAAGTGTGGCTGTCAGGAGAGGGAGGGGGCACAGAAGCCAGACCTCCCCCCAGGCAGGGGTGCAGGTTGGGATTCAAACAGGGGCAGCAGGAGGCAAGGGTGCAGGAAAGTACAGCAACCAAGCTCTTCATCAGCAAAGCCTGGGAGAGCCCTGCTCGTTGAGTGACGGGACAGACAGAGCCAGGGCCAGGGCCTGCAAGAAACGCTGATGGGGGGCGGGGCAACTGGGGTACAGGAGTCAAAGCAGCACCTAGGCAGAGCAGGCAGCTCGTTCACTGGGGAGGAAAACACTAAGTAGACTGAGACAGAAGGAAGCAGGGGGTGTGGGGTGGGAGGGATAGTAACGAATGAATTAATCAAATACTGCAACCAGTCTACAAAAATTTATTGAATACCTCCTGTGTATCAGGCCTGCTACTTGCTTCTGCAGGTACAAAGATGAATACGGCAAGGAGTGAATGCTCAGTCTAAGTCTTGACCAACGAAGACAGCAGCTCCCGTCTTGCTCACCAGCCTATCCTCTGCTCTGTGCATGTACACACACTCATACACACACTTGTACACACACAGGCTTCTCATCCCTGTCACCGGTTCCCTCTGGCTTCCATAAACATTACCAGGCATCCCTCCTCCTCTGTCCCAAGGCAAATCCCCTTTCCTTGTCAGGTCAGAAATTCTGATGCCAGTACAATGTCTATTTTAGAAATGAGACTTTCCCTGTAATGAGATAATTAAAAAGGAGGCTTTGTCAGGCATGTGAGGAATTATTTTTCATTACATGAGACAGCGCACATTTTTAGCATAATTTTCCAGCTTCCGGGGGCCTCCTGTGCTGCTGGTGGCCTGGGCTGAGCCTGCAGAGGTGGGGGGCAGTTCCACCAGCTGCCCCAGCCGGCCGGATGGGGCTGAATCTGGAGGGCGGCTGTGAGTTGAGGCGCAGTTCATTTGGTGGCCCGGTCACTGTGTCGGGGATAATTAACTGAGCTGAAAGGAAGCTAAGGAAACTTCTCTGACATGGAGGTCGGGGAGAATGAACTCTGATGGGAAATTAATGATGAGAATCTGGAGACTCCACAAGGTGGCTTTTCCAGCATGGCTCTGGTGGCAAACTAGTGGCTGGAGTCTACCCTCCCTCCTCACCTCCTACCGGGATTCAAGCACCGAGGGGCCTTTTTGGAGATTGGTTCTTCTGGGTGTTGCAAAGAATGCTTTGCCTCTAGAGAATAATATTAAGTAATAATAATGAAGTTACTGAGCACTAGGTGCCAAATGCTGTGCCAGGTGCTCTACGGATTTTCTTTCAAAAAACTGTCACGTTAACCCCTACCATTGAGAAAAGTAAGGCCTATGTGCTGGCAGCTGCCACAGATCCTAAGCCCAAAGACCCAGAATCACCGAGTGGCACACCTGGGGCTTGGAGCTCTGTTATTCAACCTTTTAGTAGGTCCAGCATAGCAAAGAAGGCTGGAACTGGGGTGGCCCCATGGTCTTAGGCAGGAGTGAGTAAAATACAGCCTACCGCCTGTTTTTATAAGTAAAGTTTTATTGAAAAGCAGCCACACTCTGTCATTTATGTATTGATGGCTACTTTTGCAGAAAAGGGCAGAGTTGCATAGTTGCAACAGAGAGACCATATGGCCCATCAAGTCTAAAATATTTACAATCTGTTTTTTTACAGAAAAAAAAAAATTGCCAACCCTTGACCTAGGGAAACTCTGGGTTAAACAAAATTAAACAGGTTTCTTTACTGCAGGATTTCTCACCGAGAAGATCCAAGAGAAGGATGTAGTAGGCTGCATTTCCTGACATGTTTGACAGAGGACCCCTTATTTCATGGGGCATCCTTCAGGCATGGGAACACTGCTACAGTCCTAACCCGCTCATTTGGTCCAGGAGGAGACTGACTCAGAGAGGACAACTGATCTGTGCAAAGGCATGCAGCTCATGGGTGGCTGAGATAAGACTTGATTTGGATTCCAGGAGCTCCTCAGTGTAACACTGCACCTCGTGTACCAGTTAAATGCGCGGGATGGATTCAGTGCCGGAAGCCCTTCCTCCTGCAGGGGTTCAGCAGTGGTTGTAGCCAGAACAGCTTTTCCTTCATTCATCTGCCTATTTACAATGGTGTACAACAACCGTGTCTTTATGGGGCTTGTTTGTTCTTCAAATCCAAGAAGAGAAGGAAAATCATCATACTAATAATGAATGTCAGTTTTAATCAGTATCATCTGCCATTATGAGAATTGAATTTCTACTTTTTACTGCATACATTAAATATGGGGCTTTATCTCCTCATGCAGAATTGATTTGCTGTAATTCTCTCCTTCGGCCCTTGTCATGTAAATCGTGGCATTTCTCCCTCATTGACTGCAGAAGCTGAGATTAGAGGTGAGAATCCAGCCTCCCTGACCAGCTGCTGTGGGCTGCTTTGTCTGTCTGTCTTTCTTTTCTAGCTCCTGCTTTCCCTCCCTTGATTGCTTCTTTTTGACTGCTCACCGGCTGGCAATGCTCCCTGCAGGTGCAACATGGACGAGAGGGATGGAGGGATGATAGTGTAGGGGGCCAGTTAGACAACCTTCGTGGAGAGCTGTAGACCTCAGTCATGGGGGTCTCTAGCTCTTGTGGCCAGAAAAGGTCATTGCCAGGTAGTTTGTGAGGGGCAGACCTTAGGACCTTTTGCGATTCTTGGTCCACTACTGAATTAAATCACCAGAATCCAAGAATGCTATACTTTCAGATACTCCCTCAGGGGCCCTGGAGAATCTGGCTCCTGTACTGTATACTGGATGAACAGGGACAGAGCTACTGTGAGGTGGGTGGGCTGGGTGGGTGCCTGATACCAGGGCTGGGCCTGTGAACTGGGGTTTGAAGATGAGTCCAAGGGTGGTGGGGGAAGGAGTAAGCTCTTGGGGGAGGTATTTTTGACATGTAGGCTGTGCCAATATCAGGAATGTGGATGTCTACACCAGAGCTCTGCAAAACTCTTATGCCTTGCTCTGTCTTATAGCTATTTCTTGCTAAACACCTGAGCGGTGATTAAGAGGTGGGATTCTGGAGGCAGAAAGACCAGATTTCAAGTCCTGGCTCCTCCACTTATTAATTGGTTGACCTTGGGCAAATTAATCCCTCTAAATCTCGACTTCTTTGTCTATAAATGGAAGTGATAGTATCAGCCGTCTCCATGAGATGGTTTGGAAGATAGAATGCAATAATCCATGTAAAGCATTGAGACCACTGCCCAGCACAAAGTAAATAGTCAATGCATAGGGAAATGGATGTGACTCAACCAATTTGGCTCCCGTCTACCATTTAGGAGGTCCAGGGTTCAATCCCCAGGGCTTCCTGGTGAGGGCAAACTGACCCACGTGTCAGCCCACTCAGGAATGCGGCCCCACACAGGAGAGCCACCCTGCATGGGAATATCTCCCCACGTGGGAAAGCTGCCCCGCGCAGGCATGCCAACTGACATGGAGAGCTGGCACAGCAGGGTGACCCAACAGGAGACACAGAAGAGCAAAAATAAGAAGACACAGCAGAACAGGGCAGCTGAGGTGGCACAAGAGAGTAATCGCCTCTCTCCTACTCCAGAAGGTCCCAGAATTGGTTCCTGGAGCCGCCTAATGAGAATACAAGCAGGCACAGAAGAACACACAGCAAATGGACACAGAGCACAGACAACAAGGGAAATGAGGGGGGGAGAAATAATTAAAAAAATAAATCTTAAAAAAAAATAGTCCATGCATACAGGCTCTTCTTCTAAGTGTTAAGTTAGCATTCCATGCCAGTTGTCTTGAGGCACATGGGAGACACACCCTTGGTAGACTACATTGTTCCAGATTGTATGACAATTACCTACAGTGTATTTTGGGAAGTCCTAGAAAGGTAGGGAGGGGAAGGGGGAACCTACACTTTATGAATACTCACTAAGTGCCAACACTTTAATAGTAAATAGTCAATTACAGGTGGCTTTCAAAATGCCAGCCAGGGCATGTCCCTTGGTATTCCTGCCAAAGACAGAATCCTGGGCAAATAAATGGGAAGTCTGGCTCAGGTGGGGAATTCTTAATGCTTTGCATAGAAAAAGATAATGACTTCATAAATTTGTAATTTTAAATTTATTAACCTTTTATTGAAAGCCTCCCATGTGCAAGAACTATGTTCAGAACTTTGCATTTCTTTTTTTCTCTCTATTTTTTAAAAAATGTTACATTAAAAAAATATAAGAGGTCCCCAGATACTTCCCCCCACCCCCCTCACTCCAATCCAGTCAAACCAAATTTTGACAACCACCCAGGAGGGCAAGCATTGTTAGCCCCATTTACAGATGGCGAAACTGAAGGCCATCTACATAGTTGCGAGAAAGATGAAGACATCAGCTCCAGGATCAACTTCAAGATGAATGTCCTCCATGGGCCCTCTGCTGCTCAGATGTGCAGCCTCCAAATCCTGTGTTGAGCCTCAGTAATGAGAATGTGCTGCTGAATTAGTCCCCTGTCACCGAGCTCACTACAACTCAACTCAAGTGTCCTAAACCAGATAATGAATGTCCCTCAGGATCCCAGGGTGATTGTTGCCAGTGCAATTAGAAGAAACAAGTTTTCCTTGAGTCAAGGAAGGGCTGAAACAATGCTTGAGGATACAGGGAAAGTCACTGGAGATGAAAGTGGCATATTGATGTTGACAACTGGGAAAGCAGCCCCTGGGGAGCTGGAGTAAGCCACTCTGACCTCTCAGCATTGCACTCCCCACCTGTCTTTGCATGTCAGGGCTGTTGGGATGGGCTGAGTGAGGTCCAGGGAGGCTGAGAAGTTGGCCCGCACTAGCCAGGTGGGCAATGACACAAAGAATCCATGTCACGCCCCCCCTGAACAATGCTCAGTATTGCTGTGGACTATTCCTCACAGGTGTAAATGGGTCTTCTCTCTAAGGCAGGTGGGATAGAGCACCAGGCTTCTCCTAAATGCTAGCATTCTGGGAGTTACAGAAGCTCTGCAGGCCAGTATGTGTGTGCATTTGAGCCTTATTGGACAGTGCTGGGGCAGGGGCACCATCTAAAGCTCCCCCCAGCCTCTATTGCTCTTGTTTTAGTTTCCTTGGCTGCTCAAGCAAATACCATGAATTGGGTTGGCTTACGCTATGAGAACTTATTAGCTTGTAGTTCGAAGGCTCAAAGAAAGTCCAAACCCAGGCATCATCAGGGCAGTGCTTCTCCCTGAAGACCGGCATTCTGGGGCTGGCGGCTGGCGATCCTTGGCTCCTCTGTCACGTGACACCTGGTCTTTCCCTTCTCCTCTGTATTCTGTCAATGTCCAGCTCTTGCTTCCTGTGGCTTTCTTGCTCTGTCTCTGAATTTCACTCCACTTTAAAGGACTCTAGTAATAGGATTAAGACCCATCCTGGTCGAGGTGGCCCACACCTTCTTAACTGAAGGTCCTACTTACAATGGGTTCACGCTCACAGGAACGGGTTAAACTTAAGAACATGTTTTTCTCAGGTATATACATCTTCAAACCACCACATACACCATAGCCTGAGCCTCATGCCTCTGCCCCAAAACAAACACCAGCGTCCCTATCCACCAGCTTCTTACGCAAGGCATTGTGCTAAGCCTTTTGGCCCTACTCTCCAATTAAATAAGATCCTCATAACAACCCATTGTAGATAAGTAAGTACTATGATTAAACTTGTCTTTCAGAAGAAAAGACTGAGGCACAGAGAGGTAAAGTAACTTGCTCCAGGAAGTGGCAGAGCCAGAATTCAAACAAAGTCTTTCAGATTCTAAAGCACAGGCTTTTTACACTGCAGGTCTTATCTGCAGGGTCCCACACCTCTGGGGTGTCACAGAGCATTGTGAGGTAGGTTTCAAGTACCTTGTTCCTAAATAAAGTACTGCTGTGTGAGTCTCCCTGTGCCCATCTCCCTCTTCACACACCCTATGTGACCTTGGATTTGTGATTGGTCTTACACACACACACACATACACTTAGAGTCTCCATGCCTTCCCAGACACTCAAAGAATGAGTATATTAATTAAAGCCCAGAACTTTCTTTAGCACTGTGCTGCCTCCTGTCTTGAGATACTGGAAGGTACTTTAGGGTCAGTTGCCTCTTTGACTTTCTTAGATATTGGTTCAATCATTTTGTATACCCCTCTGAAGACAGGGAGGTTGCTTCCTCCAGAATGGCTGGTTCCACTATGGGAAGCCTTGGCTCTTAGAAAGCATCTCCTGCTAATGAAGTTTGGTGGTCCCCCTGGAACTCCTGCCCTAGAAGAGCAGCTCAGCCAGCTGGTGCTTTTCTGTCTAGGAGAAGGAACACTTTAGCTCTTGACCCTGAGAGGCCTTTTCCTGGATCCTGGGATCCTAGACCTTGGGCTGTGGGGCGCCCTACTCCCAGGTTTGGACACTTCTTGGGGAAAGTTCCAGCTTCTGGTCATCTTTCTTCCCAAAGGGAGCTAACAGCAGACTTAATGCATTTTGACCCCAATCCCTCCCTCATCAGCCAGGCCAGCCCTGAGCCATCAGCCCCCCACCCCTCATCCTCTCCCACACCAGCTGCTGGGGTCAGGCAGACAAAGGGCTGATGGATGGGCCAGCAGGTGGAGGGAAACCTCGCAGGGCTGAGGCTCCAGCAGCTGGCATAGGTTCTGGCTTTCATCTGCCTGCTCTCCTGCTGACACTCCTGCCTCCAACCAGCACCCATCCAGACAAGGCAGGGGGAGGACTTCCACACTGGGTGATGGGACAACTATGCCCCCAAGGCCAGGAGAAATTCTGACTTCTTGCCATGCCATCGGTCCTTCCCGTGCACAGGTGCCTCTAGCTACTGACCCAGTTGTCCAACACCTGCCTTAGCCCTGCTGTAGAACTTATTACAAGCAACTCTCATGGACCCCCTTTGGGAAGTAGAGTGGTGCAAAAGACAAATCATAGGGCTGGGAGTCTGGATTCCCAGGGCCCCAGCTTGCTATAAACTTGCTGTAGGGCCTTAAGCTTGGATGCTGACCTTCTCATCCACAAAGGGTATGTGTGGGTGTGTGGAGGGGTCTTGAGGTCAGGTGATATCCAAGGATCTTTATAGCCCTGGGTTTTCCTCCTCAGAACTCTCTGACTTGAGGTTCCCAGCTGGATTTCAAGTCCAAGTGTGAAGTGGGAGAGTGGAGAAAGGTCTTTTCATCTCTACACTCTCTTCTATCTGGGAACCAGACTGACAGGAAGGTCCTAATGTAGAGGACTTTGAGGGACATTGAAAGGCCCATTCACTCCCAAATATTCTTTGCCCCTGATAATTCAACAACTGCAGTGACTCCTTTGGGGGAGACAAAGTCTCCAGAAGTCACCTGTGATCATGCAAATATGGCACCTGGAAGATGAATTGAACAAACCTATTCCCACCTATTAGCACAAATTAGTTTGAATTTGCTTCTCATGGAGATCTCTTTGAAGGAATGACACACAGGTGGGATGGGTTTTGATACAATAGAGTCTATTAAAGATAAAAAAAAATTTTTAAAAATAAGGGAACAAGAATTATGTAGGCAGGGCAAAGAAAGGCTCCAAATTTTAGGGCACAGAACCCCTGCCTCCTGTATTCACACCCTTGGGTGATCCCCTGGCCTAGTGACTTGCTCCTAACAAGGAGAAGTATGGTAGAGGTGAGGGACACCACTTCCACATTAGGCAACAAAAGACTGTGACTTCCATCTTGCTGGACTCTCTACCCTTCTCGACTTGCTTGCTTTGATGAAGCAAGTTGCCGTGATGGAGAGGCCCACATAGCAAGGAGCTGAGGGTGGTCTCTGGCCAACAGCCAGAAAGGAACTATGGGCCTCAGTCCAACAGCTCATGAGTAACTGAATTATGCCAACAACCATGTGAGTGAGCCGGGAAGTGGCTCCTTCCCCTGACAGCCTTGAGATGACCACAGCTCCAGCAGGCACTTTGCAGTGTGTGGGAGACCCGGAAGCAGAGGACGCAGTTTAACTGTGCCTGGATTACTGACCCATAGCAATTGTTGTTTCAAGCAACTAAGTTTGGGGATGATTTGTTACACAGCAGTAGATAACAATACATGTTCCTAGGGTTTGGTGAGTTATAGATGGAAGCCCTAAAAGACAGAGCTATCCTAAAATTAGTAAGCACCTTTCCCAACTTCAGGAGTAGCATGTGGTAGTGCAAAATGATCTCAGGCAAGGAGCTGCCCCTCTCCCTGCCTCAGTTTCTCCATGTGGAAACTAAAAGGGATGGGTTAGCACAGTGACTTTGGTGAATTACAATCTCAGGGTCTCAGAGTCCACCACCTTCCTCTACCTTAGTAATTTTGCTTTTAATGCCCATTCATTGAATCTAAACAACACGTCAAAAAGCTACTCTAAATAGAGTGGTGCTGTAACCTGCTTTTTTAGTCACAATAGCATTTCCACACATTTGAGAATTTCTCGTTCCTTATGTTGATTCAGTCTGCAGGTACTGCTGGGCAGGGGCTGGCTATGGAAAGAGGATCACCTTGTTGGGAACCACTAAGATCATTTTGGATCCTGCTTTAAATTCGTGTGGTGCAGATATATAGGTGGCCAGCAAAGCTTAGGGCAGGGCTGTGGAGTCAGAGGGCCTTGAGTTGGCATCCCAGTTCTGCTCCTTCTAAGCTTTGTGCTCGTCAAGAAGTTGTTTCACAAATCCTCAGTCTTCCCCTTACTCCACAGCATTGTTACAAGAATTAAATGTGATGATGCGTCCAAAATACTTGGCAGTAGGTGAGTGTTCAACATTGGCACCCCAAAATAGCAGTGGTAAACAGCCCATCTTTCATCATTACCGACATACTAATATACAAATACTGCCAGTTAGTGACTGCCCTGTGTAAGGACTGGGGCCACACTGTACACATGGTATTTCAAGTGTCAAGCTCTGGGACTTCCGGTTTGGAAGGTGGCCCTGCCTGGCCGCATCTCCTCGGCACAAAGCAGACAGTTTTCTTCCCAGGCTGCTTTGGAGAGGGCTGCCTTTCAGAAGACACGCGGGACTTTGCCCTCAGAAGCCTGCGGTGCAGCGGGTGCTGGCTGGGCCGGGAGGCTGTGGCCTCCTGCTTCCCGAGGGTCTGATTCTCCCTGGGCAGAGCAGGGTCTGGAAGCCTCCCCCAGCAGGAGAGGTGAAAAGACCGTCTCAGCTGCGGGAGGGTCCCTGGGACTACGAGGAGCCAAGCCCCAGCACCCCTTCCCCAAGAGGTGCCTCTTGCAGAAGCCCCACCTGAACCATCCCAGCCCTGGGACTCACCAGCAGTGTCATAAACCCATCGGGACGGGCAGAGAAGGAGGGCGGCATTCTGCGGTCTGATAATCGTGGGGCCTTGCTACTTCTAAACATCCCTTCTAATAATATGTTTCCTGAAAAGAGAGGAACACTGCATTATGGTACGGAAAGGGCAGAGATTCTGGTTTCAGACAGAGTAGTGCTTAATCCTAGCTTCCCCATTCGCAGGCTCACTTGAGCAACTTACGTCACTTCCTGTATCTCAGTTCTCGTGACATGGGGGTCACAGTATCTACCTTGCAGGGCAGAGCAGCACGCTGGACATCAGGAGCTAAAATGCAATGCGAAGAGTAGGTGCTCAGTTCATGCTAGAGCATCATCTGGGCTTGGTTCTCAGCTCCTTCATTGTGAGATCAGTGATGACTTGGCCCAGTGGTTAGGGCATCCGTCTCCCACATGGGAGGTCTGCGGTTCAAACCCTGGGCCTCCTTGACCCTTGTGGAGCTGGCCCATGCGCAGTGCTGATGCGTGCAAGGGGTGCCCTGCCATGCAGGGGTGTCCCCTGCATAGAGGAGCCCCACGCGCAATGAGTGCACCCCGTAAGGAGAGCCGCCCAGCACGAAAGAAAGTGCAGCCTGCCCAGGAATGGCACCGCACACACAGAGAAGTGACACAACGAGATGACACAACAAAAAGAAACACAGATTCCCGTGCCGCTGACAACAGAAGCGGATGAAGAAGCCGCAACAAACAGACACAGAGAATAGTGGGGGGGGGGAGAAATAAATAAATAAATCTTTAAAAAAAAAGAAAAGAACTACTTTGTAGAAAGTTGGCATATACGAGGTGCTGAATAAATGTTAACTACCATTATTATGTTTCTTATGAAGATAACATTTCCTCCCCCACATCATGCTTGATTTCCAGGTCCAAGTTTTTCATCTGCGCCATGAAAGGGACACTGCCACAGGATCCACAGGGAAGCTGGAACATATACTCGTTTTTTTAAAGACTTATTTTATTTATTTCTCTTCCCCTCCCCCCACCGCCACCCATTGTCAGCTTTCTATGTCCATTCGCTGTGTGTTCTTCTGTGTCTGCTTGTATTCTCATTAGGTGGCTCTGGGAACCAATCCTGGAAACTTCTGGAGTAAGAGAGAGGCAATTACTCTCTTGCGCCACCTCAGCTTCCTGTTCAGCTACATCTTCTTATTTTTCTCTCCTCTGTGTCTCCTGTTGTGTCATCTTGCTGCGCCAGCTCTCAGCATCGGCTGGCACTCCGGCATGGGGCGGCTTTCCCGCACTGGGCAGCATTCCCACGCAGGGGGCACTCCTGCATGGGGCAGCTTTCCAGCTGGGCTGGCACTCCGCATGGGCCAGCTCACCATGTGGGCCAGCTTTCCCTCACCAGGAGGCCCTGGGCATCGAACCCTGGACCTCCTGTATTGTAGATGGGAGCCCAATTGGTTGAGCCACATCTGTTTCCCTGGAACATATACTCTTTATTCTTCCACAGTCCCAGAACTCCAATATTTAGCTGGGCATATATTGCTACTCTGCAAAAAACTATACTTTCCAACTTCCCTTATAGCTAACTGTGGCCATGTTACTAAGTTTTCTAGGTTATATCAGCAGATGTCTTAAAAAGAGGGGACCCACTCTTCTTTGTCCCTTCCTTTATCCACTGCCTGGGATTTGGATGTGATGGCTGCATCTCTAGCAGTCATCTTGGACCATGAGAATGAGAACCATACCCTATGGAAGGCAGAGGATAAGCTGGAAGGAGCCTGGGTTGCACTTCATGGATGGCCACACATGCTCTGCCCACCTCCTTGCTTCTTTATATAAGAGAAAAATAAACCGCTGTCTTGTTTAAGTTACTGTTGTTTTGACTTTGTTTTGTTTAGCCAAATCTAATCCCAATGGATACAAATAGAAAAGCTCTCCTTTCCGAAAACTTGAAAACCTTGTCTTCCAGGAATTATCCAAAGGGTACAATCAGAGAAATGCTTAAAGTCAAGTGGATGAAGATATTCAATATAATTTTGTTTATTATTACAAGAAAATGGCTACAACCTGTTTCCACCAACAGAAGAGAGGTTAAATGTAGCATGGTACATAATAGAATTGTGCTGAACGCTCAGGCAGTGGATAAGACAGACCTGGGTCTAAGTCTCACCTCTGCGGCTTACAGCTCTGTGGCTGGGGCAAGTTCTACTCCACCCATTGGAGACTTAGGTTCCTCATCTACACAATAACCGATGAGAACAGGGCAGGCCTTGTGATGCTGTTAGCGGCAGACAATAAAATGATGTCTGTACAGCGTTTAGCACAGTGCCCAGCTCAGTGTGATCACGGGATGCAAGCCAGCCCGGGTCCTCTTCCCTCTATAAATTATAATGAAAATGGACTTGTTATTTCCTTGTGGTAGAATGGGTAGGCATCGCTGAGCTGCCCCAAGCCCCTGCGGACAGGAAGCCCCAGCTGACTGAAGCAGCTCCCATTCACAGATGGAGCCTTTGCAGTGGGGCAGGTGGCAAGAGGGGTTGGAAAGACAAGTCTTCATGCAGACTCTCCTTCATGCCAGGGAGAGCAGCTGCGTCCCCGCCATTCCTCCTGAGCATCTCCCTTCCTGCTGCTTCTCTGTCCTGGAGGAAGGGCCACGGACTCAATGAATGCCAGCCAAGAGCAGAGTGAGATTATCTGTGAGCTGGACAAATTATTTTGTAAACTTCACTCCCTGCCCTCTCAGACTAGTCACTGCCTATTAGTTAATGTGCTGGGTGTTTGGCAAATCCTCCTAGTGGGGCATTGTTTTCTCTCCCCTTTGGCAAGGTGTGCAGGTGTGGTGCTGACAGACACGGAGCTGGCCCCTGCAGACCAGCCCGAGCTCCGCAGAGCGGTGGCCTCTGCGAATCACCCAGGAAGATGAGCACCTGGCCTGCGTGACAAGCCCTGGGGCTGACGTTCCTGGAGAAGGAAGGGCCCTCCTTGGAACAGAAGACAAAGTCAGCTGAGAGAGATGGGGAGGAGGGCGACCATTTACTAGTACTTACCACACACTTCCTAAACATATGCTATTTGTTAAGTAATGCCTGTGAGTCATTTAATCTAGACACCTCCTACTAAAGTTGTCCCATTTTGCAGGTGAAGAAAGTAAGGCTCAGAGAGGTAGTGCTGCACAGATCACAAGTAGCAGAGCTGGGGTTGGAACTCAGATCTGTCTGGTTGCAAAACTTGTTCTCTAAACCCAGAGGTTCTCCCCTCAGCCACGTATCAGAGTCATCCGTGGAACTTGTTATTTATACAGACACCAGGGCCCCACCCCAACCTTCCTGAATCTCTGGAAGATGTTTGCAGTGATTCGAATGCACAAACTGGTTGAAAACCACCTGCTGTTCCAGAATCCTGTGTGGCCTGGCCTCTCCTTCTGATGGGAGCAGGGTCACCAGGTATTGCCCAATGTGGCGGGTCTGCCCGGGGGAAGTGGGTGCACTGGCCCTTGGGGTCCCACTTTCAGAGCCTCCTCTCCCCACTCAGTTTGGCCTCCTGCAGACCCTGGCTGACCATCCAGGCTGTTGTGTTTCTGGGCTGGACCTGGTCGCTGTCCCTAGAGGAGAGTCAAGGGAACAGGACAAGGAATTCTTGCCTACTTGGGGCAGACAAGCCAACCAGGGCCAGGGCTCTAGGGAACCCATGACTCCTCTTCACAGTGGGGAGAAGAACATTTGGTCAACCCTCCCCCCACCCCCAGGCACAGCAGGAACTCAGCCTGTGACAGAATCCCTTGCCTTGGGAAAGCTGTTTTCATTTATGTACTTGTTCTTTCCTTATGCTGTGTTGGCTGTTTCCTTCATTTGATTCAACAGGTGAGCATCAGGCCCTTTGCTTGGAACTGGGCAGCTAGAAATGAAGCTGGCCTGACCCTGCCCTCCAAATGCACAGACTTTAATGGGATGACCAGCTACTAAACAGACCCCTGTAATATGGTGTGCTTCTTGCTATGAGACATGAAAGCAAATCTGGCTATGAGAACACAGAGGGACCCTCAGTTAAGCCTGGCAAAGGGAATGCTGCCTTGAGGAGGTGACACTGGAGGAGGGTTTGAAGGGTGATTAGGAGTTTTCCAGTTGAAAAATACTGGGATAATATTTTGGATTGGCAAGAGTAGGAAGGGAAGATACAGCATGCTGGGTTGTGAACGCTCTAAGGAGTTCAATGCAGGGATCTTGGTGGGGGGTCCTCATTGCTGAGGGGCTAAGAGGCAGATGATGTAATGCTGGTAGCTGACATTTATTGAGCACTTACCATATGCTAGGCCCTATCTTATGTGCTTTGCACATATTAACTCATTTAATACAACAGTTCTAGGATGCTCCATATTATAGAGAGGAAAACAAGGTACAGGGAGGTCAACACAATTGGCCAAGGTCAGTTAGTAAGGGCTGGAGCTGGCATTCAAACCTAGACACTCGGACTTCTGAGTCCGCGCTCCTAACCACTATACTACACTACCTCTCTGTACAGGGTGACAGCCGGGCTTCTCCGTTAACCCCTGCGATAGGGGGAAAATGTCTCTGGAGATAAGGAAGTCACGGAGTTGCCATAGCCCCCAGACTCTCTGTCCAGCCCTCTGTGGGTCCTCGCACACAGGCTCAGTCCTTGCATCTGCACATGTGCCCACGGCAGGGTGGCACAGGCAGGGTCCACAGGAAGAGGGAGCCCTGGAGCACCACGTGCCAACTGTGAGCCCAGAGGCTAGCTAGGGCCTCAGAACTAGGGCCCACCAGCCTGGCTGAGGGTCTTTGAGGCCCATGTCCTGTCGAGAATTGGGTGGCAGCGACCTTGCACCCTTCTGAAAGCCCTGCTCCTGCCTGTACCCCCCTCCCAGCCCAGCGGCTCTGGTCAGGGCCCTGGACCTCAGGAAGATCCTGCCTGTTTTGCTCTTTAGTTTGGAGACGAGGACTTGAGCCCCTCAGGTTTGCCCTCTGGGTCAGTCTTCACTTAGACACCTTCCCCCCAGAGACTTCACTAAGTGTTTGGCCCAACTTAAAATTTTTAAATATTTCCATACTGAGCCAGCAAATAGCCACTGCTCTGAGCTCTAAGGAAGGCTATTGTTGGATTTAGAGATTATATTGTCCCAGCCTTCATCTAATAGTGTTGCTACAGTTGAGGCCCAAAGAAGGAAAGGGGCTTCTAGGAAATAGAAAAGCCCCAAAAGGGGGGGGGGGGCGATTTCTTCATAAATAGGGATAAAGAGAGAAGCCTGGGGTCTATGGCATGGATGGACAGTCATAGTGAGACTGCTTTTCAAATGAAATATTGAGACACATTCTAAGGATGTTTTTCTGATTTAAAAAGCCTTGAAAAGGTTGAAAATAAATTTTAAAAACCTCCCAGTTAGGCATGCACATTAGTTATCTGTTTCTGTGTATTAAATTACCCCCAAACATAGCCGCTTAAATCATCAACATTTATTATCTCTAAAGTTTCTGAGCGTCAGGTGTCTGGGAGCATCTTAGCTGGCTAGAGGTCTCTCATGAAGATGCCGTCAAGATTCCCACTGGGGTTGAGTCATCTGATGGCTTGACCGGGGCTGGAGGACCCGCTGCTAAGACAGCTTGTACACAGGTTTAGGAAGTCCAAGCTGATTGTTGGCAGGAAGTCTCAGTTCCTTATCAGGCAGAGCTCTCTGGAGGGCAGCTGACTTCTCTCAAAGTGATTCAAGAAAGAGCAAGGCGGAAGCCCCCGTGTATTTTATACTCTAGCCTCAGAAGTCACACGTCAGCTCTGCAGCATCCTATTTGCCACACAGGTCAGTCCTACCCAGCATGGCAAAGCAAGGGCTGAATACGAGGAGGTAAGGATTACTGGAGACCGTCTAATGCAGCTAATGAGCAATCTCTTTTAAATGACATAAAATTCAGTATAGGAAATCTGTGATATGGGATCCCAAAAAATAGTCTACTTGATTATTTTTTGCTTAAGGCTAGTTCTGCTCCTGATAAGGGAAGGGACCCAGGTTTTGAGCTCATCCAGACCTGGGGTTAGCTGGAGATTTCACCAGTTGTGCTCGGACACATCACCTAAACTTCCTGTGTCCCAGGTCACTCACCTGTAAAATGAGAGTAATAACAGCCTTCTTCCTGGTTGCTCTTAGGATTAAAGGTGAATGGTACCCAGCTGAGTGAGAGCGGCAGAGCATAGAGTTTAAGGGGTTGGATTCTGGCGTTACCGCATGCCAACTGTCTGACTTGGAGAAGCTTCTTCGTCTCCCCTCACCTCTCTTTCTGCTTCTGTAAGAAGGCAATCATTTTGCGTGATTATTTATCGATATATAAAAAACAAAATTTTAAAAAAGAAGGCAATCATAATAGTCTGTGTCTTTTGAGATTGTTATGAGTGAATTCATTTTTGTAAAGTGCTTGGAACTGAACCTGGCACATAGTAGGTGTTCAATAAAGGGCAGCTCTCTCTGAGCCCCATCCCAACTTTTGCCCAGGGATGGAGATTGAAGGTACCGAAACATGCTAGGGGGAGATGGTTTAGTCCCCTGTGGAGTAGGATCCTTTAGACTTTGGATGTAGGAGCCCTTTAGAAGGGATTCATATGTTTGCTCTTCCTTGGCTTTTCAGAGCTTCAGGTTATCCAAGGTCTCTTCCTTTTTAAAAATTTTTGTCCTTATTTTCTACAGTGAGATGAACAGCTGCAGTCCCTGGCCCCGGGGTCTGCATGGCTCTGAGCTTTCAGGAGTCATTAATCATGGGGTAGGGGTGAATGAATTTTGCCTAACAGAAGGTGAACCGGCCACCTGAACTTGTGACCTGAAAGCCGCAGAGAGAAAATGCAATTCCCTTTCTGGGTGCCTCCGTTAGCCCAGCGATGTGTCCCCCAGGCAATGTAAACAGCAGCTGGCCGAAAGTCCCTGTGGGTGGACTCTTTCAGCCTGAGTGTGAGGGTATTCCAGGCTGTGGAGGGCAAGCAACGACAGCGCCTCAGGATAGAGAACCTAAGAAGAACGGGCGCTCATCCTCACTGGTAGTTTCTTCAGAGCCAGATACGCTCAGAGCTCAGTTAAACCTCACAGGGACCCTGAGGTGGTTTTATCATGGTCCAAATTTTACAGATTAGGAAACTGAGGCACTGAGAAATTAAATTAGTTGCATGAGGACACAGACTTAGATAAGGACAGAGCCAGGAGTGAAACACAGGCGGCCTGGCTCCAGGACCCAGGCTCCGAGCGCTCTGCTCTACGGCCCTGATTCTAGGTTTGCCTGGTCCCCATAGTAAGCCAAGGCTCTGGGGCTAATTCCTCCTCCTTTTGCCCACCCTCTAATGAAATGAGTGGCTCCAGTCCTGCGGGTTGTCTCCATTCACCACATGGCTCTTCCAGAGAAGAAGACAACAGATTGCAGCTCCCCAGGACTTATTTCACGTGGGCCCACTGATTGTGGTCAACTCCTTGCACGTCTCCCAACCTCAGTTTCCTCACTACAAAACTGGAAGGGTGGTCCCCAAAATCCTCCCCAGCTCCCAGTGGGGAGGGCCCAGGCTTTAGGAAATTGGCCAACCTAGGTCTGAACCCTGACTTTTTGTCCTAGTCACCTAAGTAACCACTCTGAGCCTCAGTGCCCCTTTGCATAAACAGGAGATGATTAAACCAACCTCAGAGAGATTGAACAAAATGAGAAAATATATACATCAAGTGCTGGCAAATGCTTTTTCCCTTTTCTCAACCACCCATATAAGTATCCTGGAACATAATTATTTTTTAAAAAAATCAAAAATACATTCATGTATTCAACAAACATTTATTCCTACGTTCATCCCCATATTTACCCTATTACTTTCCTTTATCTTTCTATCTGCCCATCCATCCTTCTATTCATTTATTATTCATCTAAACCTTCATTCCTTCAAATATTTATTGAACTCCTACTATGTTCTGTGTTCCAAAGATGGAAAGCTAAGTCCCTTTTTCTCAAGTAGCTCATCATCTGGCTTCATCATTTGCTGTTGGGTGTCATATCACAATCCGATGTACAAAGCTTTGCCCCTCCAGGTTTGATTCACAGGTTCATATCTCTATTATTAAAGTAGCTTTTCCTCAAGATTTTTCCTCACTTGGTAGTAGCAAGTTATTATGGTTAAAACAGTTGTTTAACCTGATAGGTTCCAATCTGTTTCATTGAAATAAATCCACAGTCAATGTCTGTCCATAGCCCACTCATTTAACGTGAGCCATACAGCCCAGCCAATGTGCTCACACCACCTCTGGGTTACATATTTCCTAGAGGGCAAGGCCAGCACCCAAGGCAGGCACTGCTGCCTTTGTCACCTGGGCCTAGTGAGTTTTCCAGGAGTGCAAATCTGTTCTAATTGGCCTAAATGGTGAGGCGTGAATGAGTTGAACGTCTTTGAAAGCACTATAAGTAGAAGGCCAGGAGTCTAAGATTGAAGGGAACTGGAGGGTACAATAATGATGGCCCCAATTTTCCATGCACATACACACACTCACACACACCATAGCCGTGCCTCTTTTCATGAGTCTTTGTATTTCCTCTCACTGAAGAACTACGTTTTGGTTCTTAGTTCGACCCCATGACTTATTTTGGCTAGTGGGATGTTAGGAGATGTGACACATGCAGAGGATTGCAAACACCCTGGCACATTAGCACTCTGGCTCTGGCTCTTATTCTACTACCATAAGAAGATGCTTGGGCAAGTCTGTTGGAGTGTGTGAGAGGTGTAGAGAAGTCGAGTCACCCCAGTCGTCCTAGCCAAAGCCATCCTAGATAACCAGCCCTATCATCTGAACACAAGGCACCAGAGTGAGCCCAGCTACACCCCGCACTGTCAGCTAGTCCAACCTAAGTTACAGACCCACAGGTTCGTGACTGAAATAAATGCTCGTGGTTTTCAGCTAGAGTTTTGGGGTGGTTTGTTATCTAGCATTATTATGACAATAAATAACTCATACACCCCACCTCAATGAATTGCTGGAATAGAACTTGAAATGTAGCCAGGAGAAACGATGAAGCCCTTATTTTTTCTCCTTAATATTTCTGGGAAAATAGAATTAATTGCTTAAATGATATTAAGCACTATGAATTGTAGAGTTCCAGCCATCTCTATTGAGCTGTCTCTCTTGCACAGAGTATATCTAGTCAGCTAGATGATATTAAAATCTTATCTCTGCAATGCATTTGAAGATTTATGCAACTTTCAGATGCTTTATCTAATTGACTATGATTCCCTCAAGAACCCTAGGGGAGGTATTATCAACCAATATAGAAATGAGGAAATCCTAGTTCTGATAGGTGAGACAATTCAGGCTCACACAGCTCTTGAGCGGCAGAGAACTTTTGTTACCAGGTGTATTCATTTTCTATTGCTGCTGTGTAACAAGTAAACACAAAATTAGTGGCTTAAAACAATGTATTTTGTTTTCTTACCATTCTGTAGGTTAGAAGTACAACATGGATCTCCTTGGGCTAAAATCAAGGTTTTGTCAGGGCTGCATTCCCTCCTGGAGGCTCTGGTCTTTTCCAGATTCTAGAGGGGACCTCACTCCTTGGCTTGTGGTCCCCTTCTTCCATCTTCAAAGTCAGCAGTTTTGTATTTCTCTAACATTTTTCTGGAGTCACATCTCACCTGGACTGACTAGTTGGGAAAGTTTCTCAACTTTTATGGAGGCACATGATTAGATTGGCCTCACCTGGCAAATCCACGCTATTTTCCCCATCTCAAGGCCCTTAGCATTAATCACATTTGCAAAGTCCCTTTTTGTAATGTATTCTGGGACCATTATTCTACCTATGACAAGGAGTCATCTACAATTCCAGTAACCCATCTAGCCAGGATTTGGCCACACATTGACCTCTGTCCTTTTTTTTTTTTTTTTTTAAAGTTATAGTTCCATCATTCCATTGGCTATTAAATCTCAGTGTTTGGCCCAGTAGAAAGAAATGCTCAGCACACTCTCAAAAACAGATTTGGGGTATAGTTGAGTACTTCCAATCTAAGACATTTTATATTCCAATAAAATCATTTATTGTTAGCTTTAGACATGTTTCTGATTAAAATAGTCCAAAGGGTATATTCTTCAGTATATATTGCTTACTCATCTCTCTTGGTGTAAAGAGACCAGATCATGTAGGAGAAATGGATTTGTTTTATGGTGGGGTAGTGGCAGCAAAAATTACTTCATGCAAATGAAGCTTGGCAGTGTGACTTCATGAATAAGAAATAAGCCCGCGCTTCTTCTCCCCATGGGCGATATTGCACACTGGGAAATTAATTGCGGCATTCGTTGGGTCGCCCCAGCTTCTCAGGGTTTCAGGCAGACAAAAAGTATTTCCCTTCACCCAATTGGATATAAAGTATTTTTGTCCATTTTAGCTTTGTCTAATGTTGTTAGTGAATATTTCGTGGATCTCAGTCTCCTGAAAGTTTTCTCAGTCCCTTTCAGTTCTTAGGAACTTGTGGTGGAAGCCACGTGTGGCATCGAGCCGCATATAATGGCTCTGACTAGAGCAGACCTAAGCCGGCCAGGCTTTATAAAGTGGCAGGGTACCTCAGAGGTCAATCGCACACTCTCGGGAGCCAAAACAGCTGAATTTGAATCCCAGCTTTGCTCCTCTCCAGCTACATGGCCTTTGGGGAATTAATCACTCTCAGTATTTTAATGTATAAAATAGATATAGTAGCCCACCCCATAGGATTGTTGTGAGGATTCGACAACCTAATGGGCATCTAGCACTTGGAACGCTGCTGACTCATGCTATGGAAATGCCAGCTATTATTACGTTAGCTAAAACTGAAATTAGTGGTGACTGCTCTTGGCTGCTGATGGCTATAGATTTTCATTGTGATCTCAAGATGAAATATAAAAATGCAACTAAGAACGAGAATTCTTGGGTTGCAGACCGAATGGTTAGGCCCAACTTTCTAAGCAAGTCACTTTCTTCGCTTTGACTCTGTTTCCATCTCTCTTGAATGGGGTAATGATTGTTCAAGTCATCTATTACTGCACAAAAAAATCACCCCCAAATTTAGGAGCTTAAAATAACAGCCATTTTATTATCACTTAAAATTTTGTGGGCCAAGAGTTTGGGCAGGGGACAGCCAAGTGATTCTTCTGCTCCACATAGCCGCTGACTAAGTAAGGTCATGCATGGAAATTCTACCGGCAGATGCACTGGTCTAGAGGGTACAAAATGGCTTCACTCAGGTAGGGTCTTGGCAGGGATGGCTGGAAAGTTGGGCTCTGCTGGGACTGTTGGCTGGAGCACCTACATGTGGCTTTGTCAACTTGGTGGCCTCAGGGTTTGAAGTCCAATTGGACTTCTTACATGGTGGTTGAGCACTCTAGAGAGACTGTTCCAATTGACAGGGAATAGGCACTGTGGGTTTCATAAGGCATGAGCCTAGAAACTGGCATAGTGTTACTTCTGCCATATTCTTTTGGTCAAAGTAGTCATAGAGTCTGCCCAGATGCAAGGGGAGGGGATATGTGGCTCTCACCTCTTGATGGGAAGAGTACTGTGTAAACGTGGTAACAGTTCAAGGGAGTTATAGAATGTCTTCTCCAAAGAACTCTCCTCAGCATGATGGTAACATATAAAGATGGTCAAGGGTTGCATTCTGTTGTGTTATAGAAATTTGGAGGTCCCAATCTGTCAGATTCCAAGCCTGATGGAGAAGGCAAGCTAATACCTTTCTCAAAAAATTTTTACATCTATATAGAAATGGAATGCGCTGCCTTTGTGAGGGAGTGAGTTTCCTGTCACTAAAGATATTCAAATATAAGCTTAATGACCACTTCTTCAAGATTTTAAGGAAGAGTCTGATGCGAAAGATGAAGCTCTGCTATTTGTAAAGTATGCTTCAGGGATGAGAGTCTATGCATCTTAGATTTCTCAGGAAGGACGTAAGGTCTTGTTTACTTAGCCCAAAGTGTTAGAAGTGAGGACAGCTTGGAGTGCCTAGCAGTTTTCTCAGACCAAGCCTAATCGGGTCTGGACGGAGGCCAAACCTGCCTCTCCAGGTCATCCTCTCTAACAACATGGGAAGCAGGGAATGAGAATCAGCATTTTGGAGCAATTCCTCTCTACAGGCTCTTATACACACGCCTCTTAGACACATTGTTCATACTTCCTCACATCTGTCCTAAAAGATGGTATTATTCCCTTGATTTCTTTACTTAGGAAATGGAGGCACAGAGAGGTTAAATTATTGCCCGTAGTCCACAGATAGAAAGTGATGGAGTTCAAGATTCAAACCTATGTCTGTCTGGCTCCAACACCCAGCCTCTTCTTACTTCCTAATTCTAACTCTCCTTAGCAGGAATACAATTTGCCAGCTGGGCCTCCTTTGTTTGCAGAGAAACCCAGTTAGATCAGGGGCATTTCCTGACTACTTCCAAGTTTTCTAACTTATAGCTGCAGACCCTGGGGGTGTGGGTTTTGGGAGAGACTGAATCATTTAGTCCCAAGTCCAAAAACCCTAAGGAAGGGAGAGTATCATTGGTTCATCTTGAGTCAGTGAGCCTGGTGGACCAGTCATCCATGGTGGGGGTCTCTGTAAGACAAGGGCCAAACAGATTGGGGAGGGGGAGAAGGAAGAATGGCACTGGGAAGCAAAGCTATAGATGGGCACTCTCTCTCTCAGGGCTGGGCCATCCCTACAGCCATGAGAGACCAGAGAGCCACGAATCACATAAACCTCCAAAGCAGGTGGCTGACTCCCAATGCCCATGTGAAGCTAAGTCTACTCTGGGCTGAGTGGGAAGGATGTCCCTTACTACCTGTGTCCTAGACCAGCTTCTCCAGAAAACAGACTCTGAAGCAAGAATTAAAATTCTGATGTTTTATTTGGAATGAGAAAACCCAGGAAGCAAAGGTGAGAAAAAAATGGAGGTAAGGCAAAGAAGGATGTGAAGCAATGCTAAACGACATGCTACTTCGATGGCTATTATTTCATGAAAAACCATGGGGAGACACGGCGAGTTACTGTACAAGATCTCCCAGCTTGGTGCATGGGACTTGTCTGGATGGCTGCAAGGAGGGTCTACATCTTGAAGTAGTCCATGGGCAAGGGGAAGGAGAGGGAATGTATTTTCCCAGCACCCCCTCAGCTGAACTTGCCCCACAGGAGTTCGCTCTTTTGTGCTTCAGTATTGTATTGCCCAGGGCCTGCAGCAGCCCTGCAGGGTGCCAGTGCCTTACTACGCTGAACAGTGTTTTATCCATGTCTGGAAGTGAAACAGGAGCCAGAATTCAGGGCATGGGGCTGGAAGGCCCTAGCATTCCCAGGACATGTAACTGTTCTGCCCCAAATGGCAGAACTGTCTAGGCCCAAGTCAGGCACAACAATAACTGTGAGCAGCCGAGGGTTCTGGAAGCAGGGGACTTTGAGAAAGTTCTTAAGATGTGCACTGTATGCACTGCATGCACTGTATGACCATACACAAGTTACCGAATCTCTCTGAGCGTCAGTTTTCTCACCTGTGAAGTGGGGATGATAATACCTGCCCACCTCTCAATTCAGTGTTAATACTGGCCACAGGCTTAGCGTGGTGCCTGGCAGCCAGCAGGCATTCCATTCAGGGCAACCATTATTTTTCGAGCTGTGAGTGAGCCAGTTCTGTTACATTAGCATGGCTGCCTTCCCTGGTGGAAGACCACTGGGTTTTGATGAAGTGGAGCTCTTGATAGGGTCTTGGGTGGATTGGCAGATCTGAGAGGGAGGAGAGAAAGGAGGAAAATGCCATCAAGGAAGGAAACACACAAAGCGTTTGTCCATCCCTTGCTCCCTGCCCAGGAGGACCTGCTGCAAGATTTGCGGGACCCGGTGCAAAAGGAAAATGCAGGGCTTTTTGTTAAAAAATTGCTATGGTTTTCAAGATAGCATCAGCAGAGCCTGAAACCAAGCACAACCCTTCTGAGCGCCGGAGCCCGGTGTGACTGCACAGGTCGCACGCCCACGAAGCCGGGCCTGGCCCTGCACTTACAGGTTGCCAGAGTGAAGCACGCGGGCTAGAGGTGGTGGGTAGGATTCTGTTTTCCCTAGCAGCCTCTCCCTCTGCTTGTGCCGGGCTTGGGGGATCTTGGAAACATCCAAAGACAAGCAGGGATATTTGAGCTGATTGGAAATACGCCTCCCTGAGTCCTCAGTGGTGTCATCAGCAAGTCAATGTACACCACAGCGATTAAGTGGCAAATACAGAACATATATGTGTAGATAAATTTATCTGTTGACACGATTCTGTGTACTTACAGGAGTGTTGCCATGGTGATTGGCAGGGCCAGCTGTTGTTTCGTTTCCCCCAAAGAATTATATGGTAATGCCAGTCCCCTGGTGAGCTCTCCTGGGGCAAGGAGTGATATTAAAAATCTGCAAATCAATGAACAGGTAGTGTATACAACCTCATTCTCATTAGTAGTAATTAACAGAATTTTACAGAATTATGATGAGAAGCAGCTAATTTGGGAAGGAAATGTGGAGAGTAGCCTTCTTTTGGAGCCTAGGTTTAATTCCATCTCTGTCACTTAATAGTTGTGTCACTTATTTCCACTGAACCCCAGTTTCCTCATTTAGAAAAGGTGGATCATTATACCAAACCATGGGAGCATTTAGAATAAAGTATGTGGCATGCTCAGCTTGGTCTCTGGGACCTGGTAGATGTGGACTACATGGCTGCTATGAGGAGGAGGAGAATGTTAATGAAATACTAACAACAACAACAACAATAATAATAGCTTCATTTTTAGAGGGCGTCCACCCATGTGTCTGGGTGTTTACATCCATTGTTTTATTTAATCTGTATAACAATCCTATTGGGTGAATAAATTGTTAGCCTCATTTTATAGATGAGGACACAGAGAGGTTCAGAGACTTGCCTTAGGTCACACAGCTAGCAGGAAACAATGCCAGAATTCAAACCCACGCAGTCCAGCTCCAGAGCCATGGCTCTTGACCAATACACGAAGCGCTCCTGTGATGGGGATTAATAACGACAGGAAACCTGATTAAACACTAATTCACCAGTTAAGGACAGGGGCGTGCCCGTGGGGCTACTCCGTGGCCGGCCTGCTCAGCCCTGGAGGTCCAGGCGTCTCCTCCCAGGACTCTCTCATTGGTTCCTCTGGTTGCAGCAACTCCCACCCTGGTGGGATCCGCGGGCTCACTCCTCGAGACCTGGATCCAGGCTCCTTCCTTCCCAGGGCTCTGCAGCTGCTGACCTTTGTCCTCTCCCAAGCTAAACAAAAATCAGCACACGAGAGCAAAACCAGCTCCGAGGGCCCTCTAAGCCCCTGTGCGTTCCCAAACGAGGCAGGTCACGGCTGCCCTCTTCTCCCCTCCTGGAGGAAGCCCTCCCTCCAGCTCCACTCATTGCTGGACAAATCCTAATCCCCCTTCCTATCTCGGCCTAAATGTCACTTTCTCAGGGAAGCCTTCCCTGACTACCCTCCACCCAGGCTCAGTAAGTCCCCTTGTTCTACTCCCACCACCACCTGTCTGCCTCCGTATCCCTTATCCCAATTTTAATTAAATAATTACTAGCATAATGATTTTTTAAAGGGCTGTCTCTCTCAATAAATGTCATTCACTACTGTTGCCTCAAATGCCTTTAACAATGGCTGACCTGGGATTTGTTGAGTCAGTGAACGAAGGAATAAAACCTCCCAAGTCTCACCCCCTGCCCCGGGGGAGGGAGGGAAGGCCTGGCCTCGCTAGGCTTGCTCAGTGTTAGGGGGGCTGTGGTCCCGCTCAGTGCTCCCGGGAAAGCAAACCAAACAAAACCACTTTACATAGCAGGGTAGGGGGGAAGGCAGGGAAGAACGGGGAATTACCAAGCAGTCACTACATTTCAGGGCCTGCATGTCTCATTCGGTTCTTACAGTCCTGCAGTGCAGGCGGACATACTTGCATTTGACAAATGAGGAAACAAAAAGGAAAAGAACAGAGCATTAGGACAAGTCAATCCCTTGCTCTGGACTTCAGTGTCCCCTTCTGTACAATGGGAGTGGGGATGGGTGGGTAAGACAACCTGTAAGGGCCCTTCGTTCTCCCGCTGATATTTAGTCCCTGTTGCTCATTCGTGCTTGTGCCTGCACCTATGCCTGAGCCTGTGCCTGAGCCTGTGCCTGAGCCTGAGCCTGAGCCTGTGCATGAGTCTGTGCCTGTGCCTGAGCCTGTGCCTGTGCCTGTGCCTGAGCCTGAGTCTGCACCTGCGCCTGAGCCTGTGCCTGAACCTGAGCCTGAGCCTGTGCCTGAGCCTGTGCCTGTGCATGAGTCTGTGCTTGTGACTTAGCCTGTGCCTGTGCCTAAACCTGAGCCTGCACCTGTGCCTGAGCCTGTGCCTGAGCCTGAGCTTGAGCCTGTGCATGAGTCTGTGTCTATGCCTGAGCCTGTGCCCGTGCCCAAGCCCGTGACTGTGCCCATGCCTGTGCCCGAGCCTGTGCCTATGCCTGAGCCTGAGCCTGTGCCTGTACCTGAGCCTGTGCCTGTGCCTGAGCCCGTGGCTGTGCCTTAGCCTGTGCCTGGGAGCACACAGGATCACCTTGGACAGGAACTGTGTCAACTGCACAGTTTTCAGAAAAGGCACCACCCTTGGAGAATTACATCCCAGAGTTTGGGTAAGGGTGTCCGTGTCCCGGGTACCCTGGGGTGGAATGTCTTGCTCAACCTTTATACCCTTCCAAAGGAAGGGATTAGATGCAGATGCATTTAAGATTTGGCTGAATCCGGCTTGCACTCCCAGCTTTGATAGTTGCGACATTTGTTCAACCCAGTAGCATGAGATGCTTTTCCCTGGTGAGACAGTGAGCCTCAATAAACAAGACTGCAATATTGTAATCGGTGGCAAGATGAGAAGGTAATCAGTTGCCCCACCTTCTCTTTGCTGATTCTTTGGATTTCACGAATGTTTTCACCCTTCAACCACAGAATTGATGCCACTGACCATTCTGAGCTGGGTCTTGCCGGCAGGGACCCACACCCGAGCCTAGCTTGGGGGGCCTCTTCTCTTTCCTGGGCGTACTCTTTCTCCAAGCATTAGCATTTTCCTAGAGATACTTTTAAGGGGTTTCAATCGTCTGACTTTTGCAGGTATAAACAGGCTATTACAGAAGACTACAGTTGTTGGAGAGGCTGTGGAGGAAGGGGAACACTCATCCATGCTGGTGGGAATGCAGAAGGATCCAGCCCTTCTGGAGGACAACCCCAATGATCAATATGGCTGTATGACAGTGTGGGCTGCTGTCAGCCCATACACACGATTAGGCTTGGTGTCTCCACAAGCCAGCTTCACTACAGCCGTGTGCTCACAATACATGGCTTTGGCAGAAGCTCAAACGTCCAATGAGGAAAGGACATGGGAGCATGAGCAGGGTGCCCTGTACCATAGCTACCACCCCAAGGCGGGCAATCATGGTGTCAGTGAGGAGGGTGGCATGGCGAAGTGGATGACAGATGGCCACACAGCGATCAAAGGCCATGGCCAGGAGCTCGGTAGACTCCATCATGCAGAAGGCATGAATGAAGAACATCTGTGCCCGGCAGGCAGAGGTAGAGATACGACCTGCTCCACACCAGGGGATGGCCAGTAGCTTGGGAACTGTAGAGAGGGAGGCAGCCACATCGATGGTCGAGAGCATGCAGAGGAAAAGGTACATGGGCTTGTGCCGAGCTGGTTCTGTGGTAATAATGACCAGGATGGTTATGTCGCCCACAATTGTGGCTGTTCCCAGGCGGCATACAGGGAGTGAGAGCCACAGGTGCAAGTGTTCCAAACCTGGGATGCCCAGAAGGAAGAAGACAGACGTGTCCAGGCCAGTGTGATTGGGGGACACCATGGTTTGGCGAAGACTGCTGGGCATCTTCTTTGGTCAGAAACCCACACATAGTATCACAACACCTGGAGAGAAAACACACAGAAAAGGGAAATGAATGAGAATAGAGAAAAACTTGCTAGCTGTGTCAGGCAAGCTTCACCACTTATTAAATTGGGATAATAAAAATATCTCAGTCAGAGTCGTGAAGAGGATTAAATGGGCTAATATCTGTAAAGACTCATGCATTAGAGAGTTGAATGGTGCCTCCAAATAAAGTATGTCTATGTCCCAAACCTCATAACCTCTAAATATAACCTTATTTGGAAAAATGTTTTTGCAAATGTAAATTAAGAATCTCAAAAGAGACCATCCTGGATTGGGGGAGGTGGGGTCCTAAATCAATGTCAAGTCCTTGTAAGAGAAGAGAAGAAACAAACATAAGCACAGAAGGGAAGTACATGTGAAGATGGAGACAGAATTGGAACAGATTCTTTCTCAGAGCCACCAGAAGGAAGCAACCCTCCTGACGCAAGGTTCTGGCCTCCCAAACTTTGAGTAATACATTTCTGTCATTTTAAGTCACCAAGTTTGTAGTAATTTGTTATGACAGCCCTGGGTAACTAACATAGTGCCAGGCATATAATGCTAGGTAAATAAAGTGAGAAAGGGCTCATAAGTATTTAAATAAGCTAGAATTGTCTCCTTTACAGCCTATTTTTCACAAAGAAAAGGATTTATGGGGTATGGGAAGATTTGGTAGGGCAGTCACTCCAGATCACAAGCTGAAAACATTACTCACCGTATGGAGTTGGAGATTATTTTTCTTGCCTTTCAACTTAGAATGGGTTCTAGTTTGAGGCCTGGTGCTTAGTGATTATGCCTGATCTTAATACTCCTACTGTAATAGCATCTATCCTTATCACTTATCAACAAGTATTTTCATATATCCTTGTTCTGTCCTCATTAAAAATTTCATGATGCTTCATCCACCCTCACACATCAAATTTCCATTTCCCAAGATGATGGATTTTCCCTTTTTGGACGTCATTCTACTTTTGAAACAGAGGTCCAGCCTTTCCCACCCCACTCCTGGGTCAATCCTTCATTAACATTGTTACCCCTGGTTCTTGATAATTTCAAAGAAAGAATGTAGCCAAATCCTCCTCTATCGCTGGGACTTCACTGAGCCTACAGAACAGGTCGATGACTGGTTTGTGCTTGCTTACTAATAACTTTTTGCTTAATAAAGAGCTGTATGTGTAATTTTTTCTGAGACCCCCTTTTATTACAACCTGGTAGTAAGGCTGTGGTGCGGGGAGTAGTTAATTTTTGCCCCCTCCTTCGTGTTTCTGATGGATCATCGACTCCCAAAGCCCAAGAGCAGAGTTGATGAAATGGCTTCGGCAGTGGACAGCACAGGCGCTCCCTGCTCACAGTATGATTTATTTAGTCTCAGGAAGTGCATTCCCCCCATTTCCTAGAAAACACGATTGGCTTCGTGCACACCCACCTGCACTGTGTAGCTTCCCAGGGTGGTGGCCCGTCTGAACCGCCGGCCTTGCTGCTGGGACATCATGAAGAGCTGGGCGAGGCGCTGCTCCATGACCCGGGCGACCCTCTGGTTGTGCAGGCCCACCAGCGAATTGTCCACACCCTGCAGCACTGCAGATGCAGAAGGTGGAGGGGTGCTCAGAGCACGGACCCTGGCTGACTCAGGATCCACAACCACCCCAGCCCTTCCCTGGCCACGAGGGCCACCATGCCCTTCTTAGGTTAGGGCTTGGCCATTCTTCCCTCGCTTTAGGACTTAGGAATCACTGTCCACATGTTATAGATGCAGAAAAAGTTAAGCAACTTGTCCACAGACGCACAGTACCAACTAGCAGAGTCTGGGTTCAAACCCAAACCCGCGCAACTCCAAAGCCTGGGCTCTTTCCTCTCTGATCGGTGACATCTCTAGTGCTGCTTTATTAAATCCAGACTTTATTCAAGATGGTACATGTTCTACAGCATGACTGCAGATGCAGCTAACTGGTTTTGAGGATTCCCACTCAGAAGCCCTGCTCAGAGCTGCCCGTATTTTATTTTCCCTCTACAGCTTTGCTGAGGATTCTGAGCTCCTTTCCGCAACTCGTCCCTCATGCCTGGGCAAGCTGCCCTGTTGAGCGTCCTTATCACTCCCTCCTCTGGGAGGTCCTTTCGGTGCCCCCACCCTTGAAGATGTCCATTGGAGAGGCAGGACAGCTGATGGAAAGCGTGGGCTTCCTCGCAGTTCTGGCACTCGCCAGTTGTGGGACCTTAGGCAGGTCACTGGGGCTCTCTGAGGGCAAGTCCTTCTCTGTAAAAAGGGAACAAGGGAGTCGTCTCAAAGAGAACCTGCTCCTAACGGGCTCCGAGGTTCACATGAGACAGGATGTACAAAGAAACAGTGCCTGCGACAGGGAACGTAAGTGGGCCTCCTCTCTTTCCCTGCTCTCTGCTGCTGCTGTGCTTCACCTATGCCCAGGGGTAGCTCAGGTCAACAAGCAAGGCATAAAGCAGGAGAATTGCATCCATCATCCGTGTGGAATCTAAGCCCCCTCGTGATGTAGAGGGGCACTGGACATAACAATCCCAGGCCCACAAGATGGAGGAATAGAGTGTGGATTAGAGTGGACTTACTGGTGTTCTGCTGGGGAACTACTGTGATTAGTAAGGGAAGAAACTGTAGTAGTGATGTGGAGACGGTGGCCACGGTGGCTGGTGATGGTAGGGAGATGGAAGAAGAGATATGGTGTGGGAGCATTTTCAGGATTTGGAGTTGTCCTGGGTGGTGCTGCGGGGACGGATGCTGGACATTGTGTGTCCTGTCATGGCCAGCTGGGTGGACTGGGGGAGAGTGTGGGCTACAATGTCGACCACTGTCCATGTGCTGCAGCGGTTCTCCAGAATGTATTCACCAGGTGCAGCGGATGTGCCACAATGATGGAAGAGTTTGTTGATGTGGGAGGGGTGGCATGGGCGGGGTGGGGATATATGGGGACCTCATATTTTTTAAATGTAACATTTAAAAGAAAATAAAGAAGAAGAAAAAAAAACCAGGCTGTTAGATGGCCTTGGAAAACTAGAGGCTATTTTACAAGTTGGGGAAATAACTGGAGGGCCTTGAAATGGAAGACAGGGGCTGGGAGAAGGTCTGTGGGGAGGAAGTGAGAGGAGGGGATGCACAGCGGGGTGTCTGTGAGGGGAAGGAAAACCTCTTGAGGAGATCACAGTAACAAATCCTGTAGCACTCCGCGCTGGCACTGTTCTAACTCCAAGCTCTAAACTCATTGTGCATATCCATTCACTGTCCCTCACAATTAGCTATGAGATTGGTACTATTTTGATGACTTTAAGAAATGAAGAAACTGAGGCACAGAGAGGTGGTGGGACCTGACCTGAGGCCTAGACGGGAGCTATGCTCCTTACCAGTTTAGCCCCTCTAGGCTAAGAGTGAATAACGCAGGCATGATAGTCCTCATAGCAGTGGCTACAATGTTCTGGACACGGCTAGCTCAGGGCATCTTTGCACACACTTCCGAAGGTTGTAACTGTATTTATCCCAAATTTTACAGGAGAGTACGTAGGCTTACAGAGGTTAATTAGGCTGCCAGAGGGGGCGCATTCATCAGCCTGTAAGCCCAGGAGGGTCCCAGCCCGGAGTCCGGCCGGCCTGTCCATCCTCCAGGCACCCCGTGCCAGTGCCTTCTGTGCGACAGCTCACCCAGCCGAGGACGGATTGTTTTACCTTCTCACTGCGGAGCACCGGGAAGGGGTCAGCTCCTCTTTTCCTTGCTTTTCCTGGCAGAATCTCTTGCCTTGCCCTCGGTACACGGAGGAAAGAGCACAGAGGAAGAGAGGTGGGGACGGGCCCCCGCCCAGAGCGCGCCTCCAGCCAGGAGCAGCGGCTCCTTGCTTTGTTTGTCTGCCCACGAAGGGCTGGGCTTAGCCCTTATTTCTCTGCACATGGCTTTATTATGCACAACATGTGTTCACTGCGACATGACGAGGTAGGTTTTATTTATTAATCTTGGAGAGCAGCTGAGGACCAGGTCCAGGAGGTTTAAGTGACTTGTCAGGGCCCACGGCCAGGAAATGGCAAAGCCTGTCCCCGAGCCCATGCTTCCTGACTCCAAGTCTGTGGGTTTGTCAGTCCATGCCTGTGGTTGGAAAGAACAGCCAGGAGCCTCGTGGACTAAGAGAAAAGGCAGGTCCGGGGGCCGGGGCAGTGGGGGAGCAGGTTTGGGCCCTGCCTTCTCCTTTGCCCCCACAGCTGCCCAGCCGGGCACGTGGCCCCAAGGGGCAGGCAGGCCCAGGTGCTGCCACTGGGCTCCGGGAAGGCTTCAGAAGAGAGGAAGGCGGCACTGCTTACTTGAAAGTGGTTAAAATGGGACATTTTACTTTGTTTATTTGTATATAAGTTACTGGAATAAAAACCAAAAGAAAAAAGAAAGAAAAAACCATGGAAACATACAACACAGAGGGAAACCTCAGGTAAACTATTGACTATAGTTAATATGAAAATAACAGTAATGATCCATCATTTGTAACAAATGTATCACACTAATGGAAAATGTTAATAACAGAGAAAACTGCCAAGGAAGGGGTGGGATGAGGGGTTACACGAGAACTCTGTACTTTCTGCGTAATTTTTCTATAAAACCTACAACTGCTCGAATTTAAAAAAAAACATTTTTAAAAACTGAGGAAGGTATGATTCTATTTATATGAAAATCAGAATAGGCAAATCCATAGAAATAGAAAGTAGATTAGTGACTGCCTAGGGCTGGGGAAGGGGCTGTGGGAAAACACTGCTGATGAGCACAGGTTTTTTTTGTAGGGGCCGACGAAAATGTTCTGAAATTGTGTGATGGCTGCACCACTCTGTGAATAAACTAAAAACCGCTGAGTTGTACACTTTATATAGGTGAATTGTATGGTGTGGGCATTATATCTCCCTAAAGCTGCTTTTTTTTTTTTTTTTTTTTAATGAGGAAAGCATTTGGGAGCACATCGCAGGGAGGGCCAGGGCACGCGAAGTGCCAGGCGGAGCTGTGGGAGCCCCTCGCAGGGGCTTCCTGGTCCTCCGTAAAGCCTCTGGAAGCAGGCGCTGTTTACTTCCCGCTGAACACCAATTGCTGTTTCTCGGCCAGTCTCCGTCGCCCTTCTGCTCAGGCCTGGGAACTGGTGCTGCGCTATTCACCCAGGTCCCTGGGGGTGGCTTCCTGGGACCCTGAAACGTTGCTGAGAAGCTCAGGGGCTCTGGAGCATCTCGCCAGCCTCAAGCCCTGCATCCGACGTGGGCACCAGCCTTTCCCTCCCCACCCAGGGCACTTTGCACATCAAGGCCAGACTGAAAAACAAAGTGCTGTCCAAAGACTGCACTTGCCAAATAGGAATGGACGTAGCCAGGAACAACATGTTCTGGGGTCTGATGGCCAGAATTCTGCAGACTGCCCTCTGGGGTCCCTGCCTAATGCCTTTTGTACCCCAGCCCAGTCTTTGACATTGCCCTGCCTGGACGCATTCCAAAGGAAAGAGACAAGCTCTGTTTCCCTTCCCATCAGGCACCCTCGCCCTTCCCTGGAGAGCTTACCTCCCAGGCGGTTCTGCTGGGACTGTTGGGTGCCCTTTCCCAGGGATGGAAAGGAGATGCAGGTACAGGTCAATGCTGAGCTAGGGGCAGGTAGTGGGTGGCAGTTTGTAGGCTCCTCTGAGTTTGTCTTCAAAGAAAACAGCCTCTTTCATTAGCTGTAAGGGAAACCCATTGCTGGCAGGTTCCTTGGGAAGCTTTCTTGGAAAGCCATTGAGTACAGAGGCTGGAACCTGCACCAGGAGGCAAGTCTGGTGAGGGTAGAGGGAGATAGTAATGTAAATGGTGGAGAGGTGCCAACCGCCAAGCGGCCTCAGTGCTAGGAAGCCAGAGAGGGAGGCTGCGTGGAGGGAAGAACAGAAGGAGGGAGTTTGGGGAAAAGGAGAAAAAAGATTCCTGGCTGTGAAATTAGCCTAAAATAACAAGGTGACTGTTCTGCCTTCACATTTTATTTTAGGTTTTTTGGAGTAATTGCTCAATTAATTAGAATCGGGCAAAACCGTTCATTTGAATTTCTAGATAACTTAGAGTTGGGTGAAAACCGCTTTTCTGTTTCAATCTTTGCAGAAAAAAAGCTTGGAAATACCTTGGTCTCTTCCTTGTCAGTGCTGGGAACGGTTTTCCAGCAGGGTGCCTTGGCACTGATATCCCGCACACCCCATCAAAGGCGAGCCCCCGCATTTTGATCATACCAACAAGTGAAGTTCATTTTGGAAAAAAAAACCAATATATGTACTGTTACACTGAGTTGGGCAATGCCACAAAGAGGGGGCTATGACCTGCCGTGGATAAGGAGTAAAAAAGTTCATTTGTACAACTGACTTGATATATGTGTAACTTTGCTTTGAAAATATATAGGAGAGCAAGAAAGGGCAATAAACAGGGTTAGGGTGGGGGTAGCGTGGAGGGGTGACCAGGATCGTGTGATTTCCGCGGATGCTTTTATAGACCCTGATGACAAGTGAGATAACAGGGCACTTTTATAGAACGGGTGAGACTGATTCTGCTGTAGCAACGATCAGGTTGTCATTATCACTGCCAGGTTTCACGTCTTTTTACCCCTTGAAGGTGTCATCTGCAGTTTTCATGTTTGAAAAGGTGCTATTCTCAAGCAAAAAAACTTGGGACTTGCTGGTGTCGAAGAGCAAGCAGAATGTGCAGTGACCTCAAACGCCACTATTTGCGTGGAAAACTGTGCAGTGGGATCTGCGGCCACCGCGGTTGTCTAGCCGAGTCCCGGAGGGGCAGGGCCCTAGTGTGGCCACCATGCTGTTGCCATCGAGCCTCAGCGACAGGGTGTCTCCTGCCCCACTGAGGCCAGGGACCCGCGTTCCAGGGCCAGGGTGCAGCCCTGGGGCTCCAGGGGTGAAGACCAGGTGTGGCCTGGGGCGCCCAGGCCTGGGGACAGCAGTGACAGTGGCACGCGGCTCACATCTCCCTCCCTGATGCTGCCGTTCTTTTTGCTTCTTTTGCTGGCCAGCCTTCACCCTGCCTCGCCATTTCAACCTCATCTCTATAATCTTTTCTTTTAAAAATGCTATTACCTGCACAGAAGTTAAGAGTCCAGGCTGGGGGCCATTCTGTCTCTTCAAGATGCGTTTGCATAGTTCTGCTCGGGTCCACATTGTGTTTGTCTTGTGTGGTGCTTAAGCTAGAAAATCTTAACTTCCATAGTTTCAAGCTTGGGGATAGGACTATTGTCCCCAGGACCAAAACAATCCAGTTTTCCCAGAGATTAACTTACATTCTCTCATTAGACTTTCTCAAAACCTCTAAGCAATGTTAAATGTTCTTCTGACCCTATTTTTTAAAATTTCAACTTTTTAACGAACAATCATACATACCATACAGGATTCCCATACATCACCCCACCACCAACCCCTTACATTGTTGTGACACATTTGTTACAAATGATGAAAGAACATCACAATATTACTGCGAGCTATTGTCCATAGCTGATATTTGGTAATTTTCACTACAAGCCATCCTATTATTAACACCATATATTAGTATTGTATATTTGTTATTGTTAGTGAGAGAATGTTCTCATATTTATATGGTTAACTACAGTCCATCATTCCCCACAGTATTCACTGTGTTATACGACCCCTGCCTTATACAATCCATCCAAAGTGTAAGTGCAGTGGCTCTCAGTTTCATCAGAGTTGTGCAGTCATCAACTCAGTCCATTTCAGAAAGTTTTCAGTAATCCAAAAGGAAAAAAATCCCATATTCCCATATACCCCTATTACTGGCCCTTACGATTGATATAGTGCCTTCTTTGCCATTGCTATAAAAATACTACAATATTACTGTTAACTATAGTCAATTACGTTAGTTGTATTTTTCCCATGTATCTCCATATTCTTAGCACCTTGTAATAGAGGAACATTCTTGTATTTGTACTATTTTTTTTTAAAGATTTATTTATTTATTTAAATCCCCCCCCCCCCCCGGTTGTCTGTTCTTTGTGTCTATTTGCTGCATCATTGTTTCTTTGTCCGCTTCTGTTGTCCTCAGCGGCACAGGAAGTGTGGGCGGTGCCATTCCTGGGCAGGCTGCACTTTCTTTCGTGCTGGGTGGCTCTCCTTACGGATGCACTCCTTGCGCGTGGGGCTCCCCTACGCGGGGGACACCCCTGTGTGGCAGGGCACTCCTTGCGCGCATCAGCACTGCGCATGGGCCAGCTCCACACGGGTCAAGGAGGCCGGGGTTTGAACCGCGGACCTCTCATGTGGTAGACGGACGCCCTAACCACTGGGCCAAGTCCGTTTCCCTGTATTTGTACTATTAATCACAATCATCATCCACCATCAAAATCACTGTTATATGGTCCCTATATTATACTCTAGCTTTCTTTCAAGTGATATTATTCTCCCTAGACTACCCCCTCAGTCACATTGATATTTATAAATCAGCATTGTTAGTTATTTTCACTATAATGTGTTACCATCAACTCCATCCATTTCCACACATTTATAATCCCCCTTATTAAACATTCTACATATATTCAGCATTATTTCCCCCCTTTTCAACCCACATTCTATCTCCTGGTAACTTATATTCTATAGTTTAACTCCATGAGTTTACTCATCATAACATTAATGAGACCATACAATAATTTTTCTTTTGTGTCTGGCTTATTTCACTCAATATAAAGTCCTCAGGTTTCATCCAGGTTAACACATGTATACCAATTTCATTTCTTCTTACAGCAACATAGTATTCCATCGTATGTATATACCACATCTTGTTTATCTGTTGAAGGACACTTGTGTTGTTTCTATCTTGCAGCAATTGTGAATAACGCCACTAGGAACACTGGTGTGCAAATGTTTGATTGCATCCTTGCTTTTAGTTCTTCTGAATCTATTTCTAATAGCAGGATTACCTAATCACATGGTAGTTCTATATTTAGCTTCCTGAGAAACCGCCAAACTGTCTTCCACAGAGGTTGCACCATTTTGTATTCACACCAACAGTGAAAGGAGGGTCCCAGTTTCTTCACATCATTTCCAGCACTTATAGTTTTCTGTTTTTAAAATAATGACCATTTTGTATGGAGTGAAATATTTCATTTTAGTTTTGATATTATTTTCCCTAATAACTAATGATGTTGAGCATCTTTTTATGTGCTTTTTGGCCATTTATATTTCTTCTTTGGAAAAACGTCTGTTCAAGTCTTTTGCCCCTCTTCTTTTTTTTTAAAGATTTTTTATTTATTTCTCTCCCCTTCCCCCCATTGTCTGCTCTCTATGTCCATTTGCTATGTGTTCTTCTGCGTCTGCTTGCATTATCTAGTGGCACTGGGAAATTGTGTCTATTTTTTGTTGCATCACCTTGCTGCATCAGCTCTCTGCGTGTGCAGCATCACTCCTGGGAGGGCTGCGCTTTTTTCACACAGGGTGGCTCTCCTTGCAGGGCGTACTCCTTGTGCGTGGTGCACCCCTACGTGGGGACATACCTGCGTGGCAGGGCACTCTTTGCACGCCGCAGCACTGCATGTGAGCCAGCTCACCACACAGGGCAGGAGGCCCTGGGGATTGAACCGTGGACCCTCCATATGGTAGATGGACACTCTGTCAACTGAGCCTTGTCTGCTTCCCTGTCCATTTTTTTATTGGGTTGCTTGTCTTTTTATCATTAAGTTGTATGATCTCTTTATGCAACATGAAGATCAGAACTCTTATCGGATCTGGGGTTTCTGAACATTTTCAGTCATTGAATAGACTGCCTTTTCACCTCTTAACAAAGTCATTTTATAACACAAAAGTGTGTAATTTTGAGGCAGTCCATTTATCTATTTTTTTCTTTCATTGCTTGTGCTTTGGGAATAAGGTTTAAGAAACCACCACCTACCACAAGACCCCGACAATGTTTCTTCTAGGACTTTTACGGTTCTAGCTTCTATATTTAGGCCTTTGATGCATTGTGGTCTTATTTTTGTATAAGGTGTGAGATAGGGATTATATTTCCCACATTGCTCTTTATGCTAACCCAATCTTCTTTTTTTTTTCCACATGTAATCCATTTACTTTTTTTATTATCTATTTTTTTAAAGATACATAGATCACACAAAACAATGTTTTCTTAATAGCCTTTATCTCTTTAGCTATATTTTCCTTAAACTCCTTGAATTGATTTAGGAGATTTGTGTGAACATCATTGATTCATTGTCTTAAATCCTGTGTCAGGATTTTTTATTTGATCCTTTGGGCAATATCTTCTTGTTTCTTAGTGTGACTTGTCATTTTTTGCTGATATCTAGGCATCTAATAATGTTGGTGAATTTACTCTGGTGGTCAATTTCTCCCTCTTGCCTAGTGGTTTTGTTTCAAGGTTCTTCTGTGATTTCAACTTATTCTAATTGCTTAAAATTTCCCAGCCTTAGTTAAAAAAACAAGGCTGGGGACCCACTAATGGGGGCGCAGACCTAATCCAAGGGATCTAGGACATGAGAGACTCCAAAAACCATTTTTTTCTTCTTGCAGTTTCCTGGCCTGCCAGCAAGTGGCAGCTTTCTTGGAGCATCTTTTCATGGAGGTGTTTCAACCTCCATTTGCTAGGCTTACTAGGCCTGAGATTCAAAGCAGGTTCTACTGGCCAGACTCACTAGAGAGAAACAGCTTTCCACCCTTCACTGCACCCTCCCCTTCCCAGGGAGGAAGACTTCTGTTCCCCTCTCAGTTGACTGCAGTGAGCCCAGGGTTTTCCTGAGGCTTTGAGGGTGGGGGTGGGCGCTGTTCCCAGCCACTGGGGTGAGTACCTCGGAGTTTTCATTTCGGCCTCTTTGTCCCTCTGTCCTTGTCCTCCTGTGTAGCACTCTCCTCTTCTGGATCCCCAAAGCAACTCCCCCGGGCAGCTTTTTGCCCTTCCTCCATTGTTTTTGTGAGAGTTGAACTGACCTACTCTGAGGCCATCTTCCTAAAAGTCCCCTGACTATGTATTTTTACAGTGACAATAGATGTAAACTCCTCAGCCCAATTCTCCCCTTCATACTCAGGATTCTATCAGGTAACACTCCCTACCTCATAGCCTGGAAGATGCTGCTTTGACTGGAGTTCACTTCTTCCCCATCTCAGAGAGAATCAACTCACTACCTTTTTACCACTGATATGTGATTTGAAGGTGTGTTTGACACATAACCCCGGGAAATGCCCCCTAAATCAATTATGCATTTACTGCCGTGGAGGGAATCACAGAGGAGAGGATTCTGGGAAAGAGGTCAGGCTGCCCAGCAAACTCCCACCTCCCAGGCACGTCTTCCCCAGCAGCCTGCTCCAGGCTCTCTGGGCTTCTCTTGCCTGTAGCAGCTGCTCCTTTTATGAGGGAAAAGCTTTGAACTCATGAGTCAGACCACAGGATGCGGCTGCTGCCCAGGCAGGTTCCAGCTGTCTGCTGGGCTGAGGAGGGGCTGAGAGGAGAGATGCTAGGGGTCCCTGAACTGTTAAATTCTGCTCATCCATCCTACATTTTAGAATGGTGTGAGTGTGGGGTGGATATAGAAACCCAAGTTCTCTGCTCCCAATTAAACTTAGGACTTTATAAATTAAGGGAAAAAAGTTAGGTAATAACATGGAATTGGGGAGTAGAAAAATCTGTTCAAATGCCAGCTCTGGAAATGACTAGCTGTGTGACTCCAGGCCAGGCATGAAACTTCTATAGCTTCAGTTTTCTCATCTGTTAAATGGGGTGGGGTGGAAGAGGGGAGAAATGCTTAACCTCAGGCAGCTAGGGGAAGAATAAATATTATCATATTTGTGAAGCACATGGCAGAGGGTCTGGTACACAGGAATAAATGGAAAGCAGGCATTATTATTCTGGGCAACTCACCGTGCATCACTGGACCTCTCTTTCTTCATCTGTAAAACAGGAGCAAGTTAGGTAGTTTTGCAGGACTTAGAGCTCCCGCATTCTATGCCTGACAGGGAACTTGCTGCCCTACCCTCTTCATCATTTGTGCATTGTCTCTGCTTGTACGTTTTTCTTCTCCATTAAAAAAAGCACTTTTTCTCCTAATAATCACTTCTTCTTTTTTGAAATTTTAGAAAATACTGAAAAGAACTTTAAAAAGCCCTGTAATTTTGGAACCAAGAGAACATTTTAGAATATAACTTTCAAGTTTTTATGTAGCCTTCTTTTTTCACTTTACAATTTCATGTGAACATTTTCCCAGGCAATTTTTCATTGCTCTTCTGCATCATCTTATATATATAGCTGCTTGACTTCCCAGAATATCGGAGCCTTGAAAATTACTTTATAAATTTTATATTTTTGGACACTAAAGAAGTTCTGGATGACCCTGGTACAAATAATACTGTGTAATAGGAGGCTACTGCCATAATTTAGGGGAGAAATGCTGAAGGCTGAGCCAAGTGGGGCCAGGAGAGTAGAAAGAAGTGGTCAGCTGGGATATACTTTGAAGATAGAACCAGCAAGATTTTCTGACAGATTAGATGACGCATGTGAGGAAAAGAAAAGAAGCAAGGATGACTCTAAGGGTTTCAGCCAATATGAAGGATGGACTTGTCATTTACTGACATAGGGAAGGACACAGGTGGAGTAGGTTTGGGGAAGAATAGCAGCAATTTAATTTTACAATATTAATTTTGAGATTTGTTTCAGACATCCAGGTGGAGATGTCAAATAGGCAATTGACTATATGAGTGTGGAATTCAGGGAAGATATCTTGACTGGACACATAAATTTGGATGTCAGCAATGTATGTAGATGAATTTAAAGACTTGAGATTATCTGAGATTTCTAAGGCATCCCAGAAGTTGTAGAACTCAGAATAGCTGCTACCACATCCATGGGGAGCTTTGCCTTTTTGCTACGGAGAAAAGGTGACACACGTCATAATTTCTCCTGAGTCAATGAAGTAATGTAGCATTTGAGCATCACAAATGCTGAAGAACCACCACTTTGGCTAACAGCCCCCCCAAATTCCAGAATCTGCCTTCACTAACAATACCTTGGGCAGAAAGATCACAAAGACTTTCTTAGTGACAGGCTTTTCAGCCCATAGGCTTGTGCTAATTTGCAGACCTTGGCTAATTCTCCACCAAAACCCATCCATTTTTAAAAGCAAAATAAGTCATGTCTATGTTCTCTGTTTGGCTTTCCTTTGGTTAATGTCATGAAGTGTTGGGAAGGTGGGGGCAAGATGGCGAAAGGCACATAAGATTTTGGCTGACTCCGTTTTGGCCCCTTGGAGTATTTGTTAAACAACATCTGCAAAGAGAGAGAGAGAGGAGAAATTGGGGGCTGAAATAAAACCAAATGACTTCCTGCTGTCCTGGTGTTTTCACCCTGTTGAGGCCTCAAAGGTTGGGTAACAGACCCCACTTAAAACACACCCACGTGTACTTAACAGTAGGGGTTAGTGGGCAAGTGCTAGGAATTTCAGTGAACAAAGAAGATACAATGATCAGGTGAAGTTATCAGTGAAGTGTAGAAGATGAACTTTCGAGTAAGTTTATGCAGAAGAGAATAGACATGGATTGGTGAGAAAATGGCAGCAGGAAATACTGCTAAGTCCCTTCTTCTGGCCCCACACTCCACTTTCTCAGCAACCCAAGGCTGTGAGATGGTCATTTCAGACCCACACATTACACAAACTCACAGGCCGCTCCCCACGCAGTGCACACCTGGAGGCTGCAGTATGAGTGAGCCTGGGCTGGCATGCACGGCTGTGGAATCCAGCCCTCTCCACTGCAAGTCTTTCTGTTTCCGATCCTTAGCACTTAACACCCACATCCTTGGGCAAATCACCAGACCTCTTTGTGTCTCAGTTTCTTCATCTTTTAAATGGGAATATTGATGCCTCCTTGTTGAAAAATTGAGAGGATTAAATTAATTAGTGTCCACAAATTGCCAGTAGGTGCCTAGCTCAATATCAGGAACCTCAGATTAACACCTGTCTCACCCACCAGCAAGTGGCCAAGTTATTTTTAGCCCTGACCTAGGAGGGGGTTAAAACTCAAAAGGCACGGGAGGCATTCCAGAATCTCAGATCAAGCCCGTGGGGGTAGATGAGCCTCTTGACCAGGCTCATCCAGGGGCACACCAGGAACCAGTGACACACTGGACAGCTGAAGTAAACTAGTAAAGGAGTGCTTCTCAACCAGGGTTCTGTGGCCCCCATCCTGGTGCACCCTAGGACCCTTCACAGGTGAGAAAACCAAGGACACAGCCATGGCTGTAAAACAGAACTTGAACTGAAGTATAGTGTAAGGAAGGACTTTACGTTAGTTGGAGTGTAGAGTGACGTCCAGCCCATACCACAGACAGAAGGCTTGTTTACAGATGAGTGCGACAAGAGTGTCTTGTGAGACTATGAGAGGGCATGCGCAGGGCAGTAAGCAATTCCTGTTAACAACACGGGGCTGAAGAGGATCAACAGAGCAGGGCGGGCTACAGGACCTCCTCGCCCTGGGCCTCAATTTCTTCATCTAGGCCTGCAAAGATGAACAGCTATTAATTAAACTTGCTTGGGTAACAGACACCTATGCGAAACTAATAAAAGCTTCATTCATTCATTTAATCATCCATTCATTCAGAACACATTTTATGGTGCATCTCTTCTGTTCCAGGCAGGTACTAAGTGTTGGGAATTCATGGAGAGCAAACGGAAAACAACTCCTACTCTTGCAGAACTTTAAGAACCTCAAGCCTGGTGGCGGAAGGAGACAAATTGTAACATAAAGTGTAACAAGTTCTCTGAAAGGGGTCCAGTGGTGCTAGAGGACACACGGACACTCTCTGGGGAAAGATGCAGGCTCCAAGGCACATGCCCAGAAAGTGCTGCCTGCAAGATTAGGGGTGCAGGGATCGCGTGGGGCTCTGGGAGGAGCTCTCTGACAGTCCTCTCTCTGCAACCCACAGCAGCTTCTTGTTGCCCAGGAGAAAGGCCATTCTCCGCATCAGGCCTGCAGGTCCTCAAAGAGATCTGCCCCCGCTGAACCTGCCGGCAGCACCTCCTGCTTCATTCCCACGTCTACCTCCCATCCCCACCATCCCACGGGCCACAAGCAAGCCCCGCAGCTGGCCTCCTTTCATCCCCTCCCACTTGCCACGCTCTTCCACCCTGTAATAGTTTCCTATTGCTGCTGTAAAAAAAAAAAAGTCATGGCTCAGAACAACAGAAATGTGTTCTCTCACAGATTGGGAAATGGGAAGTCCCAACTGGCAGCCGAGCTTCCTCTGGTGGCCCCAGGGGAGACGCCTCCCTCGCCTCTTCCAGCTCCCGGTAGCTGCAGGCCTTCCTTGACTTGTGGCAGCACCTGCCCCCCGTCGTCACGCCGTCGTCCTCTCTCGTGTCCGTGTCTTCTCTCCTTCTCTTATGAGGCCACTTGCATTGGATTTAGTGTCCACCTGAGTAACCCAGGAGGTTCTCATCTCAAGATCCTTAACGGAATTATATCTGCAAAGACGCTTTTTCCAAATAAGGCCACCTTCACAGGTCGAGGAATTTGGATGTGGCCCTCTCTTCTGGGGACATACCTACACCCCCCGCCACGTTGTTTCTGCCCGTCGCTCCCCCACCTCTTCTCCACCCCGAGACCTTGCCTCAGTTAACTTCTGCTCAGTTCAGAGCAGGAAGCTCTCCCCACCTGGCCTCTCCCCTGATTCAATCCCGTCCTGCTGTTCTATGTTCCAATAGTTCCCTGCCCTTTGTTGGGCTTTTCCTTCAGAGCACTTATCACAGCTGTAATTAAATAATCATGCAATGAGTTTATTTACTTGATCATTCTACAACCATGTATTAATTGTTTAACATTCCTCTCGTCTAATAAGTGGTACATTTGAAGAAAGCAGAAATCACAGTTGACCTATGCACCCCTGTATTTCTGGCACAAAGCATGAGGACTTACATATTGCAACAATAACAGTAATAACAACAAAAATGACAAGTGCTAAACCTTATTCATCTATTTCCTAAATCTTAAGGGAACATCTGCCTCCTATTTTGGTGCCAGGATAAAAAGTGAACAGGACAGACAACGTCTCTGCCTCCGTGAAGCTCGGGGTCTCGGGCAGTGCTTTCTGTGTGCCAGGCACTGTTCCAGCTCTTTCCAACTCCTTCAATCCTCATCTCTCCCGTTTAAAGTGGGCGCATCTGTTATCGCCGTTTCACAGACAGAGCCAGTGAGGCACACCCAGATCTGTCACTTGCCCAAGGCCACATAGCTGGTAGGTGGTAGAGCCAGGCTGCGAACCCTCACAGTGAGACTCTAGGAAGCCCACCGTGGCGCCTCCCACCACCGAACAGACGGTATTCACTCCATGAATGCCGGCTGAAGGAAGGAAGCAACACAAGAACGCCAGGTCTGGCATTCAGGAAGGCCTGCCCTGCCTTCCCCCGCCTTAGCTCGTGCGTCCGCCCAGCACACGGAGGCGCCTGCCGTATCCCCGCCTCCCCACGTACTGTCATTTAACCAGCCCCAAGCCAGGGAGTGGGGTCTCACCGACTGGGCGAGGATGAGACCTGGAGGAGAACATCCTTCGGCAAATAGCAAATTGGAGGAAATGAAGCCAATTGCCTGAACACCAGGAGCGATGACTCCACAAGCCCCGACGGGGGCCTCTCGGGGAGATGCTGTGCCTTCTCTGGGGATGACGCTGAGGCTGGAATCTGTGATGTGCTTTTGATAATTCAGCTGCAGCATGAACGTGCTAATTAGGGTTGTGTTTGTTTTGTGCTACATAGAGCAGATGTGATTAACTGAGCAGGACGCATGCACTTTGAGAGAGTAGCGCTTTCTATCAGGCTGAGGACTTTCTTTAGCTCTTCTCATTAGGCCTGAGGGCCTGAGGTCCTTTCTTTCTGGGCTGAAGAGGCAGAGGTTTCCTGGCAGCGAGCCCGGAACTCGGCCCGCCTCCCCGCTCAGGCAGCCCCTGACCTCAGGGACCACTGGAAGGGACGGCTGCTGCCTCTAGTGCTCTTACCTGCAAGATGTGCTGCAAAGAAACATGCCCGGGCCTTGTACCACGCTGTGACCCAGAGGCCGACACCAGCTCATTTTCAGGAAAGTATCTTCATCTACAGATGAATTTAAAATTGCTGCTGAGGGCTGCCTCCCATTTGGGGGGTCCCAGATTCAGTTCCCGGTGCCTCCTAGAAAAAACAGAAACAAGCAAAACAAAAAACCCAACTCAGAAGAGCCGATGTGACTCAGTGGCTGAGTGCTGGCTTCCCACATACGAGGTCCTGGGTTCAATCCCCAGGCCACGGTACCAAAAAAAAATTTGCTGCTGAGATTGGGAAAGCATTCAAAGACTTGCCAGTGCAGAACGGAAAGTGCCATGAAATGCCACCATGTGGCAAAACTGTCCCTGTGGCCTCGGGCACTTGGCAGCCGCAGGGCCTGCTTTCGTTTGCTGAAGCAGCCATTCCCTGCCCCCGGGTCTTTGCACCAGCTGTTCCCTCCTCATCTCTCCTTCCCCTCTCCCCTTCTGTGGGGCCCCCTCCCCGGCTTCAGCTGTTCTTTGAGATTCTAAGCGCAGGCTCCTCAGCAACATTAAAGGAAGCCGGGATTTCAAGGAGTAGGACCGGGGAAAAGGTGCTTTTCCAAGCGAGAGCCCAGTGGAGTGTCTCAAGGTCCTCAGGAAGCAGGTGCTGTGCTGTCTCTGTCCTGAGCTGGCACTTCCAGGAGGAAGGGGTGGGCGCCTCGAGGGAGCAGGGGCCGCTGCTGGCTGCTGCTGCCATTTCATTACTCATCTGCTAATTGAGGCAAATGGGCATTTTACGGCTCCCCCGGCCCTCGTTGGGAGACGTGGCCGTGCTCTGATGGAGGGGGATGGAAGCAGGGCTGGTTCGTGTGGGGTCTACAAGCCTGCGTCTGGGCAAGGCAGACCTTTGGCGGCGATGCAGAGTGGTGGGCCTGGCGTCCCACAGACACCAAGCGGGCCCCGATTCTCCCCATGTCCTAGAGAAGTCCTCAGCTTGGGTCACTCACGCCGGGTGGCCAGTGGGGACCACTGGGCCCAGGAGAGTGGCCAAGTCATGTGCTGCAGGGCACACCCGCAGAGAGGAGGGCGTGAGGGTTGAGGGTAGGGACAAGACTTTCTTCTGGAGACTGGACCCAGAGGCTGGTCCCCATGGCCTGGGCCGCTGTGAGGAGGTGGCAGTGAGCCAGAGCAGAAAACAGAGCCCTGGAGCCGGGGCCCTGCGGTCTGGCAGGGGAGCTGGCTGCCCTCAAGCGGCAGGCCATTTCGCGCCTGAGTCTGCCTCCTCGTCTGTCACGTGGGAGACTAACACCTTTCCAGGCTGTGGGAAAGATGAGATCAGATACATAGACGTGCTCAGCAGTAAAGGACAGCCGCCCGGGGCCTGATTGTCAGGGAGGAAGAAGACGGTTCTCATCCCTGTTCAGCTCACAAATCCATTCTTGGTTTAAATTACACGTTAGCAGGAATATTTGGGGAGACATTTGCAGCTCTGCAATAATAACCAATAATCAGAGCTGCCATTTAGTGGGCACTTACTGAAGGCCAGGGGCTTAAATATTTTATTTCTGATCTTTACAACCTTACTGCAGGCAGGTCTCCCTAGATCCATTTTCCAGGCATGGAAGCAGGAACCAGAGAGGCTAAGTAACTCGCCCAAGGTTAGTCCAGCAGAGAGGCCGACCCAGGACTTGTCCCTCTGCCTTGTCTCTGGCTTTGCCCTGGGAGTCAGCTGGCTCCTTCCTGTGGACCAGTCTCTTTCTCTTTGGCCACAATCATTTAGTCACATTTCCAAAGAGCTCTAATGGACTATTGTCGCTCCCACCCACTTCTCCCTGCTGCAGGGGTTGAGAACAGACTTTGAGGTTCAGAGTCACGGGTCTGCCTCCCAGCCTAGCCGACCACTGGTTACGTGGCGTGCACAAGTCAGTCACCTCTTGGCGCCATGCGTCCCTGTTTGTGAAGGAGGGATAAGGTCTACTTCACAGAGAGGTCCCCTGGAAGTAAAAAGCCCACGGATCCAGGCCAGGTCCCTTCCCCTGGAGGGACGGTGCAGCCCGGAAACTGCCTCAGAGCCTCCTTCTGAGGAGCAGGACGCCGGCGCAGGGCAGGCTGGGACGAAGCCGCGCAGAGCCCTCACACGGGCCGGCCTTGCCTCAGCGTTCCATGCTTGTCACTGGAGAAGAGACCCACAGCCTCATCCTTTCTAATAAAGAGAGGAGAGGTCCAGAGCGCACCTGTTTCTATGGTTACGGGAGTGTGGCCTCTGGAGGCCTCTGCTGGGTGATGAATGGCAGAGGGCCTGCTGCCTCCCACTTCCAGGCGCACACAGCGCACTAGGGGAGCCACAGCCACCCGGCCTCGTCCCTTCCTTACCAGCTGGGGGCACCGATGAGCCTCCTCTCCGGCTCTGTGGTGTGTGGCGTCTGCAGACCACTCACTCTGACACCGGCGGGCACCGCGTGGACAGCATGCAGGCTTTGAAAGGACTTTTCGTTACCATCATTTGATTTTCCTGAGTAAGGGGGAAAACATGAAACTTCTCCTGAATCAGGGAATTGCTGTTATTCTGTGAGAAAGGAAAAAAAAAATGCTCTGAGTTGTCATTTTGTGCCTGTGCTTAAAACCTTTCTCACTGCAGTTCTCTAATGTCGAGGAGTTCAAGGTCCTTTACCATGTACTGCAGGACTGGACAGGGAACAGTGATGATGGTCATTGATTGAAATCATCAAATCACCCGTTCTTTCAGGACTCATCCTATGCACAGCACTACATTAGCTCACTGAATTCTGACAACCAGTGCAAGCAGGTGTGAAGTCCCCACTTTCCAGTGAGGAAACTGAGGCCAAGAGAGGCTTGCCATGGGCTGTCGGACTCCAAAATTCAAACCTGCTAGACCTTCATGCCCACCCCCAAACCCCAGGCTCTTCTTCCGCACAAACTCTTCCCCAGCCGAAACAGCCTCCTGACTGTTCCTTTTGTGCCTTCCACATATCTCTGGTGCTTGCTCGGGCTGTGACCTCCACCAGGGAGGCCTCGGGGAGCAGCACGGCAGTGGAGAGGGCACGCCCCCTGAGCCTGGCACACCAGGGCGTCCGAATCCAGGCTGAACCATTTCCCTAACTGCCAAGTTCTTTTAGCTCCCAGGGCCTCAGTTTCCTCACCTGGAAAATGGGAGGCTCACCCTGCCTCGCTGATCTGATCAATATCCACAAGCACCCAGAACGCCGGCCCAGCTCCGACCCACCCAGGCTGTTGATGACATCTTCTCTCAGACCGCTCTGTGCCACCCCTTGTGTCCCTTGTCCCTGGAGGGTAGGAACCCTACTGCAACCTCATCCCACCCCTGGCACATTAGGGGAGCTTGAACAGTGTGGACTAATTGCTCTGCGGGCCCCCCTCCCAGCATCCTCACCCTCCATACCCAGTAGCCTCACCCTTCACTCCCCTGTCACACCCCCTGCCCCATCATACACAACTCCCCGTGGTTCCCCAAACATTGATGTTCTTTCTAACCATCTAGCCTTGGTCTGGGCCCCTCTGTCTGTTTCTATAATGTTCCCTTATACTTCTTTCCCCAGGTGACTTCTGTTCGTCCTGTAAGATTTAGCTCAGACCTCCTCTCCTCCTCCAGGAAGCCTTCCATGATACCCCAGGCTGATAGATACCCCTCCTCTGTGTTCCCATGGCTCCTACTGTGCCCTCTCTCCTAGGACGTCACACTCTATTTGCTGTAGCTGTCCACCTGTCTGTCTCTCCTGTGAGACCCTAGGCCCCTGAGGGTAGGGACCGTGTCATCGTCTCTCAGGAGCTGGGTGTTGGATGCAGTGTCTGCCATAAAGCCAGGCTTTGTTGAATGGATAGGGAGATGGGTGAGAAATGGGTGCCTGGCTGGAAAAATTCTCCCATTTGCTCTTTGGAATATCCCCCGAGTGGGCTATGCGCCATCTGGCGCCCACGTGGTGACTCGGCCACCTTTACCTTTGCATCCTGGCGACTGTGCCAGGCTGGTGGGGACAGGACACAAACTGAGGACATGCATGCGAATCTGCATGTGCGTTTCGTGCCTCCATGCAAACCTCGTTCATTAGCACAGCAATTAACAGCAGTGCCTAATGACAGATGGCCGTGCTCCGCGCCTGAACCCCTGCTTCCTCGGCGGGCTTGGAGCGGGGCACACGCGTCCGGCGCGGTTGATGTTTTCATTGATCGGCGGGTGGAGGTGGCGCGGCCGTCAGTGCCCGGACCTGCCGGGGGCGGGGCCTAAAAGGGCCAGGCCGCGAGTGAGCAGCGGCGCTGGGAAGGGCGAGGTATTCTTCCCTTCCAGTCCTGGGACTCCTTTGTGAGACCAGAATTTCACGTTGTGAAGGCCTAGGCCCCCAACCCTCAATTTTCTTAAGGCGCTTAAATTCTGGGAACGTCCCCGGGAGATGCATCTCTCTCCTGCTAATTCCCTAGACGTTTCTGGACATCTTACAATTATTATTTAAAACTGTGATGGCTAGGCCCCTTAGACACTTTGTGTTTAGAGTTGTGTAAGACCAAGGCTGTGTAAACACAATTATGTTTAAGCAAATTTGGAGATTTTTAAAAAAATTCATGTTAATCCTGGCTTTGAATTGACTCACGGGGTTGTTATCCTGTGAATGTCATTCATTTCTCCATAAAAGAAATATCAAATTGGTGTTCAAATTGCTGCCTGGGTCATAAGTTCATAATGCAGAGTGCAGCATCCTAAGCCAGAGCTGACTGCACAGAACCAGGGTCCATCAAAGCCAGAAAGTGTCTTCTTATCCCGCCATTCACAGATGAGGAATCTGAGTCCCAGAGAGGTGCACTGATTTGCCCAAAGACACACAGGGAGTGGGTGGCCACGCTGAAGCCCTGTGCTGGCCTCCAGTGGCCTCTTCCCTACACCATGTGTCAGCTTGTCAGGAACGTTCAGGCTTTGCCGTGTGCCAACCCCAAGCCACTCTAGCATAAATTCTTTAAGTGGTGTGGGATACGCTTCCTTCACGGCCTGTCAACAAACTCATTCCGAGTGAAATAGAAGCGAGGGTGCCGGCTGAGAGAGCGAGCGCGGCCTGTGGTCGCTGTTAGTGAGGCGGAAACCACATATCTTGTTTGGAGACGTGCTGACAAGTCCAAGTGCACAGGCAGCCACGCGGCAGGCTGAGAAGTCCCCATGTAGGAGGCGGCTGCCGTGCGCCCCACCCACCTGTGCCGCGACCACTTCTGTCTGCCGGGGAGCTGTAGGCAGACCTGGAGGAACAGCCGGGCTCTCGTCCCAGTCCTGCCGTCGTTGCATGGCCAGTCACCTCCTCCTGCGTCTTCTTATCCGGTGGACAGAGCCTCCTGCTGATAGCCTTCCCTCCCTCCCGCGGCCCTAGGAGTTTTCCCCTTTCCCCTCTGTTGATGTGTAAGCACAGGCACCTGCTGGATGACTTGCTGACTGGTTGCTGTTGGGAGAGGAGCCTGGTCCAGATTAGACAGTCTTCTGGCTTATGGGGTCGCCAGAGGAGAGAGTAGAGGACGTGGGGCTCCTGCCCCCCAGGTCTCAGGGACCCTGGATTGGTCGCTCCTCTCCTGGTGAGGTCCCTCCCCACCTGTCAGGTGATGCGAAAGCTGGGGGCTGGGTGGGCCCTGGAAGAAGGGTGTGTGCATTCTCAGCATCATGCTGGAGTTTCAGGGGGGCCCTAGTTTCCGGGTTGTCACCAGGGTGGGCCTATCCTTTTGGCCATTTTTTAAAAAATTACCCCAGAGGTAGTAAGAGCTAAGGGAGGGTTCAGGCAAATATTCCCCCTTTATGAGACAAAAACATGTCAACACTTACCCATTCTCAAAAACATTTCCTTCATTTCCTCCTGCAAGACAGTTTTTACTGAAGTATAAATATAACATGAGGGAATTTCAATTGGGAAAAATAGGTCTCTGGCTCCATCACCCTATCATTATGATTTTCCCTTCCAGTCTTTGCATGTGCATATATTTGGTGCTTAATTCTAGTCTTAGTAGAAATGTAACTTTTTAAAATCTTTTAATTTGAATGGTAATTAAACACGCTCTATTAGAGCACAGAATAAGCCTTTGTTACTGTGTATAACAAAGAGATACTAAAATCAGTGTTTTAAACAAGACAGAAGTTCATTTTGTTGTCATATAAGTCTAGAGGTAAGTTTCTACCTATAAGTACTACTACTTTCTTATTGTTACCATACCATACCACTCTTACTACACTGCTGCCGTCGTTAACAGCTGGCATTCACTGAGCATTGCTGTGTACCGCGTAACGTGCTCTGTGCTTCCAGCGTAAATCCCCATTGACTCCTCACATGATCCTTAGGAGCAGGTAGTGTCATTGTGCCCATTTGACAGAAGAGGAAAACTCATTTGCCCAAGACCCCTCAGACAGCATGTGACAGCGACAGCGTACTACTTCAGAAGCCCTGCCTCAGAGCCTACACGCACCATCTGGACGCAACTTGGCCCCCAGTCTGCGAGCTCCTGAGATGGGATCCAGGTCGGAGCCCCCTGGCCAAATGCTCTGACATGGGTAGAGATGGGATAAAGGGTCTCCAGACAGAAACCAGCCAGGAAGGCTCTAGGGTACCTGCTGGGATGCTGAGGGAATACGTCAGCCTGGCATTTGTCGACTGGCTTCAGGGACCAGGGAAAGAAGGGTGTGTCAGGGTTCCTGATGACAAGAAACAGAAATCACTCCTGCCCAAGGTAATAGAAAAAGACTGTGTTGACAGGACTTGAGGTATCCCAGACACTTGATGAGTAGTTTTAGAAACTGGCCAGCAAGAAGAAAGCTGGGCAGCCAGGAGCCAATGAAAGCCAAGTCTCAAAACCCATCGGCTGTGCACACCACCACTTTCCCTGACGAACGGTGACTGCTACGAGTCACGCTCCGACCTGGAGCCTGGCTGCAGCCGCAGCACCCCTGGACACTGGGCCTGGTTTCTGCAGCCCCTTCTGAATGGCTCCTCTTGGTTTCTGATTCTTCGTGTACGTTAATCAAGCGTGACTCTCGGGATGAACAGGGCACCCCTTCATTTTTGACTCACTGAAGGTTTTCTCCTGCCTCCAAATGAAAACTCACAGGGGTCCCTGACTTTTCTCCTTGCCGTTAGGTAGATCTTATGTCACCTGAACAAAACACAGTCTCAGTTCTGTAATTAGCCTCAGTTCAGTGATAAGAATGCCCAGTCTTGTGTGTCAATTACAACTCTGAATTTGATTTCAAGTTAACTCTTCTCGCCTTCACCTTCCGGGCTTCCAAGCGTCAGGTCCGGCCTTGCTGGGGGGAGTATGTTCAGGGTGTTCTCTATGTCTGTGTCCTTCCTTCGTCCTCAGGTCCTGACTGTGGGCTCCAGGTTTGGGCCTGGAGAAGGAGAAGGGGAAAGGAGGAAAGAAAGAGCTTTCTTGATGGGTGCATTGAAACAGGCGGTCGGCTTTGTGCCCCTGGGGTGGAGTGGACACGTACAGCTGACTCTCCAGCAGGGCTTCCACTCTTGCCCAGGGACCTCAGTACAGCGAGGGGCTCTCTCCTGGGTTCGCCTGACCTGGCCGAATGCGCCCGCTCCTGAGCTGACCGCCATTTTGTAGCCCTTTAGGGAGCCTGCAGCTCACCTCTAGCCTTCTTTCTGGTGAGGTCCCGTCCCTTCTCTGGGCCAGCTCTCCCCGTTCAGGAAGCTCATCTGGAAAGCACATTTTCACACCCACAAACTCACACCCAGAAAAGCCGAAACTCTTCTTCGTTCTACCTTTCCCCGTTGGACTGACATTCTGATAAAAGCCCCAGTGCCTGGGGGTCATGTCCCTTTGACAGCTCCTGGGAGCTGGATTCTTCCTCCACACGTCAGCTACTCTCTCCACGACAGCCACACGCCCTCCCTTGGCTTTCTCGGGCCTCTATCAGTCAACAGCCTAAGGCGCCTCCGGACTCCAGTGGCCCTGTACTCCAGGTGTGCCAGCCCCCAGCCCCCACCCCTCCTCCCACAGATTTGCTCCGAACCCACGCTCTTTTGAATGTATCAGATGCCACATATGAACTTCGGTGTCAAGGTCTCTCACTGCATTTTGCAAAGTATCTGCTATCTTTTTAAAAAAATCTCTCTTAAGGTCTGGCTGCAATGTGCCCTTACCCAGGCTCCCAATTTGCAGCCTGGAGTGCACCCTTCTGGTTGGCAGCTCCTGTCTCCTCCTGGACTCCTATAGGGGGACCCCGCAGGCTTGGGCGGATGGCAAGGACACCGGGCAGCCACAACACAGATGTGTGTCCACCACAAGATGTCCCCCTCTCCACCCTGGTCCTGGGAATTGGGCTGCAGTTGTTTTTTCTTGACAAATGGTGGGGGGTGGCATGTCAGGAAGTTCTCCAAGGAGTTTCCTTAAAGCTTGATGCTCTTTGGAAGGGCAGCAGAGATGAAGGATTCATAATTTTTGCATCAAGGAAACCTGAAAGGGTCTCAGCCTCCCCCTCCCCCAACTTTATCCCCCTCCCCCCAACTTCATCTTTCAAATCTGGGAGGGGCCAAGGGAAAAGACAAGACGACAGTGCAGAAAAGGTGGTTTAGCGGAAGATCTTTTGCTTAAACTCCCTATAAATAAATTGTGGCTGACTCAGAGCAGGTTATGGTCCTTTCACGACCCCCCTGGTCCTTTACCTCCCCCTTCCTTTGCACTGTGTAACTATAAAGAGAACTTTGCAGGTTAGGGGCACTGCTGAGGGAGCAGTGCCCAGGATCGTGGGTTTTGTTTTTGTTTATGTTTTTTACTTTTTTATCCTTTTCCGAAACTGCAGGTGACTCTCTTTATCTTATGTGCTGCATTTTCACTAGTTTTCACAAGATCATCATCCCACCTCCAAACCAGGAATGAACTCTGGTGGGTGTACAGAGGCCCTGGAGGTATGTGCCAACTCCCTTCGGTATGAAGCCTATTTCATTTCACCTTTAGGCTGCCAAGTAGAAAGATGATAAAAACAGTGGTTCCCATATTTTTGGATTTCAGAGACCTATACAAAAAGATTTTAATGGGAAGAAACTTATTTTGCCAAATAATGACATTTTTTAAAAACTGAAAAATTAATATCTTAGCACCATGATGTCATAAAAGAAAGGACATTCTAGTGTGTGCACACATACACACACACCAGATAAAAAGGAAACTAATCTCAGTATAAACAACAACTCTTTAAATGCATTTAGTTTTTAAGACTAAAACTCCTATTTGTTCTTCATTTTCTCATTTTGTTGACGATTCAGGAAAAGTTCATTGTTGTGTGACTTTTGAATTAGAGTTTGGAAAGCATGACTAAATTAGTCACGAGGTTAAGAAGGGTTCAAATGTATATAAACAGCTATATCTCTCTTTGCATTTATTTGAGATTCCTTTCTTGATTTCAACATTTAACATGCATCCATGGATTTGCCTAATTCTTGCTGGTCACTGGATTTGATGCCAGGGGTACAGGCTGGACACTGACCTCAAGGGAACATGTATTGAGGGGACATGGAGATGTCATCTCCTCAGAGAGGCCCTCCCCGACCACATCCTTTAAAGTGGCAGCTGAGGCGCCACCCTAACTCCCCAAGCAATTCTCTAATTCATTTTCTTCAGAGTCCTTACCAAAACCAAAATTATCTTACTCATTTTTTTGCTTCCTCCTTCATGGTATGTCTCCCCAAAACTGGAACCCAAGTCCTAGGAGCACAGGAACCTTTCCTGCTTTATTCAGCACTGGAGCTCCAGCACAGGTACAGCGATTCACCTGGGCAGTAAATGTGGGGAGGGGTTGGGGGGCTGGGGGAGGGGACTAGGGCACTGTACCCCATAGCCCTGGACCTATCCCCATAATCTCTTCAAGTCACTCCGTGGCCAGGTGGAGAAACTGGAGGGCATTCTGCTAGGAATTGATATACTGACCTTTGAATTAGTAGAGGTACAGTCAGAAAACTAATTTAGCGTAGAACACAGTGTTTCTTTAGAGAAGGGGGGAAATCCACTTTCTCTCATTTACTTCCTTCACCAGGGGCAAGGAGGTCGAGGGAAGGCCGCGGGGGATATTTAGAAGGTAAAACTCAGTGGCTGCCCTTCTCCCTTTCCCCAAGGGGAAATCAGTGGAGTCCAGCAGAGCGCACTGGTGCCATCAGGGAGGGTCACGAGTCCCCTTGCCAGGTGTCAGCCGTCGCCACTGGGAACGGCGGGGAGATTGTCTGCAGGCAGGACAGGGTCTGACATGGGCACCCAGCTCCATCCAGGCAGGTGTGGGGGCTGTGTCTCTGGGGGTGGGCATGTGCAGTTATTTCTCAGAAGGTAACTGTGGTTATAGAAAAGCAGTTGCAAGCTCCTTCCACCATGTGTAGCTACAGGAAGACAGTTTAGGGCGATGCTCAGAGCCGCCCTGGGCATCAGGACCTGGGCACTGAGCTCTGTGGGGAGGGGGCGGTCAGATAGACAGTACTAGGTTAATATTTGCTTGGAATTTCCTGTGGCCTGTGAGCTTTGCATGCATCATTAGTGGCCCCTGAAATCCTCACAATAGTAGGAAATACATACGGTCATTATCTCGCCTTCACTCTAGAGAAAACTGCCTGCTGATAGCTGGCATCATGAGGACTCGCATCCAATCCTGCTCACCAGCAAAGCACAGGACGCCTACGCTTCAGCTGTGGGTTCACCGCCCACTAAAAGGCGCTGTGGTTTTGTGACAAGCCCTAGAGCTCCTTGGCTAACAAGAATAATAGTAGTCATAAGAATAAATGATAACAACTGAGCACCTTCTGCGTGTCAGGCATTGTGCAGGGGCTTTCAATTAATCCTCCAAGAGCTCTGAAAAGTGATATTATTCCCATTACGCAGATGAGAAACAGAGTTTCAGTGAATCTCCCACATCACACAGCCACGAGGCAGTAGCTTCAGAATCTAAAAACCCCGGCTTGTCTGCCTTCAAAGCCAATCCTCCCTCAAAAACATCCCGTGAGAAATCATTCCTTTGACCATTCGACCAATACTAATTGTATTGAGCACTTACTCTGTGCCAGGCTCTGTCCTAGAAGAAACAGATTAAATGGGACAAGAGCCTGGCCATTATGGCACTCATGTTTTGGCAGAGGAAACAGACAATAAATATGGAAAAAAATAGGTATGTGTAATTTCAGCCAGTTATGTTGTTTAAAGAACAGAACTCCGTAACGAGGCAGGGAGTGAGTGTGGCAGATGGAGGGGGCCTCAGGCGTCAGGCAGGCTCGGCTGTGCACTGAGGGGAGGCCCTAGGCAGGCCCAGAGCAGGGAGGCCAGCTAGGAGGGAGGTGGCCTGGGCCCCGATGGCAGGAGGAGACAGTGGGAAGAAGCTGGACTCTGGATTTATTTCATGGTGAAAGCCAGCAATATTTGTTGACAGATTGGGTGTAAATTACAAGAAAAGGGAAGAGTCAAGGGTGATGCCAGAATTTTGTCCTGAACAACTGGAAGGGTGGAATTGCCATTTACTGAGAAGGGGAAGCCTGGAAGATCAGGAATTCAATTTCATCTATTTGCGTTTGAGATGTCTATTACCCATCCAAGGGGAGACATTGAAAAGCCATTGTGATTTATGAGTCTGGAATTCAAGGGGAGTGCTCTGGGGGTAAACATGTACTGCTTTTCATCAAATCTAAGATGCCACTGACTTTAAGGCCACCATTATTTTTTATGTATTACAAAAAAAGAACTAAACTAGGATACTTCACAATTTCAAAGGTATTAAAATGTGAAACAAATATATGTCTTAGAATCAATGGAACATATGCTTGGGAGTTTCTACCATCTAGATGGTATGCGAGGCCATGCGAGTTGATGAAATCATCAAGGGGGTGATAGAGGAAAGAGGAAAAAAATAGAGGTGTAAGGACTGAACTCTGGGACACTCTAGAATTTGGAGCAGGGAGGCTCATGGCCCAGTTCTAGCCAAATGCAAAGTCGGGCTGTTAAAGCTCCTCCTTGGAGGCAGGTGCCATTGTGGTGCCCCTCTGTGAAGCTTCAGCTGGAGGAAGCAGAGCTCAGAGAGGGCCAGCCAGGGTTGGACACAATGTCATCCGGTACTGGCTGCATGACATTGTCCAGAAGGTTGAACTTGCGGGCTCACCTGGGCACAAACCTAGCCTCAGTTTCCTCACCAGTACTTTGTGAATATACTATCTGACTTAACCCCCTTGAAACCCAGAAAACAAGCCAGTCTCTTCCCTCCTATGTGTCTCAGTTTCTGCATCTATAAAATAAAGGAGGCAGGCAGGGTGTCCAGCTCAGGCACGATGGTAAAACAGCAATACTAGCTAGGGTACTTTGAGCATCTCCTCGGTGGCTTATAAAATCATTAATCATCATTAACAATCCTGCAAGGTAAATATTATGACCATTTTCCTAATGAGTCAGCTGAAGCCAAGAGGCAGGCAGGCCACTCGCAGTGGTGGAGCCAGGCTGCAGACCAGGGTACTTACGGCCAAGGGCTCTGGATGCCACCAAGCCCCCTACCTCCCTGCTGGGACTCAGTGTGGTTTTGTGCAGCACGGGGGCCAAAGCCCAAGGGCAGCCCCTTCCCCTGATACAACAAGGAAATGTCAGGGAGTTGCCCTATATAAATGGAGAATGTCATTTGTCTTAGGGACAAGCTAAGTTTGAGGAAATGCCTCCTTCCAGGCTCTTCTGGGGAGCACCAATAGGAAGGCAGGGGATGGACGTGGGGTGTAGAGGTAACTCCGGTCCTGTGGACCCTGCTTCCAGTACTCCTTTTGACCAAATTATTTACAAGTCCAGGATCAGTGTCCACACAGAGTGGTGCTGAATGGGGTCCCCTTGTCACGTCAGGGCTGATGAAGGCTGCCTTGTCTTCTCCGTTGTTGTGAGAAGGTTTTCTGAGGAGTAGATAGACAGGAAAAGGTGGCTTTGGGCTAGAGTCGGAGCTGCTATAAGCAGCTGTCGGGCTAGGTCTAATCCTGGGGCTGAGCAGACAGCCAAAGGCACATTTCAACCAGGACTGTAGTGTGGACAGGGTCTCTTAACCTCAGTGCTGTTGACAGGGCCAGATAAATCTTTTTGGTTGGGGGCTCTCCTGTGCATTGTAGGATGTTTAGCATCATCCTTGGTCTCTACTTACTAGATGCTAGTAAACCGCCCCCCACCATGTGTAACAACCAAATATGTCTCCAGCCATTGCCAAGTGTCCCCTGCAGGGAAAAATCACCCTTAAATCACCCTGGTTGAGAACCGCTGATGCACACAACTCCCTGTCTTCAGCTGGCCATTTCTATACATGTCCTGAACGTCAGGCTGGACCTCGATAATTCTCCTCCCTTTGGCATCTGGCTGCAGGGCTGGGTGAAAGCCGGACCCACTGTAACCAGGTTCTCCCCATCCTTCTGGTAACAGCCCTCCTGGGGCCACCTCACGCTGAAACCTTCTCTGGGATATGCCCCCTCTCTCTCTCACTACTCTCCACCCCAGTCAGGCACCTTCTTATCCTCAGACTTGTTCCCACCTCAGGACATTTGCACTTGCTGTGTGGGCCCTGCTGTGTGACCTTTGTGGCTCCTTCTCATCATGCAAGTCTCTATTCACCTGGCATCATCTTATGAGCCCTCCTCCATTGATTCCTAATTGCCTTCCTTCAGGGCATTTTCCACCCGCAGATTCATATTGTTCCCTTATTTTCTTGTTCTTCACTGGACTATAACCCCCGCAGGGCAGAGACAGGGATGGGTGTGCTTCCTGCTGTGTCCACAGCACCAGCGGTATGCAGCTAGTGGCTATTAAATGACTTTGGGAAACACTTATTGAGCACCTGCTTTGTGCCAGGCACTGTGTGAGGTGTTGAGAATGCCCAGGGAACAGGCCCTTCCTCTTGGGAGTTTGGTGCCTCATGGAAGGAGGGCAATGAAAGAGGCAGGGACAGAAAAGTGCAGGAGCCCAGAGAAAGGAGCAGGTTAGCCTGGCTGGCGGGCGCTAGAGGAAAGCGGCAGCACTCGGCATCTGCAGAGGCATGGAGCTACAGGGGCTCGTGAGTGATGCGCCGGGCCACGGGCACAGGGCAGGGGTGACGGCACACAGCTCGGAGCTGCAGGGGCTCCAGGGGCGGTGTCTGACGCAGCAGGAGATGAGGCCCCCTCTGAGAAGCCTTGAGCCGCACGCCAGGAAATGTTGACCTTGTTGCGCAGCGAAAAGGAGTCACGGGGGCAGGGCAGGCTAATGGTTAAGAATGTGGGCTTGGACGTTAGCGTCAGACCATGGTGCAAATCCTCACTCAGCCTCTGCTAAATTCTGTCCCTGGCCCAGCAGCCTTGAGTCTCTAAACCTCAGTATGCTCATTTTGGAAATAGGGTTAATATTTATCTTGTAGGGTTGCTGGGAATGTAAAATGAGTGCTTAGCACCGTGCCTCGGCCATAGCAAGCACTCAATAAATCATTGCTATCCCTATTGCTGTGGTTAACAAGGAACCGTTGGAGGGTTTCCAAGTAAATGAGGGATGTGATAGATTTGCCTTTTCGCAAGATTGCTCAGGCCATGGGTGTGGAGGGTGGCTTGGCAGTGGGAAAGCAGGTGAGGCAGGAACCAGGGACAACAGTTAGGAGGCTGCTGGAGTGAAAGGAGGAGCTAGGAGGGCCATGGATTCCAGGACTCGGCTCATCTGTTGCCGTGAGCCTCGGCAGCAGGCGACACGGCCATGCTTCAGCCCTCAAAGTAAGCCTGGCCAGCAGTAGAGACCCAGCTGAGGGCCAGGTGGGGAGCTGAGGCTCGGCCTGGCCGGGGTTCACGCACCGGCTCGTGCTGCCCTGGAGGACAGCCTGATTTCATACCGTCCTCAGCTGACAGGGGGAGGTGGCTTGTGTTTGTATCGGGTGATATACTTTTAATTAAAATGGCAATCAGTTGAACATCCCTTGAAGTTTTACTTTGGGAATTTGCCTTCTTGCAAGCTCTGCCCTAATTAGCATTCTCATTATCCCTTATTAATAAATTATATCTCAGCAGTTTCGCCTGCCTCCTTTGATCATTGGATCTCATCATTCGTGAGCCTGATTTCATTCCTGGTTGATGTTTAGAGGGCAGGAGATGCAGCAAGGTCTAATTTGGGGGCTTGAGGATTAGGGTCTCAGTTAACACCCAACAACATGGGACCCATCCTCCTGCCGTCCAGCCGTGCCCCAGGTGAGCACATACCCCACGTGCCTCCCGAGATCAAGAATATGGGACCCCTTGGGTGCAGAGCTTTTAAGGGAACTCCTAGAATCGGGCAGACAGGCCTGAGGTGGGGCCATAGGGAGATTAGGCCCAACTAGGAAAACAGAAGCAGAAGAGCCAATGGGCTTGGAAAGGTAGTAACTTGTTTAGGGACACGAAGCCAGGTAGTTGAAGGCCATGTCAATAGGGAAATAACACCTATTAGGTACTAATTCCAATCTTAGGTGCTTTATGCACATGGTCCCTTCTAATCTTCCAAACCATCTTCTGTGGTGTAGGCAGTTTTGTCTTCAGCCTCCAGAAGAGAAAAATGAAGCTTAGCAAAATTAAGCCACTTCCTTAAGGCTACGCAGCTGGCAAGGGATTGGCCGGCATTCAGACTGAGGCCTGACTGACTTACAGACCTCTCTTTATCCCTTGCACGGAGCTGGCTGCAGAACCAAGGCCTCCAGGCTTGAGGCCCTTTTCTTTTGGCCACATCTGGGGGTGAAATACTCAGACCCTTTCTGCTGAGAATGTGAGCAGGGACCAGCAGCCTCAGCTCACCTGGGTGTGTGTTAGAAATGCAGAATCTCGGGCTCCATCCCTGACACACGAATCAGAATCCAAAATTTGACAGTCTCTCCCAATCTATAGATACCGGATAGAGTTTGGAAGCCTTGCCTTTGGAAACATCTGGTGCAACCCCTGGTTCTATAAATGAAGAATCTGTGGCTCAGAAAGGACAGTTGATGACCAGACACACGCAATGAGTTACAGCAAGAGCTGGGACCATGGAGGTGTGTGGTTAGCTGGTGTACGGGAAATTTAGCCAGGGAGGACACCTCAGTGGCGTTTCTTCCTGAAGATAGGCCCGTGCCTCCTCCTTGGGTCCTTTGCTCACACATACTCAGATCTGCCCCTAGAATAAACCCAGCCAAATGGGTACACAGCAGGCAGGTTGGCCGCAGAGAAGAGTCCCAACTACCACCCAGGTTCATTGTTTCTGTTCATTCTTTCAATATTCATTCATTCTTAGAGATGTAGTAGGATTGTTTGCAAAATTCAAAAACTTTTCTTCAGTCAGTGGCACTCACGCTTTAAAATAAATTTTATGCAGAAGGCCAAAATATAAAACAGAGTTGAGACCATTAGTCATAGCAGACTATGGGCTGCCTGCTTGATCTTCTTGCCTTCACAGCTTCTCTGAGGAACCCCTGGGGTGTTATGCAACACAATTTGAAAAGAAAAGCAGCAGCAGGGAAGGCACACATTTTTAGAGAGGTTTTTAATTTCTTTCTCAGCTCCACCCTTTACTGGTGTCCTGGACAGCACAGTTCATGTGTGGGCAGCTCAGTGTCCTTATCTGTAAAGTGGGGCTAATGATACCTCCCCCACTTTTGTTGTGATGATGAAATCACTTGTAAAGTGAAATCATGTAAAGTGCTTGGCCTGTATTACCTGATCAGTGATTGTTCGTTCATTCAGTCAACTTTAATTGAGCACCTACTATGTGCCATGTGCCAACCTAGGAAATTAACTGTTTTGTAAACTTCCTTAGGGAAAGCTAAGCCTACTTTTGATCTCATTTCTAGTTCACTTTTCAAAGTAGAGATATAACTCCACTCACAAATTCCTCTCCAATAATTTTTTGGTCTTAATCTTTAAAGAGACGTAATTCAAATCTAGAACTCTGTTTCGGAAGTTCTGCCATTTTCCAGTTTTATGACCCTGAGCAAGGTGCTTTACCTCTCTGAAACTTGGTTTCCTCTCCTGTGGAAACCTTCCTGTTACCATCACAGGAGGTCGGAGTGAGCTTAGCTCTGTGTAGAGTATCTCACGTGGCACCTGGCACGGAATTGGACTCCATGAATATTAGACGTTTGGGGAATTTTTTATTTGTTTATTTGGGCAAGGGTTGGACATGGTTTATCCTATATGCAGAACCATCCTGTGGACCTCTGACCCTTATGCCAAAGGCAATACTTTGCACCCCTGTGCCTGGCTCTGGTTTGCTGTAACCACACTGTTAGGGTCAACCAAGCTGCACGAGGAAGATCACCCATGTTTACCTCCTCACATCCTCCTTCCAGCCCACCCATGCCTGAGCCCAGAAATACTTAGGACCTTTATTGGGACCGTTAACCTCATATGGAATGGGAGAGCTGCTGGGGAGCACTTTTCAAAGCAAATTGGGACTTTCATTCTAGAGAGCCTTATGAAACTTAGATTTAGGGGAAGGTGAGGATAAAATGCTGAACCAGTCTTCCTTAGCAGGCTCTGCTGTCCGGACTATAGAATGGAATGATGACAGTGATGAGGATGACGACGACGATGACAAAAGTGGTGCCTCTTGGACATTACCAACATTTCTGATCAGGAACAGTGGCAGAGTAAATGGTCTGTGTGCCCAAGCTCATTCAGTCCACAGTCAGTTGGCCAGATGCTAACCTAACACACAGCTGCTCAAACGCTAATGCACGTGTGGGCTTTTCAGGTGGGGAATGTTGGCAGTGTGGGCTGTTACCATCCCTTGGGAGGGAGAATTCATTGCCACCACACACGGCTGTCTTTTCTCTGGAAGCTTTCTCTAGAGGGAAGAGATAGAGCAGCTGAGTTCTCCCTCTTTGAGATCCCTTCAGAGATTTTCTATTTATCCAGTACCTACTACTAACTCTTCAGGTCTTCCAGGGTCAGTGTTATTCTCACTTAACAGATAAGGAGACTGAGGCCCAGAAAAGTTAAAATGACTTGTCTAGGTCGTACACCTAATTGGTGGCAGAATCTAGATGTGGTCCTTGCCTTGGCCCTGATCTGAAGTCCCAGCTTTCAAATTGTGAGCCACATGTTGGGGAGGGGATTATAACAGGAGTCCCAGGGGGTCAAGTGACAACCCCTGTTTTGCATTGAGAAGAAAGCCAGTGGAGCTGCAGGAGGAGGCTTACAGGTACTGCCACATACAGAATTGTATTTAATTTTCAGCAATGCTATAATAGAAATAACAACAACAACTAATAATGATGGTGATAATAATAATGTAATGATAGCAGCTAACATGAATGAACTGCCCATTCTGTGGCAGATGGTGTTCTAAGCCAACCTCACCAACCTTATAGGTGAGGTTTATTATTATCGTCTTCATTTTACAGCTGAGGAAACTAAGACTGAGAAAGATGTGGATAACTTGCCATTATTTATTAGGCATCCTACCTAATAATGGAGCCTGGGTTTAAACCCACATCTTCCATCTTTGTTTTCCCTGCACCATGTTCCCTTCCACTGATTGGATTCTATTTGCTATATATTTGAATCTGACAGTCATTTTTACTCTACTATTTCAGGTAATGGGGCTTTGGAATTGGTCATCTGCCAGGAGCCACCAAATGGACTTTGTCTCATCCTCTTGCTCTTAAGTGAATACTTAATAAGGTCACCTTTACTATTCATTTCCCATTTGGCTTTCCATAGTTCTAGACTTAAATACACAGGTATATAAAATCTGGACAAGTCCCTTTTTTAAGCCAAACAGATTTGAATTCAAGCCCTGGCTCTGCCACTTTCTGTGTGAGCTTGGCAAGTTATTTAACCCTCCTAAGCCTCAGTTACAGTAAAATGGAAATAATAATAGTACCTGCCTCCTAGGGTGGTTGTGAGGGTTAAGAGAGGAAATATATATATATAAAGACCTTGGCCTGGAAGTAGCATTTTGCAGGGAAAGCATCTGTGTCTCAAAGAAATGAGCAAATTGCCAAGGTTACAAGACAGCTAAAAGAAGGAGGAGGGGCCAGAACCCAGACTGGGCACCTCACCTCAGTGCTCCTGTGACACTCATGCTCTCTCCAAAGGTTTCATGGGAAAAAGCCACCAGAGAGCAGCTCCAACCAGTAGAGTCTCTCAGTTTGCTTCTTTGTTCCTTTATCTTTTAATTATCATTGACATTGGTAGGGTGATGACCCAATACCTAGCTAAGCTGTGACACATTTCTAGATGGGCTTGGTCCAGGTGGCTATTGTCCATTGCTCAGCTTACTGGTGGCCTCTTCTGAGAAGTCTTCCCTGACCAATCTATGGACATTCACTGATCATAATCTAGCATATTCCCCTGGTTTACTTTTGAATTTTTTGTATTCATGTCATAATCTCTATAAGTTTGTGCTTTATTTATGTATGTATATTTTCAGTTCAATTTTTTACTTTGAGGTAATTGAAGATTCATATGCAATTGAAAGAACTAAAACAGAAAGATTCTGTTTACCCATAATCCAGTTTCCCATAACACAAAGTCACTACTAGGATATTGACATTATGATCTTTTTTTTTTTTTAATCACTTTTCATTAGAATTTAAGGACTGCTAAGTCAGGGACTTTGTCTCGTTTAACATGCTACGTCCAACATCTAGAAGAGTGTCTGGTGTTTAGTAATAAGTATTTGCTAAATACATGAATAAAAACTTTAATGCAAGATCCCTGTGTCATTTTTCATTATCCCCTGCCCCATTCACATCTTCAAGCAGCCCTGTGGGTCCAGGTATCTCTAAATTCTGTGTGCTGAGTCTCATTAAGATCAATTTGAGCATGGGAGTGGATGTAGCTCAAGTGGTTGAGCACCTGCATCCCACAAACGAGGTCCCGAGTTCAATCCCCAGTACCCCCGAAAACAAAAACAACAATTCTCATTGGTAAGCATATGTAAGTCAGTGGTTGAGTGCCTGCTTCCTGTGTACCAGTTCCTGAGTTCATCCTAAGGGGAAAAAAATCAATTAGAGCAATGGTCTTCAAACTTGAGGTACACAAAGATTTTCCAAAAGGTATGAATAGTTTGAAAGGAATCAATTTCCAGATTCTCAACTGGCTTTTGTATTCTTTCCCAAAATTGATCTGCCCAAAAAGGAGCCAGGGCTCAGAGAAGCCCTTTACACGACAAAAAGAAAATAGAACACTCCCTCATCCCTAATCTTACGGCTCTTTTGCCTTGGATTTTCAAACACTTCCTACGTGTCAAACAAAGCAATAGATTAAAATATTGGCTTGGACTAAGCTGCCTGTAATGATTAACAAAGGAACCTTAAACACTGACGGCTTCCAATCTTTACCCAAATTGTACATATTTGGAATCTGTCATGTAGGCGAAGTTTGGCACTAGAAACAGGGCCTTCGGGTTTGTGTTGGGAGGCTCTGAATACAGAACAAAGCAGTATAGGTTGGTGATGGTGATTTTTCTCAAAGTGCTTGGAGTGTTTTTTAGGATTACCACTTTTTTAAAGCAATATTGGAAAAAACCTACAGATAAAGTTTATATTAGATTTGGCGTGCTATATTAGAGTAAAATAGTTCAAACTAATTTTTTCTGAACCACATCAGGAAACACTTATTCCAATTATAGTTAATCCTAATCTTATTTCACCTATAAAATGTATACAATTTTCTACTTTCTATTAACACAAAACAAACTTAGGTACACACATGATGACGACTTGTAGATATTGGTTTAGCCATGTGCAAAAGAGTGCAAGTGTTTTTCAACATCCTTTTGGGGGGTTGGGAGCAAAAAGATTAAAGACAATGGAGACAGCACAACCATTTGGATAGCCCTTATCAGCTGCCATTTTGATTCCAGATCTAATGTCATGGGCACTTTGAAGCCTTTTCATTACAACCCGAATTCGATACAATCAGTCTACTCCTGGAAAAGTTATCAAGAAGAAGACAGGCTACAAATGCTCAGGGTTGAATGGTTCTCCTGAAAGAGGCGTCACTGCGTCCAGCTGATAAACAGACGAATGGCTGCATTGAGATGGTTCGCCGAGGGGGACCCGCTGCTCCCCCATCCCTGATTCAAGCTTGGCTCTGTTTCTCTCCTGATAGAAGCACATAATCCCATCAGCGCCAATGGGAGTTCTGTGCCTGCTTTACTGGAGACAATAGGCCTACTGAGCGGGCAGTTGTTCCCAGCAACTGAGGGGGTAAACACAATTGGCTATTCCCAGCCACCAGCCCTGACGGGCCTGGCAGCTCCCCCGAAGCCCCAGTTCAGGCCAGGCCATGCTCTGCTTTCTTTGTTCGGCCACAGAGCGGAAGGAGTCAGCCTGCCTTCTTTTCCTTCAGGATCTCCCTTCAGTGCCAACCTATCCCGTGGGCATCTCCCGATGCCTCTCCCAAGACTGGTTGCAGTGGAACGTCTTCCCAGCTTCTTTCTTCTTCCTTCCCTCCTCCCTCATGGTGAAATCATACCTGCATCACCAGTAATAATTGTGACCATTTATTGAGCAGTTATTACTTTCCAGCATTTTATACACATTTGCTCATTTACTGCTATAAATTCTCATGGCAGCTCTGCAGAGTAAATTTGTTCCCATTAAATAAGGCAACACAGAAACTCAGATAAATAGCACAGCTGGTAAATTGCAGAACCTGAATTCAAACTCCAGGACTCTCATTATTTGAAGTCCCATATTCCAAGCTATGCTAGCATTTCCCACAGTAGATTTCCTTTAAAACACTCTGAAACAAATTGTGGGAAATGCTGTACACTTCCCCCACCTGACCCTGTGAACTTTAGTTTATTAAAAGTTCTGGATGGGAAGCGGACTTAACCCAGGGGTTAGGACGTCCGTCTACCACATGGGAGGTCCGCGGTTCAAACCCCGGGCCTCCTTGACCCGTGTGCAGCTGGCCCATGCACAGTGCTGATGCGAACAATGAGTGCCTTGCCATGCAAGGGTGTCCCCCGCATAGAGGAGCCCCACGTGCAAGGAGTTCGCCCCGGAAGGAGAGCCGCCCAGTGCAAAAGAAAGTGCAGCCTGCCCAAGAACGGTGTCACACACACAGAGAGTTGACACAACAAGATGACACAACAAGAAGAAACCCAGATTCCCAGACCGCTGACAACAACAGAAACGAACAAAGAAGAACGCGCAATGACTAGACACAGAGAACAGACAACTGGGGCAGAGGGGAAAGGGGAGAGAAATAAATAAACAAATAAATCTTAAAAAAAAAAAAGTTCTGGAAAGTCCTGTAGGAAAGAAACCTGTTAAGCTTTGCTTAATCTAGTATTGCCCAAGTATTTGTCTATCTTGGCACAACAGATTATGCTTTATGAAATGCTAAACTATATTATAGTGCCAGTGTAAGGGTGGGGCAGAAAGAGGAAGTTATAAATGTGACCCATTCTTACACTCATAACCGCTGCAGCCAGCAGCAGGGGTGGATAAGTTGATTTCTGCTTTGGATTTTGGGTGGCTGATGAGGGACTCAGAGCCGTATAGAGACAAGGCAAATACCAAGCCCCACAGTCCAGCATTGACTGTCTCACCTTTTAGGCTGAAAATGTGGCCTGTGTTCCCACAGCAGAAGAGAGGGAAGGAGGGAGAATGGCTGCGTTGAGATCATTGCCCTGGGATAGAGCTGCAATTCAGGGGGCACAAGTTGTAATGCAGATGAGGGCATTGGGTCGTGTGGTCCACCTTTGGGGACTAGTGGCCAATGGCAGAGTCCCTACCGAAATCTGGCTGTCCTTGGCACTCTCTACAGCAGCAGGACGAGGCCAGGACTCCTCCACTGTGCCTGTGGGCTTGTGCTCACAGCTGAGACCCTTCAGCAGTTTGTTCCACTGGGGGGAAGGCAGTGCATGAGGCCTGGGCTGACGTGGAACATGCCAAAATGACATGTCGTGGGGATTTGTGGGCCTCACTGGAGCCATCTCCTCCAGGGGGGTCATTTTATTTAGTTCCAATTGGACCCTGTGATTGGTCTCAGCCCTGGGCCACCTGGAGTCCAGGCTCCATATGGCAACGGCTAGGAAGATGCCATTTTTCAATTGAAATATGCTTCTGCCTTACTGTGGATAGTCTATAATTGCCTTTGGCTGGAGAGGGGGTTTTGATTTTTTTAAACTAAGCTGGGAAGTAATTTCTCCACTTCTGATTTGTTGGGCTGATGTCTTCTCTATTAATTCAAATGCAGAGTGACAGCACAGGAAAGACAGAGGGATGTCTGAGGTCAGCAAGCCCTGCCATTGACCTCTTCTGGGAATTCCTTCCACCTATTCTTGACAGATGGTCTTTTAGCCACTGGCTGAAAAATGCTACAGACAGGGAGCTCACTTCTTCACTGTGCAGACCTATCCACCATTGTCCAGCTCTTGGCAAGTATGACCTCATATGGAGCTAATAAGAGCCACCTCTAAGGAACACTCACCATGTCCAAGACACTATGCTAGACATTTTCCATGTGTATCCTATTTAATCTTCAAAATAACCTTCTGGGGGTAGATACTTGTATTATCCTTATTTTGCAGAATGAGTAAAATCAGTCACAGAGGGTTAAGGAGCTCATTCATGTACCCGTAGACATAAGTGATGGAGCTGGTGAATTCAGGAAGAGCCACTCCAAAGCTCAAGCTCTTCAGCACTTTGCTTTGTCTCCTTGGGTAGGAATAGCTGATGACTCTTGAGCAGAAGCTCAGCTCTGTGCTAAGGTATTCCACATGCACAAGCTCGTTTCGTCATAACAAGCCAGTGAAGGAGTTCTTATTGTGTCTGCTTTAGAGATAAGAGTCTGGCACACCCAAAGGTTGTGACTCAGCCAAGGTCCCAGACAGAGCTGTGACCCTAATCGAGCTCTTTTTGACCCAAAGCACACACTCTGTTAAAAGCTATCATGCTACTATTCTATAGGTGAAGAAACTGAGACTGAAGAGATTAAGGAGTTTGTCCAAGGTCTTGAGCTAGAAAGTGGCAGAGCAAAGAGGTCTGCCTGACTCAGACCCCAAGCCCTTCCTCCTACTCCTGCCCACCTTTAACTCCCACTCCTTCCTGGGCCCTCTCCTGCCACCTGGGCCACATGGGACAAGGCCAGCCCCTCTGTTTGGGGTGAAGTCCACCTCTCTGTCCTGCCCAATGGCTTTCAAAAGCTTCCCCAATGACTTTAATGTAGCTGGTCAAGCCTGGGTCTAATGACCTAAGTTTGAGAACCACCTGACTAGAGAAAATTCATGGTTCCTTCCAAATTCTGATGTTCTAGGAGCTCCTTCACCCATCCTTGTCACCTTCTGAATAGTGTCATGGAAAGCAATGTAAATTTGAAAGTCAGAAAGTCCTAGGTTCAAATCCCCACTGTATCATTTCCAACTGTGTGACTGACTTAAAGCAAATCGATTAGCATTCCCAAGTCTCAGTTTCCTTGCCTAGAAAATAGAGATAAAAATGACTATCGTGGATGGTCCAATCTTCCCTTTTCAGAGGAATGGGGTTCTTCCTGGAAATCCTTTCTTACTGTTTCTATGAGGTTCTAGAACAATGGCTTGAGATTTTAATGGTGTGCATTGCCAACCAGTACAACAGCAATCATTGCTATTATACATGAAATGAAACTGTTTACTCACACGTTCCTATAGCTCTTACTTTCTGTTATCCCCACAATAAATCCCACCCAAATCCACTGATGTGTTCTTTCCTCCTTGTCCTCTTCTCCTGAAAAAGGCTCACCCTGGCAAAGAGGTTAAGAACCATGGATTTGGGAGTCCAACATTTTGCCATTTTTGGCCGTGTGTCCTTGCACAAGCTAGTTAACCTCCCTGAGCTCATCTTTAAAAGGGAAATGAGAACACCTGCCCTCTCTTTATAGGGTTGTTCAGGGCTAGATGAGACACATGGAAAGCTCATAATAGGTACTCAAATGTTAGTGCTCTCTCTCCTGCCTGTGCTCTTGTCCCTCACTTAGGGTATCTCTGCCATTTACCTTTCAACTACATCCACTGCCAATTATCACCAGTTCCTCCTCTTGTTCCGCTCCCCCACCCCCCGCCGCCACCTCGAGAATTTCTTGAATGGTCATTCTCTTAGTTTGAGCTGGAACATAGTCTATCAAATATTATAATGGACATGAGTATACTTTGTAGCCTTTTAAACAGTGCTGTTCAAAGGTAAACACTTCTTTTCCCCTTTCTGGCCAAAGCTTGTGAATATACTTAACACAACTATTTGATTTTCACTTTATTCTTTCATTCATTCAAATAATATTGCTTGAGCATCTCATGGGTGTGTAGTGCTTAATATTGTGCCTTGCACATAGTAAATGCTCAATAAATGTTTGGTGAATGAATGATTCAAAGACTAAATGAATGAATATTTCTTCAAGATAGCAATGACACGGTCAGAGTTGGCTGCTAAATTGTGTGATTTAAGATGCATGTGACAGAGCTGGACTTTGGTCCTAGAATCTGACACTAACTCTCAAGTTCTTTTCCTGGTGAGTTTCTCTTAGACAAGTAGAATGGGACCCATGCTATAATCCAGCCATGGATTGGGGTCTCCATGTTTCAGGGGTGACAATGTAGACTGAGGCTGTCATAAAGATTGTCTCAAATCTCCAGTCCAAGGCTCACTAGTTCCAGTGCCCTAGGTCAGGCAGAGTCTGAACTCAGGGTCCTGAGCTGGCATCGACTTGGCCCTGACCTGGGTCTGCCTCCGTGGAGTCCACTTTCCACACATGGAAAGTAAAGCCACGCAGGGCTTGAGTGGGCTGTGTTTCACTCTGGGACACTTGTCCATGCTGATGGCTTAGAGTGGGGGAGAGAATTTCACTATTGGGCTTTACTGTGAGCCGCTTCCCAGTTCCTTACCCGCTGACTGCTTTTCTGACCTCCTGGAGATGGTGAGCAGGAAGTCCAGGGAAGTATAGAGGGGCCGTTGCAGTGCCACAGAATGAGCCCTGGTTCTGCCACTTGCTACCTCTGAGACTGCGGGCAAATCTTCCAAACTTTCTCTCAGCTTCATGTACCTGAGAGTAGAATGGAAATCATAAATACCTCCCAATGACAATTTGGGCCCACGTGTGCATAGTGCCTCACACATGAGTAGCCCTCAGTAAATGTTTGATTTCCCCCCTCCCCACCCAGCTTCCAGCACAGAGAGGCAGCAAAGATAATTTGGGTTTGGGCAATCACTCTGTTTGAAGACCCTTTCCCTGCCATGGTGCAGCTTTGGACCTTATGGTTTTCATCCATGCTCTCATTCGTTTCATTGGTACCTACTGCATGCCAGAGCCCTCCACCCAGAGCCTGGCATTATTTTTGAGTGCTTACAGGAGGCCCCTGCCAATGCGCAGACCTAATTGGTAACTGCTATAGCATTTCATAAGGCAGGCAGACGTGTGTCTCAACAAAGCCTCTAGGAGAGCCTGGTTTAGGAAAGGCGGCCAACTGAATTATTCACTGCATGTACACTAACTCTGTCTCTTTGCTTTGGCTTAGAGAATGGCAGTTGTCCTGGGTGTGGCCTCCGGGGACGGAGTGCCTTCCTGTGGGGCATCTGCACCCCCAGCATGTGGATGGCGAAAGGAAGAAGGTATGGGCTGGCAGCAACGGCTTTGACACTGAGGTTCTGCCCAAACCCTCAATCACTTAAGGGGCTCATGAGACAATTCAGGTTGGAATGAACAGGCCAAAGAATTAAAGTAAATAAGAAAAGGGAACTAAGCATTGGGAACTAAACATAAAGGGAAATAACCTAAGAGTTTTCAACCTTTTAAAGCTAAAGAACTCTTCTGTAGATTGTTTTCCAATACAATTTCCGGCAGTATAGTATTTAAATGTACAAAAGAAATGAAAGCAGGGGAGCTCCAGGTGGGAGCAGAGGGCTCCAGAGCCTTCTCTGCCCGGTCCCTGCACTCCCTGAGGAAGTTTCCACCAGATACTTCCAGAGAACCCTAAACCCATGAGGCTCAAGTTTAAAACAAAGAAAAGTAATTCTCCAGGAAACCACGCCAAACTGGGCTCAAGCAGGCATGGGAAATGATACGTTTTCCCAAAGAGAAACCTCATCCCCATTTGGTCTTGGTTTGGGGTCTCTTGCATCTGAAGAGCAGATGACGGGGGAAGCTGAAACCCCAGCTTGGAGTCGTCCTCCTCTTTCAAGCCTGACTGGTACCTGAGGCCGTGCCGAGGCTCACTGACCAGGTGGGGTTCTGGCTGTGTGTGACGAATGGAGGCTCCAGGGTGGGCTGTGCTGGGGGCGCTGGGGGTGGGCCCAGCGTGACCAAGTTGGGCCCCTGGGGGCAGGTACGTAAGAGCCTGACAGCTGGATAGTAGAGCCGCCCCGAGCACCTCTTCTATGTGTCCCCAGCTCTCCAAAGCCACCTGCAAGTTGGCATGACTTCCTGGAGCACATGTGGGAGGCGGGTGTCTGCAGAACAAGGTTACCATGGTAACCACCTCTGCTGTCCAAACTCCAGTGTTAATCACCCTAGGCTTTTTGGAGGTGTTTTCTGTCATTTAAATTGCCATGGGGTATGCAGAAATGATTTTCCTTCCTAGGTTTTATGCTCTCTCTAAGTTTTCCTAGAAGTAAATATAACGATTCCAGTTTTTACTTTTCTTCCTATTTCTCTTTCCTTGAGATGGGAAGCCACACCCCCATCACAGGTCCCTTTCTTCCCCCAAGTATAAACATTTCCTCATCTATAAAATGAGTGGCCTCTAGGGTCCTTCAACAATAGAACTTCTGGCTCGTTTTTAGATGAGGGCCTGGGAGACGAGCTGAGGTTAGCCGTAGTTATCCCTTGGTTTCTGGAAGCTCAGAGGTAGCCTTCTTATGTCCCTCCTGGACGGCAGGCATGGAATCAGAGGGTGGGAGTGCACGGACTCTCTCGCCCGTGCTGCCTCTGAATATTGAGACGGGGCATCCCTGTGCCCCGCCTCCCAGCCCTGCACATGGCTCTGCTGCGCCTGCCTGCCGTGAATTTGGAGGACAGTTCTCCAGGTGCTCAAAACGGTTGTTCATTCAGGTCTCTGGGCTGTTCCCCAGTCGGCAGAGCCCAACAGAGGGGCAGAAGCAGCTGCTGTGGATGGAGAGCTTTGAAGATACTGGAAACACTTGTGTACCTCTCACCCGCCCCAAATGTAATGCCAAATTAAAGCAGTGCTGAGCCATGAAACACAAAACTGGCTGACATTAAAAGTGGTTCTGGTTTTTCAAATTGCAATCTCTGGATAAGTTCGTTGAGGTTGGCTTTTTTTTCTTTCTCTCTGCCACCCCTACTCTTTTTCCAGTTCCCCTGGTTGCAGGTGCTCCGAGTACGTCCTTGCTCTGCATCCAGGTGATTAGGTGCTGAGAGGAGGCTGCTGGAGTCCAGCCACAGCTTCAGTCTCTTCTACCTCTCACCATGGCCTCCCAGGTTCTTTCATCTTCCCTTTCCTTGGGGCCCTCAACTACTAAGGAAAAAGTGGGGGCCCAGGGCAGGGGAGGAGAAGCAGGGCCCCAGCCTGCACCGTCTCCCCAGCTCCAAGACGCGCATGTCCTCCTTTCAGAATAGTCATAATAATGATAACGATAATAGTAATAATAATAAAGAGCCTTGGAAACTTCCATCACAAAGGATAGCCAGGCTTTTTGAGGTGTTTCTGGGCTTCACATTCCCTGTAATCAAAAAATGAAGCAATCGTAAACTAAAGGGTAAAAGTTTCCATGCCTGGAACATTGGTGGGCTCGTAAGAAATGTCTGAAGGATGGATGGGTAAAGGGGAGGCCAGTAGGAGCGGCGTGTCTGAGTTACAGATGCGAAGGTCCAGCCCCCAGGGACCCTGCTGATGAGTGACAGGATTGGATCAGGCCCAGCCTGCCTGGCTCTGTGGCCTGCCCATTTTCCTCCCGGAAAATCTCTGGATGGGCTGAGTAACGATACTCATGAGTCATAATCAATCTCATGGCCGTCGGTAATGGGCGTCTTCAAAAAGCACTTCACAGATGAAAAGAAAGAAAGAAACTCAAGGGAAAGGCATAACACCAAAAGCAAAATCCTGAAACAGCAAAGGTGTCAGTGGTCAAGGGAAGTAAGATGAAGAGGGAACTTAGCTACTACTGTTCACATCAGCAAATATTTTTGTGACTCTTACTATGTACCAAACTGTATCCTAAGTGAAATAGCCCCTGCAGCCTAGGAGGAAGGAGCTGTTCTTATCTCCACTTCGCAGGTGCAGTAACCGAGGCAGAGAGAGTTCAAGTCCTTTGCCCAAGGTCACACTGATAGTGGAAGAGTGGGAATTTACGAACCCATGTGGTCTGGGGCCACAGCTTGTTTTCATAACTGGTACCTATACCAGTAACTGCCATCCATTATTAACAGCAAAGTTTAAAACATTCTAAAAGTGAATGTTCAGGCTTGTAATCTCCTTAAGGATAAAAAAATGTCTTTGTATTAAGTAGAGCTGACTGATTCCCTCTGGGCCTTTCTTTTTGTCTGAGCTCAAGCAAGACGAGAAAAGAAAAGGGACCGCATCCCTTTTAAATGGTTTCTTCCCAGAAAGCCTTGGACGTCACCTGGGCCCCTACACATGTGAAGGTGTCATGCTTTGGAACCCAAAGCCATTCTCTTCTTTCTGAGTGTAATAGGATATTTAGAGGGACGTTTCTTGTTGTCCTGGAACTTAGCTGAGATGCCAAAGTTGAGGCTTATTCTCGAGATAAGGGCTCAAGAATGGGTCATCCTCGTTGGATGGGCTAAGAAGTGGCCCAGATCAGTCCTGGGGCTCCTACCTCCAAGCTGAATAAAGGAAGCTGGGCATGGGTAGAAGGGAGATCCTTCCAGAAGCTCTCGTAGAGCCTGAGGTTGCTGGCTGGATGTCTGCTAGCTCCTGCTTAAACTCACAGTGCCTCCTCTGGCCTGTGTTGCATTTTGGGACTGAAGGACAAGTATCCCTTAGAACTTGGGGGTTCACCTGATGAAGAGAGACACTGGATGGAAGGAGATGCCCCTAACCGCAGGGCAAGGAGGATGGGCACTGTGGTAGGGAGACTCTTCTGCTCAGAGTTCAGCAAGCGGACAAAGAACGGTAGCCAGGCTCAGTCGTCTTGAAAGAACCCCACTCCAGGGGCTGCCTGCAGGGTGAGGGGACCCTAGGAGCAGAAAGAAGTGGGGGGTGCTGTGCTGGAGGGCAGGCTCTCGGGATGGGATGCTAGAGGTCTCCCCACAAGGCCTCTCCGAGGTATGAATGGCACACCCGGAGGTGCCTGTGGGTAGTGCCCAGAACCCAAACAGTCTCCCGGAACATTAGGTCGTCCGCCCCACCCCTGCAAGGGCGCCCTAAGCCAGTGATACCAGCAGCAGTTGTATGAGAATCGGAGCCTTCTCTCCAGACACCCAGCCCCTGACCCCCAGCCCTGGAGGAGCCAGAACAGAAGAGAAATTAGAGGGGAAATAGAGCAAGGAAAAGAAGACACCAGACCTCCCCTCCCCGCCTCCTGCCGGTCGGAGGACTCACTGCTCACACCTGAGTTGAGTAAGAGAGTCAAGCTTTGATTTAGATGGAACTGGACTTCTTATTACCTGAAAATGAGATTGTTCTAATACCTGAAGGCAGGCAGAAAAGCTCTGGGACCGGCTTAGCAGTTGTCTGGAGGCGAGGAAGGGAAATTTGACAGGATATATCTGAAGGAAGAGAAGAATAAAGCTACTCCTGGTGTTCATTGAATAAACTAGCCACATTGAAAAGAAGAAACCTCACTGGTTGAGAAACCCCAGATTTCCTTCTGAAACCCCACCATGCGCCTGTATTCTAATAAGGGAAGAGAAGGGAAAGGGGGACCATGTTTACTAACAATTAGAGTGCTAGGTCACTTTATACCTGAAACTTCACTAAATCCTCCCGATAAGCCCATGGGCTTTGGGGCTAACAATTTCCATTTCACAGACGTGGAAACCAGCCTCATAGAGGCTTAGCGACCCCGCAAGCTGGGGGGCAGGGACCGTGTGCGCGCATGCGCGCTACCTTCAGGGCCGGCACGTGTCGGGCGCTCAGGACACGTCTGGAATAAACAGCGGCAAAGCTCCACTCTTCCCTGGGGTTTCTCTCAGGATGAGCTCTCAGCTGAGCTCATCCTGCTCCTATCCCTTCATTTTCTGCAACTTAAACGAGAACTTGTGTGGGTTAGCAGGCTGATTTGTAATTGTGGTCGAATCCCATGTACACAAACTGGACCACAGGTACGGCAAGGGAAGGACCGCGCTTCTCGTTAGGGGGTCTCTGCCCCGGGCGCCTTCTCCAAGTCACCCTCGTCCATCCCCATGAAACAGGAGAGGCCTCGAGGCCAGGCCGAGCCTCAGAGAGCTCAAGGGGCACAGCCCGAGTCACACAGCGAGTTCTCCGTGAGCCCAGGACAGGGTCTGTTCCCCTCCGCCGTGACCCCACGCGTGCGCCTCGCTCCTGGCTCACCTCACGCTCCCCCCACCCTGGCCTCGCACGAGCACCTCGTCAGTTCCCTCTGTTTTATTTTCCAGAACATTTGTATTGGCAAAGCTGATAGAGGTTACATACCCCGTAGTTCAGAATAGTAGCTTAAGCAGATGTCCTGTCAAAACAGAGTAAGAAACTGTGAAGAAATAGTCTGTGAAACCCAGCCATGTCCTGCTTCCTCTCATTTTTTTTTTCAGTCAAATAGCAGATTAAAGAGAAGCCTTCTTTTAGTTCTGTCAGAATTGTTCATTTCACTCATGAAGCAAGCATGACTTCTAGAATTGTTATTCTAGGTCAGAATTATTCTGCTTGCTTTTCTTACCCTCTCCTTCCTTTTTACCTGCTCTCTCTCCCTCTGGCTGCCCTCCCCTCTCCCTCTTTTCCCCCTTTCCCTCTTTCCTCACTCCCTCTTCTCTCTCTCCCACCTTACCTCTCCTTTAGAGAGGACACTGGCTGCCTGGCTCTGCCACCCTGGATTCCAGGGCCTTCTGAGGCTGGCTCTCTCCCCTTCCCTTTGTCTGAGGAGGAACGGGGAGGCTGGTGAATTATTGATGAGGCGCTCGGCTCTGTGGAAGCCCGGGGCTAGCCTAGGCTGACCTAGACCCCTGGAGGAGGACTAGATCAGCTGGGGAGACCCGGGCAGAGCCCTGCAGGTACAGCCGGTGGGAGGCGGCAGGAGAAAGCACTCGTCTCCTCTTGTTTGCAGCTTCTGTACCTGGGGTGGGGAAGAGCAAGAGCTGGAGGCACTGGGAATCTGTGGACAGATGGAGCCACCAAAGGGAGGTGTGTGTCAGGCATCCGCAAGGAATTCACAGTTGACAGTCGCTGAGTGTTCAACCCCCCTCTCTGCCCCTCTTCCGCTTCTCTGAATCAATTCCCAGAACCCAGAGGCAGTGCCTCCTGGCCATCGCCCACGTCACCCAGCCTTGGTGGGCCCTGGGCTGCAGGCTCTGGAGCACCCAGCGTCTTCCATCCCCTGCCGAGAAGGGCAGAATCTCCCCAGCCCGAATCCCACTCGGGTCAAGAAACACAAGAAAAAGCTTGTCACAAGGCCATGGAACAGTGTTACATGGGACCGCTCGTGGCATGAAGGACAGGCGGAAAGGTAAAAGCATCCAGCCTCGCAGACCGAAGAGGCATCTTGGAGAAAATGTGAGAAAGAGATTATCTGAGCCCTGTGGCCTGAAGAGCTGATCTGCATTTATTGGCCAGCATGCTGGGAGGATTTTCCACCTTTAAGCAACTCTCTCGGAGGGGCTGTTTCCTGGGCAGTCATTCTATCCACGGAGGAATTTGCTTACTTCTTTAGTATTAACATTGTATTACGAGTGTGTGTGTGTGAGAAAGAGAGAGAGAGAGTCAGTCCTACTCAAGACAGAGAAATGAATGTGTAAGCAGAAATCCTCCTCCACATCCACGGAGTGGAAAAGAAGGCAGATTTAGGCAGCCCTTCCTCTGCCCTTGGGAGGGGTGTGCACTGTGCTCTCTGTGGCCACATGAGTACAGGAAACGTCACTTGGTGAGGAGGCGTTGCCCCTGTCCCTGGAGAGAGTCCTGCTCAGGTGGAAAAGGGCAGGTGCTCTTTCAGTGTATGGTCCAGCTCCAGCCCAGAGGCCGCTCAGCCAGAGCCGCTCCTCTAGAAAGTCTAGAGGTCCCTGAAAATCCTTGCCTGGTCCCTAGAGCCTGAGAGAGAGGAAGCCAATGCCCACTCTCCTCCCCACTTGTTCATTTCATTGTCTTGCCTGGCCTCTCTCTTAGCTGGAAGAGACTCGAAGACTCTCGGGGGAATGGGAATCGTTAGGTCCTTCTGCTCCTGGGGTTTATCCAAATTCCTTGTGGAAGTGAGAAAGAGAGGTGGGGAAAACCACCCGGCTTCCCTCCCCCCGCGCTCCCGGCCCCCTCCTGGCACTCAGGCCTTCGTCAGACCATCAGCATACACAAACACACACACACGCAGTGTAGGGGTCTCTCTCTCCCTTCCCCTCTTTCCCCCTGATGAATGAGGGAGGACATTGGCCACCAGATTGCCAAATGCCCAGAGAACAGTGAAGCCAGGCTGCTGGTGGCCTCAGTCTGGTGTGAATCCTGCCCCTGGAAGGCATTGTTTGTAACCAATGGATGCATTCAACAGAAAAGCACATTCAAACACGCTTTGGCACTGCAAATTGAGTGCAGCCCTGGCTGCTGCAAAGCCGAAAGTCTGACCGCTCCATTCCTGGGGAGACACACCCCAGCTGCCAGGGCTCGGAAAGGACTCAGAGGCAGAGCCAGCCTCTGCAAGCCAGCAGCGAGGTACAGCCATCAGACGGGGGAGGCCCGGAAGTGGTGGAAAGCAGGCCAGGCTTTTGGCAGAGCAGTGCTGTCCTCTGCTGGCAAGTCTGGGCTGAGTCAGAGTGGGCGCGGCGCAGTCTCAGGCCCTGGCTGCCAGGCCAAAGGGCCTTGGACCCAGAAGAAAGGAAGGCTGACTTCTGTCCCTCTGACAATCAGAGATGGCAGCAGAGCGGTTGACCCAAATTCATACTGGAAAGCTGTGTAAGTTTCTCTTTCTCTCTCTCCGAATACTGTGTGCTAAGCCCAGGAGGTAATATGGGGTAAGTTTGGCCAGAGAATACCTCCTAAGGGCCTATAGGACAGTGCAACAAAATCTGTTTTTAAAAATTTTAGTCAGGACACAACTCTGAGAAATTAGATTTTAGCATTCATGTTCCTGATGAAGAACCTGTGGCTCAGAGAGGTAAATAAGCTTTCCTAGAGCCACACAGCTAGCGAATGGCAGAGCCAGGAATTCAGGTTGTGCGATGCTGTCACCCACACTAGGATTCCGTTAGAGTTCAGGATTTCTGTCTGACGATTAGAAGGGTAAAAATGCCTAACGTTCGAGGAGAGATCCCAGGCTTCCTAGTCCTGCTTCTCTCCACAAATGAAAATGTTTTTGTCTAGATGATGGGTTACCCTGAACCCTGAGTCAGTAGGAGGCAGCCTTGTAGTATGAAAACTTCCTTGTCCAGGATTATGGGTCTGGGTTTGAATCCAAGCTCTGATGGTTGTAGGTCATGTGACTTCCAAGTCACATGTCCTTTGAGATTCTGTTTTCCTATCTATAAAATGAGGACTTAGGTGAGGATTAGGGCTGATGTGTGTTTATGTTATTTTCTTTTTATTTGTGTAACCTGCAAGGATCTTTTGAAAACTCATTTTCTAACTCACAGACACCGGTTTTGAAAAACAATCTTATCTATCAATGTATGTTGCGATCATTTAGTCTTTCTCTCAGTTTTGATTAAACAAAGGTATGTAATGGTGTTTGATAAGGTTTCCCAAGAAACCAATTCTGAGCGTGCAGGACGTTGGGGCATGCTCTGGGCATCTGAGTGAGGGAGGCAAGCAGGAGTGGGCGGGGAGAGGGTGGACTGCCACGTATCAGCAACAGCGGCCTCAGCTGATCCCCGGGGGCCACTGGAGCAGGACGAGCCTGCGGAGCCGGCTGCACTGTGGGGATGGGGGTGGCAGAGTGGGAGTAGGGCCTTTGTACCCCCACATCGGGCAGGCGGGGGCACGGCCTTGGTCTAGGCAGCTGCTTCCTCCAGGACAGTTCCTGGGGAGGGACCCAGCCGTGAATGGCAGCAGCCAACGCTCTCAGGGCTGGGGTCTGGGTGGGGCCCACAGCCTCCACTCCAAGACCTGGGTGCGCGGGGAGGACAAGCAACAGCAGTGACCTTCAATATGGAGGGTCTCACGCTTAGAGCGCTGCCGAGGGTAAACGTTCAATTTATATTAGATGCCTGTTGGGGATAGGGAGTGGGAGGAAGAGATGTATGTGGGGGCATTTTCGGGACTTGGAGATGTCCTGGGTGGTGCTGCAGGGACAGTTACTGGACATTGTACGTCCTCCCATGGCCCACTGGGTGGACTGTGGGAGAGTGTGGGCTATGATGTGGACCATTGACCATGAGGTGCAGTGGTGCTCAGAGATGTATTCACCAAATGCAATGAATGTCTCATGATGATGGAAGAGGTTGTTGTTATGGGGGGAGGAGTGGGGGGAGGGGGTGGGGAGTATATGGGGACTTCATATTTTTTGAATGTAACATTAAAAAAATAAAGACCAAAAAAAAAAGAAGCAAAAAAAATTTATATTAGATGTTTTGAAAGTAAAAATGACTGCCTTTCCAGGGACCAGGGATTCCAGGAACTTCACGTTGAAAATGTGGCCCCTGTTTTTCTAACTTTCTCTGAGGGCATGGTGTTTTTATATGCCCTGGAGACTCTAAGGAGAAGGCACACCAGCAGGCCTGTTGCTGTTCCCATGCACCTTTGGGAGAGTTTAGGAGATGGTGTGCCTTCCTCTGGGCAACTCAGACCCGACCAGGGTGCATGGTTTGGTACCTGGAGACTCAGCAAGTTCAGCCCACACGTGTCACCCACACTGGGTACCCCTGAGCAGGGCATAGTCTGCACACCTGTCCATGGCAGCCCTGTCCTCCAGCTTGTCTTTTGGCTCCTCAACCTTGCTTTCTTCCCCCTTTCCTTTTTTTAAAGATTTATTTATTTTTTATTCTGCTCCTCCCCCCTCTGTTGACTGCACTCGCTGTCTGCTGTCTGTGTCCATTCGCTGTGTGTTCCTCTGTGTCTGCTTGTCTTCTCTTTAGGTGGCACTGGGAACCAATCCTGGAACATTCTGGAGTGGGAGAGAGACGACCATTCTCTTGCGCCACCTCAGCTCCCTGGGCTACTGCATCTCTTCTTGTCTCTCCTCTGTGTCTCTTTTTGTTGCGTTATCTTTCTGCGCCATCTCTCTGCGTGAGCCTGCTCTCCTCTCAGGCCAGCTCACCACACAGGCCAGCTTGCCTTCACCAGAAGGCCCGGAAATCGAACCCTGATCTCCCATATGGTAGATGAGAGCCCAATTGCTTGAGCCTTATCTGCTTTCCTATTACCCCTTTCAACGCCTTCTTTTACTGGTTCCTTCCTGATTGCCAGTGCATCCAGCTCCCAGGAGCCAGGGAGGTTGTCAGAGCCTGGAAAATATTCATTCTGCCACTGCTGGGGATCTCGCCTAAGGAGATAAGCTAAAATACAGATCTTTCATGTGGGAAGATGCTTGTCCTATTGTCATTTGTACAAGTGACAGTTTCATACCCATTCTAAATGGCAAACCATAGGGGAATGGTGAATTATGGTGCAGCAACAAAATAGACAATTACGTCAGCCTTAAAAATTATGTGTTCAAGAAATACCACAAAAACATGTTTATGGTTAGTTAACAAGGCAGGCCACAAAATTATATTATTCAACCTAATCATAACAATATAAAATAAGTAAACAGCTAAAGACTGGAAGGAAAACTCTGAACTGATCGTGGGCATGGGTGCAGGTACCACAACAGGAGGTCTTAAAACTTTTTGTGCCGGGAAACCTTTTGGCTGTCTAGTAAGCCTATGGGACCCTTCTCAGCATGTGTTTAAATGCATGAAATACACAACAGAATTTTAAAGAAAACCAATATACTGAAATATAGTTATGAAAATATTAAAACAAATTTGTAATATAAGAATATACATGCTTCTTTTTAATCCCTTAAATAACCAAACTAGCAGGAGGTCAGACAGCTACTATACTTCTGAAGTAGTGATGGGAACAAATAATATTTCAAAATCTCTGCGAAAACTAAAAGGTGGTATAAACATGTCTAGGATTTCTATCGATGACTAAGTTGCTGGTACAGCTAAGACTGCTGTGATTTGATGCCTACATTCATAATGGATGGAAATGCTGCATGTGAGTTAGAGCTGATGAAATAAGTACATCATTTTTCCTGTTCAAGTTCACAATGTCTTACAGGTCCTCCAGAGGGACAGGAGGGGAGTTGTGGACCCTGATTTTAAATCCCTGCATTTTTTTTTCTTTTAATTTCCAAATTTTGTATAATAGATATGTATTACTTTTATAAAGTAAGATAATCCAGGACCTTTCAATCAAATAAACCAACAAACAAAGAAAATATTATTCAGACTTAATAAGGTACTAAATGCTCTCGGGTGTCATGCCATTTACTCTTCATGTTAACTCTGAGATAGATGCTATTTCTAGATCCATTTTGCAGATGGAGACATTGAAACCAGGAGGAGTTAAGAGTTTTGCCCAAGGTCACACAGCCAGTAAGTGATGTAGCCAGAATTTGAACCCAGGTCCATCTAGCCAAGACCCTAGACTCTTACCTATTAGACTACACTGATCCTTATCCTAGGCTCCAAAGGAGAAAATTGAGGGCCTCTGGGGGCCACAAGGCTGCCAACAGCTTGGGTGCCAGCCTCCGTTTCCTCAGATGCTCATTCTTTCTCCTGTGGGAGTCTGGAGGCCCCACAACTTGAACTGCAGGCAGGATGCATTTCCTCAGAGCAGTGAATGTGGCAAGTCTTGCCCAAGATGGGACCAAACAGGCTGGGCTGCGGTTCCAGTCGAGAAGCTTGGGGTGGGGTGGAGAGGGCTCCTGGAGGGATGACAGGTCCCCACAGTGCCTTCCTGCAGTCCCAGGGACGTGCGGGAGTCCTCGAGGAGACAGTTTGGACCGTCAGTGGCCTCTGGGGGGCAGCCTCGAGTCAGGTTTCCCACGGAGCTCCTGCTCTGGTTGATAAGAGCTCCCATGAGATGAGGAGGGGGATACTCCTGTGGGACCACACTGGGGACAGTGCCAAGGACTGGGTGATGGAGAGAAAAGAGCAAGGAGCCAGCAGCAACTTCAGAGGGACTCAGGCATTGCCTGGTGTGTCTGAAAGTGCATCCTGCAGAACGCTGGCTCCAGAGGGTGTGAACAGGAAAGGCCACATGCTTCCCAAAGTTTGGGAAACACTGGGAAACTTAAATGTATCTTTTTACTGCAGAGACATTAATATGCAAATAAACCTTGCAATGGGGTGGGAGATGAGTGCTATAATATTGCAAGCTTTTCTCCAATGGTTTGACCAGATAACCCTTTTTGCATGGAACATCTCAGGGACGGGGTGACCCATGGGACTCACTTTCAGATGTGCTGATCTGGTCCAGTTCCTTAGTTTTACAGACCAAGCAAAGAAGCCCCCAGTGGACATGGCCTGTGAGTGACAGTGGAGGCTGCAGCCCAGGCTCCCTGGCACCCTCCAGGGCTCCCCATCATGGGCCTGTCTGGACACACACCTGGACAAGACTGTTTCCACCACATGGCAAGGCAAGTTGTCCACAGGGCAGTGCCTCCCTTAGATATTTTCCTAAGCCAAGTCCCAGCTCTCACCGAAACCCTGCAAAGGAAAATCTAGGAAGCTAGATTTGAGATTTTTTTTCTTCTTCTTCTAGTCAGGATTTAGGTGAAGTAAAGAAGAAGAGACATTCCATATGTGCACCATCCGTGGAATGGAAATAGGAAGCAATTACGTAACATGGTTCTCGGCTTAAGGCAGGGTAAAATTCCAGGTGCCAATTAGTCTTAAGATGGTCACACTGGGTAAAGGCCACAAAACAGACTCTTAGCAAATAATAACAGCAACAACCATTTCTTAAGCACCTACTATGTGATGGGCACTATATTTAAATGCCTTTGTTGCTTCAATCAATCTCTTTAATAACTCTGAGAGGTAAGTCCTTTAACACGGTGCTTATAGATGTAGACTCTGGAGGCAGCCTACTAGCATTTAATCCCAGGTCTGCCATTTGTTGGGCAGGTTATTCAAACTTTCTGTTGCTAAGTTTCTCCATGGAGTTGATATGAGGACTCGGTGAATGAGTACAAATTAGGCATTGTATTAGTTTATCTACCACTCCAAAATAAGCCACCTCCAAACAACAGCTGTTTATTAGCTCATGATTCTGCAATTTGGCGGGGACAGCTGGGTGGCTACTCAATCCTCCGTATGATCTTGGCTGGAGGGTCCAATGTGTGGCGCCTCAGCCAGGGGCTGGCTGGGTCACTCCCTCCAGCAGTGCTGTCAGGATGTTTTTACTTGGTGTGGCTCAGTATCCCAAGAGGGTGAAAGGGGAGCCACGGGGCCTCTTAAGGCCTAGGCTGGAAACCGGCATAGCATGACTTCTTCCACATCCTGTAGTTCACAGCAAGTCCAAGGACAGGAGGATTTGGCTCCGCCTTTTGATAGGAGGAGCGACTTACACAAACAGGGGTGGGAGGGATGGTGTCCATCTTTGGAGACAGTCTACCACAGGTCCTGAGAACAGTGCCTGACACAGCAAAGCCCTCCATAAATGCTAGCTACCATCATAGCTGAGGAGACCAAGGCTCAGAGAGACTACAGAGATTTTCCCAAGACCACACAGCTGGTAAGCGGCAGAACTAGAATTTAAACCCAGATCTTTCTAAATCCAAAAGCTATCATTATAAGCTATGTGCATTTGGCCAACTCATTCAACCTCTCAAGCCGTGTTGTCATCATGAAACATCAGAGGGGAAGAATAAATCCAACCAATCAGAATTATTGTGCAGACTAAGTAAGAAAATGCACAAAAAGTATCTTATAACTTATAAAGCATTACAGGAGTATGAAGTATTTTGAGATACTAATTCAGATCTTGTTTCCTGATGGGTAGAGTCTGGATTTGTGTTTGCCCTCCTTGGCACTAACAGTGAAATGGGGGTGGGTAAGGGCAGATGACCCAAGGGGGAATGGTTCTGAATCCATAAGCAATGGCCATTTCCAAGCCCTTGAGAAGCAGCCATTTGTGTGGACGTTGATTACAAGCCATTCTTATCTGTTCATTCAGAGTCTCCCAAGAAGCTCTGCATATGAAAGGTGAGTCTGGAGACTGGGAGCGGCCCTCTTTTCTGGCTCCTGGGCCTCTCCATTTCCCAAGGCCAGTCCAGTCTTCTCACTATCTCCTCTGCCCAGAGGTTCCTTTCTCAGCAGACTCTGCACACCTCGAGCCCTTCTGCCCTGTGGAGGGCAGATGGAAGGACAGTCCCTGAGCCTGCCTGTAGTACCTGGAATCTCGACTTCACAAACCGACTCTCCGTTAGCCATTTCCCTCACATGCCTGCTCTGCTGTAGCTGCAGGGACCAGAAGCTGTGCTTTTATTAAATTTGATCCTCATCAAAATTGCATTTGGTGGTTTTCCAAGTTATGACTTCCTAATTAGCCCTTTGTTGAAGCTGTCTTTCATCGCTCCGCTCAGAATCAGGGATAAAATAGCTTCCATCTTCTTGATGTTTTGGCTTCCTTTGGTTATTTCCCCCACTTAAAAAAAAAAAGGCAAGGGAATGCTTCCTGAGAGATTTGGTAACAAATCACAAGCTTTGTAAAAACGCTGAGATTCCCAGGTCATCAGTGATGCAGACATTTCATTCCTGCCGGAGTGAAACACCCTCTCCTTGGGCTGGGGGTGAATGAGAGTGTGGGCTTTGGAGTCCAGTCCTGGCCCCCTGGCTGCCCGCCGTGTGAAGGTAACCGTGCTCATCTAGCCTCAGCGTCTTCATCTTCACCATGGAAAAGAGGATAGGCACCTACCTCCGTGGGGGAATACCTGTAAAAACCCTGACGTGTAGTGAGCCCTGGCCAAGGATTGGTGACTGTTGTTATAGTCTGAGGATGAAATGAGAGAGACTCCGTGAAAGAAAATAAATTTACAGAAACCCCTGGAGTGCTGCACAAACATCAATTTTTATTATTAAGAATAATTAGCTAAGTGACCTTGGGTAAATCACTTTACCTTGCTTGGTATTTGGACTAGATAATGAGTTGCAAACTGAAATGCCTTCAAGAGCCAGAGATATACTGGAAATGAATAAAGTGAGCCAGGTAGATGAAATGTTATGTTAATAAGGGTTATGGGGAAAAAAGGATATGCACTGGAGGGAGGGTTCCAGAGTTAAATAAGTGTGGGAAACTGGGTTAAATGAAATTGAACAGCTTTCTTTATACAGGACTCCGCAGAGCCTTTAACATACCCCCATGCAGAGTCAATATTTAAGGGAAGAAGCTATGTGTGCGGTGCTTCCCAAACTTCTCTGACCACAGAAGCCTTTTTTCCATTAAGACTAGTGTTCTACTGAATACATATAGCAAATTCTGAGATCGATGATCTCAACCATCCTTCAGATTCTGAAATTCAGCCAGGCTTCAATCTGCTTCATCTGTAAGGCCATAAAGGGGAAGCTTTCTAAGAGAAATTAGGAGACAGAAGGTATGTTTTTTTCCCCTTTAATTGACTGTCACCAAAATTCTATTCAAATGACCGTGTAGCTAGTGTGGTCCACTGCTGGTGAAGCAGATGTCTGGGTGGAGACGCTGCTAACCGAGCAGAAGTTCCGTTAGAGAGAGTAACGGGGAGCTGGGTGGGAAGCCAGGGAGGCCGGCAGTGCCGCAGCCCATCTGCCCTTTAGGGAAATCCAGGAAATTGTCTGGGCCTGGTGTTTGCTGGGCCCAACTTTGGCATAACCTGTATGAAGTTTGGTAATGCAAGGCCTGCAGCAAGGGCCATTTGAGGCTTGCCTTTGCTTTCATCAGCTGTAATACTTTGAGTGGATTTGTTACCTTCAAGGAGGGAAAAAAGTAAGGCAGTCAACATTTTATGAACGTCTTCATTACCGGGCATCAATAAGTTACTTAATTGTCTTCATTGGCCTGTTTAATTCAGATGTATGTTGGGCAAATCTCGGAGATCTATGTTAAATTGCTGTGAACCCCAAATCAACAGTCTGTGGATATCTAAAGCCCTTCCTAAGATATCTTCTAGTTCCCCCATCTTCTTATACCTCTTAGGCATTGAATTTCTTGAGTGGGACCACTGCTCAGCACCCTGTTTTAACCCACTTAAGACTCAGAGAAGTTAAGTGACTTGACCAAGACTCCACAGCCTGTAAGTGGCTGCAGGTTTGGCAATGAGCTCTGTCTAACTTGAGAGCCTTCTCTACTGCCCTGGCTACCTTCCCTGTGCGAGGATGAAGAGGGCTCCTGGACACATGAGCTGAGATCCCTGATATGTCTCCCCTCCAGGTGTCCCTTTCCTCCAGCCCTCACTATGCATCTGGGTGCCAGCCCTAGGGATACAGGCACCCACCCTCCCGAGGAGATTGCCTCTTGCCTTTATGCATCATTTCTTTTACTCTTCACCCATTCCTGGACATTGGTAATGTTGTACCCATTCAGCAGATATGGATGTTCACTGGTGAAAATAACAAAAAACACCAGAACAATGGACACTTACGGAGCTCTGACTGTGCTCCAAGTCTTATCTATATTGTCTCACAATATTCTGACACAGGAAGTACAGCACCTCCTCGCTGGGAGCCCTGTCAGACAGCAACCAAGTAATAATGCCTGAACCCCAACCATTCAGGGCCGGATCCCCTCTTGGATGGTAAAAAGCCCTGTTGACAATCAGAGTGGCTTTTGAGACATTTGGGGAGGGGGGGCTCCAGGTAAGACAAGATCTTTGTCATAACTACCCTCTTTGAGACATGAACTGGGTCATCTCTTCAACTCTTTGACCAAAGCTGACCGATCTAATAAATCTCAGAATCCAGGAATAAAAGGACCATGGAAAAAGTTCAGTGCCTCATTTAAAAGAAGGAAGTGGAGGCCCGGGGCTGGCAGGGATTCCCCCAGCACTGTAGCAGTGGTTCTGGGGTTAGAGCCAGGGCTCTATGTCTCCTGATCTATTGATCTGTTTCACTCACAGGCAGCAAGACATAGCTGCTTAATAATCAAGTTTCCAAACAGAAGCAACCGTGTTTATTGGTATGTGATAAGTGGGGTGTCATGGGATCCAGGACTCCCCGTGTACTCTGACCATTCGTCTAGCCCCAGGAATTAGCTTTGAGGAATGCTACTCCTGAAACCAAGCCTCTGGAGTAAGGCTCTGTTATGAAGCCTTCCATTCCGGGGGGGAAGGTGGCCGAGCTATTCTTAGCCATTACCAGTGAAGTCCACCTAACTTAACACCCGGGCCCCTCAGGAAGCAGGACGGGGGCACCAGGTGGCTAAGCTTTGACTGCTGTGAGAAAGCACAGGAAGCAAAAGGAATATGACGGTTTGGAGGATGGGTTCATAGAACTTTCGGAACTTAGGAAACATCTCAGATCTCATGTTGAGATGGGTCAACCAAGAAGTGACTTTCAACACCACCCAAATGTCAGGGGCAGGGCACCCCCCAACTCCCCATCACTCCCCTGTCTCTTCTCTCTCACGTGCAGCTTTCCTGGCAGTGTGCCAAGCTGGGTGCCACAGCCCTGGGGTCAGAGTTCGTCACATCTGGGCAGATGTTATGGATAAACTTGAGGCTAAAGGTAGAATTGAGTCAAGGCTCCTTTTGATCAGAGGGACCATTAGAGATCTGAGTCAAGTTTCCTACCTGTAAGAACCATAGGTTAGAGTGGGCACCTTGGTTGGTATTTGAGCCTTTAAGTGGAGGTGCAGCCAGGGGTCCTGCAGTATCACTTGAAGTCACATCCATGGACCCCTACGTCAGAATTCCCCAGGTTCCCTGGCTTTACCCTAGACCACCTGAATCTACAATCTCTAGGGACGAGACTCTGAAACCTGCATTTTAATATACATCCCAGGTGCTTCACAACTCTAAAGTCAGACAACCCCTACTTCAGTGCCGCACAGGCTCCGGAGTCAGCCTGCTGGGTTCCACCTCCGCCTGGGCTGGTTACTAAGTGTGCGACTTTCAGCACATCTGAGATTCGGGCTCCTCTCCTATAACATGAGGATGATGAGGAGGAGGAGGAGGAGGAGGGGAGGGGAAGGGGGGAGGGAGAGGAGGATAACTACCTCCCAAGGATATATATAGAGATAAGGGAGGTAAAGTCGCTTAAATACTTGCCATTTTAGTTGCTACTATGAAACCCTTCTTTAGAAACATTGCCTGTTTTCAGCCGTCCTCATGGAGGATACTTAGGGCCCTTGCAGTTAGGAGCCCTGGGGACCCAGGAGCCAGGTCCCCCCTCCCTCCCAAGGGGGATGTGCTGGTGTAAGAAGTCTCGCCCACCTATCCTTGATGGGGTGCGGTGGGGTTGGCGTGGGGTGGAGGAGGCAGGGGGTCTTGATGGCTGCAGCGACAACGTCTGCCAGCAGGGGGAGGCTTAGGCACACTTTTCAAAGCCCAGCTCCTGAGGTCTTGCCTGTGGGTGGGGTTCTCTCCAAGGATGGGTTGAGGCTGGCAGCGTTTGGGCTCGCCCCCTCCGCGCCCCCCACCCCACTAACGGAGAGGTGTATCTGGAGATGTTCACAAGACAGGGTGCTGCTTTTCCTCTTGTTGCTCTGAAAGTGAGAACCCAAGCTGGCTTGATGCGGAGTCTCTCCCCTGAGGCCTCGGAGAGCGCCCCGTTAGCTGTTGATTTTATTTTCAGCGCCCGGTCTAGCCCTGGCAGGCCCCTGCAGTGCCGGCTGCGGGCCTTTAAAGGAAGCGCTGGGCAGGGCTCCGGGTCTGGGTCTCGTGCTCTTTTTCCCTCTGATGGTGCAGAATCGACGGGGTAGGTGTGGTGGGGGCGGGGTGGGGTACAGACCTGCCCTCTAATCCTGAGTTCCTGGGGGCTGGCTCCAAGCCTAGACAACAAGAGCCAGTTCCCCTTTGTCACCCCCTGTGAATCGAGAGACGGGGAGGCCAGCCACCTACCTTGTGTCCGACATGGTGTTCTGCACCTCACACCCTGTACCTCGTGAGCGGTTTACAGAGGTGGGACCTGAGGCTCAGAGAGGTCAAGAGAATTGCCCAAGACCACACAGCTCACGAGTGGCCAAGGTAATAATGACACGTACCATTATTTGAGAGCCTCATATGTTGCTGGGCTTGATGACAATCATTCCATAGATGTCTCATCCTCCAACAACCAAACATGTAGGCCCCAGGGCATCATCCCTCAAATGAACTATTCTGTTTCCCAATCTATTAAATTATTAAAATTTCCATTTGTTCCAGAATTAAAAGGCCCTCTTTCCTCTTAATCCAAGAGTACTTTGGGGACAGCTACCACAGTCACTTGTTGTATTCCCAGTGTTAGACTGGCTTGTGATGACCCGTCCTGAAGCACCTGCTCCTTGCTCAGCCCTGCCCCTGGGAGCCCCCGAGTCAGAAGGTTGAGAGGAGGGGCTGCTCTTATCACTGGAGAAGCCCACGCTCCCTGCCCACCCGTTCGTGGTTATCAGGAACATTGAGGTGAAAATTGGATCTATTTTCCTACAGGGATCACTTCCTTTTTTTTCCATAGAAACCGGTGCCAGTAAAATGAGTGCTTCAGTCCACTCCCTGCTTTGGCCACACTGTTAAAATAAACATGTACAAACGCGCACCCACCGAGTGGTGCTTTTCAAAGGCACTGAAAGCCCTGTACACAGCACTGTGAAGACATTTCGTTTTCCTCCTGTCTATCTGTCCACCGATGCCAGGCCAGATGTGGCCTGGGCTCTAACGGCAGCTGGAGCGAAAGAGCTGGGACTTGGTGTTTCTCCTGGAGGGCTGGGCTTGGGGAAGGCGGCTGGTCCACGATGCGCCTCCAAGCAGTGCTGCGGACCCTGGGCTGCTACCCGTCTAGGGGCTCAGGTCCTGGCCAAGGTGGGCATTTCGTTCGATGGTTGTTAGAGGCAGGGAAACGGCTGGGTGTGTAAATGTTCCTCTGAGTCAAAAAAGGATCGTGACTGAATTTCACCTTCAGCCTCCAAGGTTTCCCCCAAACTTGAGGAGCCTACAGACCGCATTCTGCTCAGATGCTGGGCTTCTCCCTGTCATCTTGGCAGTCACCTTGTGCATAGGGTGCCAGAGCGTCTTGCAACAGTGGCCCCATCTTGGTCCTGCTTGTGAGATCAGGGATGTCAGAACCGCTGGTTATGTAGGAAGTTTAGGTGATAGAGAGGAAGAACAGAGGATAAAAAACAGCATCCACTGAGCATCATCCTTACAACCACATTGTGAAGATTCATGCAACAACGTCTGTCTAAGATTGGGGGAAACTGAGGCTTGGGGAGGTGCCATAACTGGTCCTTGGACACCCAGCTAGCCTGGAAAGGATCTGGAAGGCAAATCCAGGTAGGATAACATTCCCCATATATTACAAAGGAACATTGATTTGTTTGAGAAAAAAGGTCTACAGTTTCTACCACTCTTGATTCTTTAGACCGCGAGTACTCCCTCCTGCAAGAGAAGTCTATATCGGCCCTAAGACAGAAACACGGAAGGCTGTTTCTGTAATATTTATCCCTGCAAAGTAAATATTTCTGTCTCCATCATTGTTCAGAATTTCCCTGTCGACGGCTTCATAGATACCCCTTTTTCTTCTCCCTCAAGCTTTCAGCCATTCCTGGGGACAGGATGGTCAGCACGACTGGTTCTTCTCACTTTTGATGTTGACATCTGGCAGCCAAGCAGCCAAAGGAAACAAGGCAGGTAGTGACCAGCCCTGGGTGACTGAAGACCCAGCTGTGGAGGGCAAGTGGTGGGCTGGGTCCCAAGAGGTCGGCCCGGGGAAGACCCACCTGCCAGAGAGGAAAGCAGGGGCTTTCCGGGCAAGGCCTTTAACCTATGTATACAGTTACCTGCAGTCATCTTGCCCATTTTATTTCCAGAATATTTTCACTTCGTTCCCTTCTCTCTTTTCCTACCAGCACTGCTCAGAGAGGTTGAATAACTTGCCCAAGGCCCCACAGCGTAGGCTTTGTCTTCCCTGCCAAGGGGCTTAACCCACTAGTCTGCGGTTGTGAAGCCCTGTGATCTGAGTACCCTACCCCCAACCTGGACCTCCAGCCGCGCCCCACCGATGCCTCACCATGACCCTCCAGCCATGTGAGACTTATTTCCACCACCCTCACCCCTCAGCATATCATACTGTTTCTTGCCTTCAGACCTTGGTACAGTCTGTTCTTGCTGTCTGGAACTCTTTCCCTCATTTCGCCTTCTCTCCAAAGAAACACCTCCAGGAACTCCTGCTCACTGTCACACTCAGCTTAACGGTCCCCTCCTCTGAGGGGTGTCCCATCAGAGACCCCCCATACACACCCTGCACCCCAGCCTAATGCTGATCACAGCAGGGTAACTTCATAGTTAATATTCTCCCTGCTCCCTGACTGTGAGCGCTGAGCTGTGCTTGGCAGGGAGTTCACAGCTGCAACCCCAGCAGCTGGCACAGTGGTGACACACAGTAGGTGCCCAGGACGCCCTGAGTGCATGAAAGCATGACTGGGCGCGTGGATGAGTACAATGACCATTCGCTGTGGGGGTTCCGTGGCTGGGCACACCTGCTCCTTGCTTGAGCCCCACTTCTGTGATGCCCCCGAGCCTTCTGGGGCTGTCTTTAGGGGCCCCGGGGTCTCCAGGCTCAGCCAGGGACAGCCTGTAGGGAGAGTCGGTAGGAATGAGCTTTGGTGCCAGGACCCTGGAGAGAGGCTTCTGGCTTGGGAGGGACAGGGGCTGTGGAGTAGGTGGGAGCCGAAGGCGCTCCAGGGAGGATCCGGGGCAGGTGGAGGTGAATAGAGGGGATGTTCTGGATTAGGTTTAGGAACCCTGGATGCCGGGGTTGAATTCTTCTAGAGGCGGGTCTCTACAATGGCAGGAGCAAACTTGACCCAGAAGTTCAGAGCGGACAGAGGCCTCTGCTGAACGCCGGCCCTGGGCCGGAGCCTGTCCTGCTACGCACTCCACGTTCTCAATCTTATTTACTTCCGACGAAAACCCCTCCTAGGCAGCCTTAGTTCCTGTTCTTATGTCGTCAGTGGTGAGGGAACAGAGGAGGAGAGAAGGTGAGCATTCGCCCAAGGCCTGGGGTGCGCTGGGCAAAGCCAGTCTCGGAGCCCAAGTCTGCGCTGTGACATGTGACTGCTTCCTGCCACCATCTCCCCATCCCAGCCACGTGCCAGGAATGCGCAGGAGAGGTCCCTCTTTAGTTCTCGTCTCGAGCATATGATTGGGAGGGGTGGGGTTGGGCCAGTCATTAACTTGCACCTTTCAAGTGACAGGTGGCATCTGGGGAAAGCAAGCCTCTGGTTTGTCTAACACATGCTTTTCAGGTGCTGAGCAAGGCATGCCTGGGCCCGATGCTTCAGAGAGGCTGAATGGTTCCAGCTTCTGTAGAGTCATTAAATTAATGGTTATCTCTAGTGATGGGATCATGAGTGATTTCTTCTCCTCCTTTTGTACTTTAAAAAATTGTTGAAGGAACAATAAATAACTAAGCCAATGATCCTGCCAGATGCCAAGAAATCGCCTAGCTCCCTGCCCTTGCTTGTGCATTTCTTTTAGTCTGGAATGCTGCCTCCTCCTTCCTTCTCCATGCGTTGAAGTCTTCCCATTTTGCAGGGTCCAGCTCAAGGGCTGCGTCTTCTCAGTCTGTTTCCAATGTGAATAAAGTCTTTCCTTTGATCCCTTACCTGTCCTCTTTCTTCCCACTAGATCGTAAGCTCCGTGAGGGCTGTGACCTTGTCTGACTATTCACTGCTTTACCCCAGGATTTAAAGGAGGATCTGGCTTATGGGAAAAGCCCATACATATATATATTTTTATTATCCCCCCCTTGGGGCTTTTTTTGGCATGCTGTCTGCTCTGTGTCCATTCGCTATGCATTCTTCTGTGTCTGTATTTATTTTTATTTATTCCCGCCCCCCTTGAGGCTTGCTTGCTGTCTGCTCTCTGTGTCCATTCACTGCACGCACATGCTCTTCTGTGTTTTTTCTTTTTTTTTTGCTTGTCTCCGTTTTTTGTTGCATCACCTTGCTGAGTCGGCTCTCTGTGGTGCTTGTGGGCCAGGTGGCGCTCTGTAATGGGCGGGCGAGCCTGCCTTCACCAGGAGGCCCTGGGACGTGAACCCAGGGCCTCCCACATGGTAGACGGGAGCCCAACTGATTGAGCCACAGCCGCTTCCCCATACGTATTTTTGAGATCATAAATGGATATTCCCACAACCAACTCCTAATGTCCATCTCCATCTATCGTGTGGTTCCTTGAGCTTTATATGGAGGCCGCTGTTTCCCTCTCTCCTTGTCCACTGTCCTGTGAGCACCTTCAAAAGCTTATCTCTCGTGCCCCCACGGCCCAGCGCTTGGCATGTGATAGGTTTTGGTGACTGTATTAATCAGCCAAAGGAGTGCCGATGCAAAATACCAGAAATTGGTTGGTTTTTATAAAGAGCATTTATTTGGGGTAGGAGCTTACAGATACCGGGTCATAAAGCATAAGTTACTTCTCTCTCCAAAGTCTATTTGGAGCAAGATGGCTGCTGACATCTGTGAGGGTTCAGGCTTCTTGGCTCCTACATCCCTGGTGCTTGCTTTTCTCTGGGATCAAGGTTCCTTTCTTCCTTCTCTTTCCTCTGTGAGCTTACCTCCCGGGTCTTGAGCATCAAACTCCAACATCAAAACTCCCACATCAGAAACCCTCACCTCTGTTCTTCCCCATGCCTTTTATCTGCGAGTCCACACCCACCAAGGGGTGGAGACTCAACACCCTACTCATAACTCAATCATGCCCACGTTACAGATCAGATTACAAGCATAATCCAATATTTCTTTTTGGAATTCATCAATTATACCAAACTGCTACAGTAATGAATAGGTTTCAGTAAATGAATGTTTGTTGCTAACTTGAAGGCAAAGATGGAGCTTACTTTCCCCAGGACGTGCAGGACTACACCTTGCCCCATCTGTGGGGAAGAGCTGGCTTGTCATAGCTGATGGCAGTGCTGAAACCTCCCAGCCATGTGCTGCTCCATGGCTTGGGTGAGAGTCCAGGGTCACTGTCTCAGAACCCTAAGATCATTAGACACCCTAAAGCCATCCCTGCCGTCTTATTTTGCATACAGGGAAACTGAGGCTTGGGAATGCAGCACCAGCTCACCATACTCCTTGCTCAGTGACTCGTCTCTAAAATGGAGACTAGAATTTTGGGTCATCTCTTGGCTGTAGTAATTCATCTGCAATGTATTTTCTCCTTAAGATTTTATATAATTGACAAAAGAACTTAGCCCTGGTCAAAGGATTGAACAGGAAGCTCTGAGTGTTCATCCAGGAAGCAGCTTGACTCATGGAAAGAGAAGGACAGTGTAGACAGCTCAGGGCAATCCATTTTTGCTAGTAATAACCACATCCATGTTTTGAGGTTGAAATCAAGATGGTCAGTGCACAGGGTCCAGAGCAAGGCTGCCTGCATTTGAGTCCCAGCTCCTTCACTTAGGAGTTGTGTGGCTTCAGGTGAAGGCTAATCTCTCTGTGCCTCAGTTTCCTCATCTGTAAAATGGAAATATGTATGGTACCCATAAAAGCTTCCAGAACTGTTGCTGGCGCATGGTAGGGGCTTAATAAATGACAGTAATTATATTATAATTCTTATTGCTGGTATGAATTAGTTTAATTACCTGGGGAAGCCTATATTAATAGGCTGAAGCTTGCCAAGGATAACTTCCCAGAAAAGGCAAACCATGGAACCAAAAGGGGATTGCATCCTGCCTTTTGAAAAACTGACCACAAATTGCATTTTTCTAAAATCTAATTTTCTAACTGACTTCTAGTTGGGGAAACGCTTTATCTTTGAAATCTTGTGAAGGATGAATAAAAAGCCTCTGTCTTGTCTCTTGTTTTCACCAGGCATTCTGCTGCTCTGCTGCTCTGCCTACGGACATGAGCTCTTACCGTGTCCTCTGCCTGGAAAATTCTCCCCACTGGCTAGACATCAGCGTGGCTACCTTCATCACTTCCTTCACCTCTTTTCTCAGGGGTCACCTCAGGGAGCCTGTCCTTAGGCACCCTACACTTCATATCCACCTACTCTGCTTTAGATTTTTCCTCTTAGTGCATATTATTTGGCGTACCATATAATTTACTTGTTTCTTGTTTGGGTCCATCCTCCCACCCACACCACCTGTCACTGCCCAAATAGATTGTAGATCACTGAGATCAGGGATTTTGAACATATTATTCACTGTCCTTTCTCCAATGCCCAGGGCATTGCCAGACATATAGTTCGCTGATAAATGTTTGGTGCATGTATGCACATACAGGTGAGAAGGAGGATTTGCATGTGGGTTCTGATTTTAGAAGTCACCTGACCCAGGTGAGCTCAGAGGAAACTGACCTTCGCTGAGCTCTCCCTCCATGTCAGCCACGTGCAGGGTGTGACAAATGATGTTTCATGTCCTCTTCACAACAGTTGTACAGATGAGAATGCTAGGGCTCAAGCAATTAAGAAACGTACCTGGTCCCGTAGCTCCTGGGTGGCAGGGCCTGGGGCCCGGGCCTTTGCCCGCCTCTGGACTGGGCCTGTCGGGGAGGCCCCCTGGTTGGTTGAGTCGGCCACCTTGCGGGGCCAGGAGGCCCGTCTGTCCTCACCTGCCTGCGTGTGGGGGCGGCTCCTGGCGTGCACGCAGTGGGGCGGCCGGGGCGGCTTTCAGCACCCGGGGGCGGTGGGCTGAGGAACCGGCCTGGGCAGCTGGGGGACGTGTTGGGGGTTGCCTGAAAGGCCTGCAGGGAACCCTGCGGGGAACAGGGCTCCCTCCACATCCTGAGAGCGGGCGGCGTGGGGTAGGGCAAGGGCCCGTGTGAAAGTGTGAAGAATGTTTTCTGTCAAAGGAGGATATCGAACAAGCGTTAGAAGGTCCTGGGTTCTGATCCAGGTTCTGCCCCTAACCTGTTGTGTGAAGGTAAGTTAGTGAACATTCCTGCGTCCCCCTGCTTATCAAGGGTCAGCAGTAATCGTGCCTCCCCCCGCCCTTACGAGAGAGGAGGAGATGCATGCAGCATGCCCAGCCAAGGGCCTGGCAGGAGCAGGTGCTGAGTACACCTTAGCTGCTGTGGAACAATCACCACGATGTTCAGTATTATTCATAATGAGCCAGTCTCGTCTGTAATGAAAGGTTTCATTCAGTAGCCACAGGCCTGGCACACAGTAGGTGCCTCTTCAAGGTTAGTTCCTTCCCTCTTCCCCTTTCCTACGTTCAACATCAAGTTCCCGACCTGGGGGCCGCGCTGTCGGCCCTGCCCTGCAGGTTTTCTGTCGGTGCGAGGTACCTGAGCCATCTTCCCGGGCACGAGTGCTGGGGGCTGGTTTGGAACCATGTCTCAGAAGCCCCCTCCTTCCCTCCCTTTCTTCCTTTCTTCCTTTCTTCCTTCTATCCAATTCCGTTTTATTGATTATCTAAGTGCCAGGCACTATCAAAACAGCTGGGAGTGAGACAGGTCCCTGCTATCTTGGAGCTTAAGTCAAGTAAGAGTCTGGTGGGAAGAAAGAAATAAACATATATACAAGGAAATAAAATAAGCACTATGAAAAGTAAAAAAAAAAAAAAGATGCTATAATAGGACGTTTTGGAGGGGAGATAGTAAAGCTAGTTTAGATGGTGAGTTAGGGAAGGCATCGCCAAGAAGCAGTATTTGAACCAAGACTTGTAAGACCACGTTAAGCCAACTGTGTTCAACACTGGGAGAAGGGCTTTCAGCTGTGGAATAGCAAATGCAAAGGCCCTGAGGTACAGCATTTCTTGGCCAGTGTCCCTGCACTTTCTAATGGAAACAAGTGGACCAGAAATAAAGCCCCAGCTCTGCTTCTCCAGCCCAGAGAAGGTGATCAGGATGCATCTTAGAGCGTTGGCTGCACTTCAGATCCTTCATCCTTCCAAATGTCCTTCCCACATTTAATTTGCGACAACTGGCAGAGAGCAATCCTGTCCATGTTTTTCAGTGTTCCCAGCAAAGCTGGCCCTTCTAGCAGATGCTTGTCTAAGTTAGTAGGGTTGTTTGCTGAAGATTAGATCTGGCAGTGATTAACTTCAAACTGGTTTTATTGCTGAGCCCTCCTGAGGGGCTCAGCTGGGGTCTAGCATGTGCGGGAGATGCCTGGTCCTGACAGTGCATTGAGAAAGAAGCCCTGCCACCTCGCCCTCCTCCTCCATCTGCCTGGGCTCTCTGCTGCAGACAGGAAGGCAAATTACACCCCCTAGTTTCCCATTCATGGTGCTCCCGGGTCTCGCTCCAGCCTTGCCTCCTGCCTCTTCCCTTTGTGCACTCTCCTGCCAGCCTCTGTGCCTCTGCCTCGGCTGTCCCCTTTGCCTGCCATAGGCCTTGCCCCTTTGCCTTCTCCTCTGCCCATAGAAGGCATTCTACTTATCCTCTGTGCTCTGCTCGAGTTCTGCCTCCTGTGCAAGGCCTACTCAGACACCTGCTGGGAGAACGCACCTCTCCTCTCCCAGTCTTCTGATTTTGTGGGTGTGGAAGTCTTTGAAGGCATTGGTCATAGTCTATATCCTGTTGGGGAGACTGAACCCCAACTAAAGTATGAACTCCTTGGTGGCAGGAGTTCATGTTGTGCACCTCTGCAGGTCCAGGGCCTAGCAGGGGCATTTCACTCACTCATTCATTCATTCATTCATTCAGCAAATGTTTACTGAGGGCCTACCCTGCACTCAGGCATTAGGGACACAGCTGGGGACATAGTGTATTTCCTGCTCTTAAGCTGTTCCTACTAGGGCAAGAGACAGGCCATATAGAGACCTTTTCAATACAGATGGCTGAGCAGAGAGGGATATGGACTGCAATGAGGAGTACCCAGCTGAGTACAGGGCAATCCAGGAGGGCTTCTGAGAGGAAATGACAATGATGACACATAGAATGAGGAAACTGAGGCTCAGAGGAGTTAAATGACTGGCCTAAGATCTCACATTTAGTAAGTGGCAGAGCCGGATCTCAAGCCCAGGTCTGAATAAGTGCCCTCTGCCGTAGATCATTTTTGGAGTGGATGCCCCTCTGTCTATACTTTGCCCCCACAATTAGCAATTTCTGATCTTGCCTCACAGAGTAAATAGGTAAAGGACCAGACCAACTTGGCCAGAGTCCGAGCAGCCTTGCCATATTCTGATGCAAAATCTTCTGTTTTCCAGCTGCTTTGAACTTTTGATGACTCACTGGATCCTTGAAGTCCCAGAGACTCTCAGGAGAATCTGAAGCCAGTGAACAGACTTCCTATTTGCAGGGTATTTTAGGATGGCTTTCTTCTTAACTCTTGTTTTTTTTTCCTATTATAAAAATAATGCATACTAATTGTAGAAAATTTGGGGAAAAATACAAATCACCCATAATTCCACCATCCAGAAATAACCATTGTTAACATTTTGATATATTGAGATAGTTATTTTGGGACATTATTTTGTAATTGCTGCAATATATAATTATAGCTTATTAATTTATGCAAATACATGAATATTATTAACCTGTATATATTTAGCTTGTTGTAAAGACTTGCATGCTCTAGTGCCTAGGAGTTTCAAAGAAAGGGTGGGAATGGAAAGGACTATCTTTATTGATAACCTACTATGTGCATGGCTACAATAAGCTCTCTTCATATTAATAATGCAAGAGCCTAGTTCACATAAAGCAAACCCATGAGATGGTTATTGTGTTTATTTCCATTTTACAGTTGAAGTAACAGAACAAGAACAGTATGTCACATAAGCACGAGCATAGAGCTAGTGTTCAGTGGGCCGGGGATTGAAATCTTCATCTGCCCTGCTTTCAAAATGCACCTTCCTTCCACCCTGTCATGAGGTTTCAATGGCACGTTAGAGGCTTTGGAGAGTAACATGCACATTGGCCTTGGAGATGGCTGAGCAGAGATGACCGATGGCCATCCATTGGACTGTGCCCTCAAATCCTTCTCAAGCCCTTCTGCTGGGCCCTGCCCTGGGCGAGCCTCTGGGGGGCTCCCAGGAAGCAGGCCCATCCCGGTCCTTAAGAAGCCCTTCTGGCCTCCTCAAGACCTAACCTTCAGAGGAGGCAAAGAGCCACCAAAAAGCAGCCAAGAGCTATGGCAGTGGCTGCACTGGAGAGAAAGAAATGGGGTTTGAGTTTGTGGAGTCCCCAGGAGATAGCCTGCCCAGAAGCACACCAGATGTCCTCCCAGAGCAGACCTCTTGGCACGTTTGCTATAGCCCAAAGCCTGATGCTCAGCTAGTGAGGCCCTGCAGCTGACTCTCAGAAACCGATGACATCCAGGGATGAAGGTCTTGATTTGTGGGTATCACGGATAGGGTTCTCCAGGTGGAGATGGCATGGATGTAAATGGTTCACTGGGAAGTAAAGCCCTGAAAAGAAAGGGGCAGAAAGTGCTTTTGGGCAGGGGGAGCCATCAGACTCTGAGGCAGGCCTGACAAAGGCCCTGCCAGCCCCAGGGAGACACGCCAGAGCAGAGTGCCCAGTAGATGTGTGCAGCGCGGGGCAAAGCGGCTAGGCCCTTGTTGCACTGCTTTGCTGCTCAGTGTCAGGGGCTGCCCTGAGAAGAGCAGGCCTGAGGGTCTACCAGCTGGAGGCTGTCTGCCAAGCACAGCCTTTGCTGCTGAGCACTGGGTCCTTCTTTGAAGGCAGCATCTCTGTCTGCCATGCAGAATGAAATATAACGGTGGCAGGGTCTGGAAAGCTCATGTTGGCTTCTTCCGTGAATTCACACCCTCTGGCACAGCACTGCGGAGAACAAATTACAATCAGAAGGCTACTGGCTTAGCTTGGAATAAAAGCACAGGGAGTATAGAACCTAAATTCTGAACTGCAGCAGTCTAAGATAACCTGACAAGGGGACAAGCTGGCAGCTTTCACTTCAGGCTTTTATTACCATCCAGTACCTCTTTGGGTGGACACGGTCTGTCTAACATAACTGACCAGGACACAGCCCAGTCTTGCCTTGGCCTGGGAGTCATCATGCCTCTGTGGGGCAGAGACTGTTAAGGTGGGCTTCTTGGATAAGCTTTAAGAAGACAGCTGGTCATAAAGGCCTTTGCAAGCCCTGCTCAGGAGGTTGGTCTTTTTCCTATGAACTAGGAAGAACCTCGATGGGGTGGGGGCATGAGCCAATGCCCATCATTTGGAGAATGGATTGAAGGAGGCAGTATGGGAAGCCAGGGGTCTCCTTGCAAAGGGACTACTAGGCTAGCCCGGAGAAAGATGATGAGGCCTGGACCAGGGTGGTTGTCCCAGGAGTGAAGAAGGAAGGATTTCTTTCAGGAACTTTTAGAATATATTCCTCCCAAGTGTGGTGGCAAATGCAAAGGCGGAGGAGGGTACAGTTCATCTGTCCAATGCTCTCATCAAAGAACAGACACTTAAGCAACATGAATGACATTTTTTTAACATCAGAATACTTCTTTTAGACAAAACATTGCACGGAAAACCCAGATTTAAACAGATAAGAGTAAAGGTGTTTTAGCAAAAGTCAGAGGAGAGGTCCCAGATCTCTGCCCGTAGGGCTCCTCTCCCACCACTCCCCTGCTGTTGCATCCAGGGTAGATAGTAGTTGGCACACACGGGCATCATAGGACTCTGAGCCAATTGGTGAATAGCTGCCGCCCAGAGCCTTCTAGGTAACCCCGCCCCGCCTTTGTGGCTCCCACCATCCCAGCTCCTCCACCATCCCAGCTCCTCCACCATCCCAGCTCCTCCCACCATCCCAGCTCCTCCCACCATTCCTCAGACCTTCCCAAAATCCAGCAACTAAAGGGGCAAGTCCTGGCACATGGAGGGGCTCCGGGACCTTGCTCTCCTGCACTGTGGCCAGCACCCATTCACTGTTTTGTCCTGTGCCCTAGCAGGCCTTAAATATGTTGAATATCCCCAGCCCTTGTGTCTTACACACCAGCCATTCCTTACAATGGACGTTTTCCTCACGAACTCCTTTCTATCCTATTTGGTCTTTCTCATGAGCATGCCTTCCTCTTTTGTCTGTCTGGTAAGTTCCTTTACATCCTTCAAGACTCTGCCCACATCACCTCCTCCGTGAGGCCTTCCCTGAAGCTCCCGAGGCAGAGCTCGTGGTTCCCTCTTTATGCCAACTCAGTTATGTCTTCTTGCGATGACTGTAATGGCTGCCCTGGCAGTCTTCCCCACCAGGCTGTGTTTCAGAAGGGGAGACAAAGCCTCTCTCATTGTTCCCTCGCTAGGACCTATGACACTGTGGGCACACGGGATTGGATAGAACCAACGTCCCCGTGGCCCAGTCCTGGTATGCTGATGCTCTTCAGTTCAGCTGTCTCAGTGAGAACAGACCTGGTTGTCTATTCAGAAGGGAGGGCTCTTCCTTCCCTGCTGCATTCACTAAAAGATAAACTGTCTTAGGGCAGAGCTTTGCCTTCCTCGTCAAAGTACCTCCAGTGTCCAGCCCAGTGATTGGCATACAGCAAGCCCGTAGCTTATGTTTGTAAGAGACTAACTGACCTGAATAATGCCACTTCAGTAAATATTATGTGTTTATTACCCCAATATTATGATGTGGCTCTAACCTTATCCTTAGGTATCACACCAGGAAACCTAAGCTCAGAGAGGTTTAGTGGCTTTACTAAAGTCATACTATTAGTAAGTGGCAGAGATGGGACTTGAACTCCAAAAGCCAAGTTCTTAGTTAGGCGTCTACATTGTGCTCTACATGCCTCCTTCCCGGGGCTGCTTTCCAAATACCCATCCTCACATACCCATCTTGCAGACTCTCCCTCCTTCACTGCCTCAAGGCTGGGAGAACTACTACCAGATGAGGGACACCAAGGGGGAGGGAAGACTCGCCATGTGGACCCAGGCATCCCCCTGGGCCAGCTTGGTCTTAGGGCCTGTCTCAGCTGCTTCTGGGTTCCCTGGACTCAGCCTGGACTGCTTCCCCTGTGTCCTTCACCACCTTTCTTTTTCACAGTTCTATTTCCCCCTCTTGTCAACAGGTCTCTCAACAAAATGCTTTCCATCATTGCTAGCTATTTTTATCCCCTTTATCAGAGTTATTTCCTTTGGTAAATAGCTTCCTGGCACGAGGTGGGCAGCCTCGCTCGGGCGCCAGCAAGCGCTGTGCAAGCAGGAGGTGTGGGGTGGGCGGGCGGCTGGGTGAAGGAGAAGGACCGAGCTGCTCTGGGCCAGCCTCAGCCTCTGGGGGGCTGCTTTCTGCCCCAGTGGTGGCAGCAGCGATAGTAGCAGCCAGAAGCTCATTCATTCCCGTTTCAACTTGCTAAAACCATTCTTTGAGAAGGCAGCGTGTGCTGAGGCCTGGGAAGCAAACAATCAGTGACAGGCGCCCAAAATAGACACAAAATTAGCAGCATTTTGTTTTGCTCAGGGCTTTTCATGCTTGCAGGGAGATGAAAGAAAGGACCCAGGGCATTTTCTGCATTCAAATACACAACTCTTCTACAGTAAGACAAATGACTCGTATTCCTGCTATTAAATCCAGCAGCGTCCCCTCCCCACCAACCACCCCTTCTCCAAAGACCTCGCCAGCATTTCCTTTTGTGGCTGCAAGAAAAGAAAACAGCAGTTCTCGCCATCTCCAGTGCAGCATGCCTCTGCCTCCTCCGGTTCCTCCTGCGAGATCAGCTTTTACAAGCAAGGATTTTAATAAATTAACGCTGCGCAGGCTGCTGCAGCTGCCATAATGACTTTCCAGAAGGAGCTGAGAGAGACAGGCCCTGATGGAGAGAATGAGCCCGTGGTCTGGTAGTGGATGTTTAAGCCAGGCCCTTGCAGAAGTGCTGGGCTGCTCCCCGAGTGGAGTCCACTGTCACTGAGCTTCTAGCAGGGCTGCGGCACTGGCCTCAGCTTCCAGAGGAGATGCCCCGATGACCAGGGAGGCAGTGTGTGCAGAGGGACTGAGACCCTGTGTCCAGTCCCAGCCCTGCCCTGGGTGCCTGGACACCTCATCCACGCCCCGGTGCCCCTGAGGCCTGTTCCTCCCAGCGTATACCCTTAGATATGTCTCTTTGGTAGCACTTATGCAATGGGAATTGAACATTTATTTACAGACTATTTTGCCCATCTAGATCAGGGGTCAGCAAACCAAGGCCTGCGGGTCAAGCCTGGCCATAAGCATTCATTTACCTGCTGCTTTCTCACCCCCCTGGGCATGTGGGGTAGTTGCCCTCCAGAGGCAGTATGGCTTACAAAACCTAAAATACTTACCATCTAGCCCTTTACGGAAAAAGCTGGCCAAACCTTGGTCTTGATGGTGAATCCCACAATAGCAAAAACATGCCTGTTTTTGGTCATCACAGTGTCCCCAGTACTTGGTTTATAGTGGGCTCTTAACAGATATTAATTGAAGGAATGGACCTTTTCCCAAGTATGTTCTGCAGATTTTACAGACTACTACTTAGAGCATATGATAGGAACCACGGATTCTGCCTGAGCGGTATCCACACATACCCCAAAATGGTTCCCTGCAGGGTGGTGAGACCCTTATCAAACGTAGGCAGCGCTTCTTCCTGCAGGCCTCTGAGAGCCTGGCACGCTCTATTGTAAATTTCCAACAGGGGATGCCGTGCACAGCATTTCCTGAACCTTGCCACCACAGAATCCTCTGCTCGTGGTATATTCTGTGGGGCTAGCGTTCCATAGAACATACTTTGGGAAACGCAGGATCTGACATTGTCTGCCTTCTAGCTCTGAGATTTGTCAGGTCATCTCCAAAGCCGGCCCTTCACCTTGTGACCTTGCAGACTAATAGGAACCCTCTTACCGTAATGGGGTTTGCTGTGGTGGATTGTCAGGCGGCCGTGAGGCTTCTAAAGAGAGGTGGCTACTTAGACAAAACCCAACACCCCCTCCCCCAACTTGCGGCCCCCACTGGACACACCTGTGCTTGTTCCTAGAGAATGTGCTGGGCACAGGAAGCGGCTCGCTCGGCCCTGGGAGGGTGGGGTCTCCTCTGGATCCACGCCTAGGTTTTGCTGAGGAGGGCTGCAGAGAGCTATGTTGGTAGGATTCTGGGAGCTGCAGGGCCTGCCGGAGCAGGGAGAGGCTGGTCAGGGCCGGGCAGAAGGCAGGCCAGGCCAAGAGGACAAGGCAGGGCAGCGCCAGGCAGGAACTCGTATTTCCCGAAGGCTTTCTGGGCCAGAGGTACTGGGGTATGCAGGCTTGTTTTTAATTTCTTTTCAAGAGCGTCCACTCAAAGCCTCCTCAGGGACACAGAGGGAACTGAAAAGGCATCTCTTGGGGCCCTTCAATCCTGCTTCAACCAAGAAAAAAACCTCTGCTTCCATCATTTTGTAAAAAAGTGTTCTGCTTCTTTAATTAAGAAAAAAGTCAAAACCTACAGGTAGATGTGCACCTACACTTTAAGGTACTTATTCCCATTTTCTGGATATGGAAGTTGAAGCTCTGAGGGTTAGGGACGTGTCCAGGATTACTCAGCCAAGTAGTAAATGTGGGTTAGGACTACTAAGGCTGTTATCAATTAAATGTGTTCAAGTAGAGTTAGAGTTGGACAAAAAGGAGATCCTTCTGCACAGTAAACGCCCCATGATGCACGCAGGTGGGTGAGCGCAGCAACCGGCATCATGTTTCAGAGCTGGGACAGGACTCTACTTTCTGCCACTTCTGAGCTGTGTGATCTTGGGGAAATTTTTTAACCTCTCTCAGCCTCAGTTGCCCCAATTATAAAATGGGTATGATAGCACTCACGTTGCAGGACTTTTACAGGAATTTAAACATGATAATCTCGGTAAAGCACTTAGCACAGTGCTTGGCATATCCTGGGGCCTCTCTCCCAGGCTTGGCTCCCCTCATCAGTTGTACTTTTCAACTGAGCCCCCTTGCTCATGGGATACCCATACTCAGCATCCATCCACATGTCCTTCCCAAAACAGCTTCCCTGACCCAACAGAACAAGGGTGAGGGCACCTGGGATTGCAGATGGTAGCAGAGTGAGGAGGTTAAAGTGCTTTAGCATCAGTGGACCTCAGGGCAGATGTTGGCTCTGTCACTCACTGGGCCCTATAACCCTGATCAGGTTGGTGTACCTCTCCAAGCTCCAGGTTCCTCATCTAGGGGTGGAGGTGGGGGGTGGGGTGCAGGAATAGCCAGAGTGGAACTAAGGACTAAATGCAATCATCTGTGTCATGGGTTTAGAAAGGGGCCTGGCACTCAATAATAGTAAATAGTAAACTGTTATCTTTCAGTACATGTCAGCTGTTACTGCCCTCCCTGAAGATTTAGGAAAATCTTAGATTTTCCTGACTTCTCACGGGAATGATTGGCTTTGGGTATCTTAGGCCCCTCGTAGACTTCACCTTGGAGGTGGAAGGCTCTTAGAAGTCCTCTGTCCTGTCTCACTGAAGTGGAAAGCACCATAAAACCAGAGGCTCAGCATGCCAAACCAGCCCAGCTACACTCCTGGTGACTTTGAAAACGTGTGTTTTCCTGGATAAAACCTCTAATTGGACGATTGTAGGTCTTCTGGCTTTATGTAGACTTTATGGTTTTGAAAGCTCTTAAACTTGGGTGAAAGGAAATTTATGAATGGGATTTATTCATTTATGTGGCACTCTGACTCATGCTGTTGACCCCACTGGGGAGCTGGGTTCCCATTCCTTGCTAATTTCTCTTTGCCAGGTGATTATTGTTCTGCCCTTGGTGAGCTGCAGCCAGATGGTATTGAAAACCAGGCATAGGGCCTCTGGCTGCTTGAGACATGTCCTGAACCCAGGTGGATTCCCCAGGCAAAGGTACTTGGGAATGTCTCATGGAAGCATTCCAGTTTTCTCTCAGATTTTGAAAATTGGGTTTAAAAGGGCTTTTAAGTCCCTCTCATAGGAAACTCTTATAGTTTGAGTTGAAGACAACTGACTTAGAAGAGGGACTGATTCCGGACTCATAAACATTTCCTTCTAGTACCCAAATCCAAGAGCTCTTTTAAAAGTATACAATGTAGTTAAAAATACCAGTTTGAGCTAGAGTAGCAATTCAAGAGAGCTAAGAGCTAGGGCCTGGGCAAAGATTGTGGCTACGTCTGAGAGAGAAGCATGGAGACAGAGCATGGGGCAAGGTGTGGTTTAGGTTCTGAAACTCACGTGCTTCCTGCTGAGCATGGTCTACCCCATTTGTGCTAGCTTAGGGAGGGGAAATAAAGCCTGCTGCTTTTTGCCCAAGTTTCTTTCCCAGTGCTGCACCATGAGGTAGCTGCAAGAACCCAAGCATTGGGTTGAGGTAGGCAGCTCCCCTGGGTCTCTAGGATGCCATGGAGTTAAGAGTCCCACAGGCCTGCCGTGGTGACCTGGGCACACAAGGTGCCATCCAGCCATGAGCACCAGGACTCACCACCACCTGACACCTCCTCTGTGCTTCTCCTGTGCTGGCTGTGGGGGCAGCCAGAGCTATGCAATCATGGCCCCCAACCTGGCAGAGTTCACCATCCGGAGGGAGACAGAGAAGTCATGTATTACCTGGATCATAAGACAACATTTGTTGCAAAACTATTTAATTCCAGCTTTTCAGGAGAAAAGAAATACTCCCACTTTTATCAGAAATATATATAAATATAATGTTTCAGTTCGCTAAATGCTACAGAAGTAATATACCAGAAATGGGTGACTTTTACAATGTGGATTTATTAACTTCTAAGGCCATGAAAGTGTCCAGATCAAGGCATCACCAGACGTGCTTTCTTCTAAGCTGCAGCTGTGGGTGATCAAGTATATGGTGGCATCCGCTTGCCCCTCCCCTCTCCTCCAGGCCTCAGTGCTTTCAGGCTCTAACTAAAGTGGCTTCCTCTCAGCTTCTATGTTCCTTTGACTCCAGCTTCTGGGTTCCTTTCTGTCTCTACAGATTTTATCTGTGCTGTGGCTTTTTATTCCTCTACAAAGGACTCCAGTAAGAGGATTAAGATCCACCCTGGGTCATGCTATCTAATTGAAGGCCCTTGATGATGTAATTTAATCAAAAAGTCCCACTTACAATAGGTTTACATGCACAGGAATGGATTAGCTTTAAGAACAGGATTTTCTGGGGTCCACAAAAGACTCTAACGAACCACATATAAGAACCATCCCAATTTTAGTAAATTAGAATTTGAACTGACTGCACGTCTTTGAATCAAGGAAATGGAGACAGCCAATAGTTGGAATACAGGGTGATCCATGCTGTGCTAGGGTGCGTGCCTGGGAGGGCATGATTGGTTCTTGGGAGGGAGATCAGGGAGGTCAGGGCACTAGAGGGAGGACACCTTATGAGCAGATGCCAGACCGGCAAGGAAGGAAGGGCATTCCACAGAGGGAAGAGCATAGGCGCAGGAGCAGGGGATGCACATGTCTATAATCTCAGGAATGTAGGTAGGGGAGCAAAGGGAAACAAGGCTGGGTGGAGAGCAGACTGTGAAGCGCCTGGAACACCATGCCCCCAATCCTTGACTTTATCAGGGTAGAGGTTGGGAAATGAGGCTCCAGACCATGAGGAAGCTGCAGCCCCATTCAGAACAGTGCGGTCCCCGGAGCAGAGCCGCAGCCAACAGCCCTGTATTTCTCAGCTGCTTCCAGTGTGGGAGTGCAGATGCTTGGTAACCAAGGGCCGGTCTATTTAAAACCACTTGTGTGTCTGTTCTGGAGGTACCTGCTGGATGGAGAGGGGGAGGGGAAAGGAGAGTGCCAGGGAGGAGGAAGCAACCGGGAGAGAATCAGGAGCCTGATTCCAGCCTCAGCTCTGCCCATGAGCTCACTGTGGGACCTGGGCAGGTCCCTGCCTCTCTCTGGCCCACAATGTCCTCGATACCATGTAGGGGTCAATTGTGGGGACCCAAATGATTGGATATACTCATAGTGGCAACAATTAAAAACCACAGTAGGGGGGATACTGTGTTCCTGGCCAGTGGTGCTCTGCCGCGGTCCCTAGGGGAGCAGCGACAGTCTCCCAGGTGGAGCAGCGACAGTCTCCCAGGTACAGCAGCGGGGACCTGGAGGGAGTGAGGGTTCAACAGTGAGCCCCTGATGCTAATGACTATGCTTGTGAGCTGATAAACCTAAAATAAGAACAAGGCCTAGAGCAACATTGTGCCTGGGAATTTCCTCCTGCCAGCCTTCATGTTACTCAAATGTGGCCAGTCTCGAAGCCAAACTCAGCATGTAAATGCAATGCCTTCCCTCCAGCATGGGACATGACACCCGGGGACAAGCCTCCCTGGCAACGAGGGACCACTATCAAATACCAACTGATGATGCAACTGGAAAAGGACCTTATACGGAAGGTTCAATGCGGATCAGCAGAATATCCATGTCTACATAAAATAACATGACTTTAAAATGCTGTTTGACCTAAAGTAAGGGGGAAATGGAAAGGAGAAATGAGTTTATATGGCTACGAGTTTCTAAAAAAGAGTCTGGAGGCTGGCAGAAGGATTGCCCTCATGCACAACTGAGCAGAGTCAGAGAGACAGATAAAGCAGATACAACCCCCAGATATTGGTTCCTTTGAAGGCTAAAGAGACCCATGAGAGTTATGGCCATGGCCGATGGGGTTAACTACCAGGGCAGATGGCCCCTCTTTGGAAATGGTGTTTATGTGTGATGAATCTGGACTCAGATGGGATCTCCCTTCATAAGACTTTCATGCTAATGTGCTGGAGGTGCAGTTAACGTTGGGATTTAAGATATATTTAGGGGATTTGAATCTCTGGACTGACAATGTGATAGCCAGGTCCTGAGCCTCAACAGACTCCAGCACCTACAATCTGATTTATTGGACTTACCACACTCAGCTAAGATGGAGTTGAAGAAGGACAATCACCACACCATGGAGCCTAGAGTGATTACAACTGAAAATGGGAGGATTGCATCCAGCATCCATGTGGAATTTGAGCCTCCTCTTGACATAGAGGTACAATGGACACAACCAATCCAATGTCCACATAGAAGAGGTGGTATTGGATTGAGAAAAGTGGACATGGTGGACGATGGGTATGGGGAAAGGCAGGAAGAGATGAGAGGTGGAGGCGTCTTTGGGACATGGAGCTGCCCTGGATGGTGCTTCAGAGGCAATCACCGGACATTGTAAATCCTCACAGGGCCCACTGGATGGAATGGAGGAGAGTATGGGCCATGATGTGGACCATTGACTATGAGGTGCAGAGGTGCCCAAAGATGTACTTACCAAATCCAATGGATGTGTCATGATGATGGGAACGAGTGTTGTTGGGGGGGGAGAGGGGGGGGTGGGGGAGCGGGGTTGAATGGGACCTCACATATATATTTTTGATGTAATATTATTACAAAGTCAATAAAAAAAAAAAAAATTTGTGGGGACCCAGGAATCAGCTGCCTGGACTCAAAGCCCAGCTCCACCATTTATCATCTGTGTGTCCTGGTCAAATTATTTAACCTCAGTGCCCTAATTTTCTCCTCTGTAAAATGGGGATAATAATAGTACTGAGCCCATGCCCTCAACACCCCCCCCCAGGGCCCACCCCACCCCAAGGCACCGCCACAGAACCCTAGGCTCCAGAAAATCCAGTTTTGAAAGCAATTGTGCCAGAGGAGCACTGTGGTCCCTTCACCCAATCCTTCTTTCCACAGCTTGAGGATCTGTTTGGAAAGGCTGTCCTATACAGCTCAAAATCCATTTTTCAAAGGCATCATTCAGCCAGGCCCCAGGGAGAACCTGGTCAAAGCAAATCACACTGGAAGTGGAGAGGTGAGGATGTTATCTGAGCAGCAATCCTGGCTTCAAGGCCCAAGCAAACAAGTATCACCTCTGCATTTTCAGAGATTGGCTCTGCAGCTGTGGCTGTCTACACTGGCCACAGTCCAGGGGAGTTTCTCATCCCTCTGTCTCTGTAAACAATAAGCTGGTGCCTTGGCCTGGGCTGTGGTGCACTGTGGCTGCTGCTTCTTCTCCACCAAGGGTCTGTGCCAGGATCTTCTGTCTTCTTCAAGCCTTAGCACAGGGCCCTGCATTTAGCAGGGGTCCTACAAATGGATACTGAATCAAGTGAAACCAAGTATGAACACTTCTATGTGGCTGGCTCCAAGCTGGGTTGAATGATGTATAGACAGACATGGATCTAAACCTCAGAGAAATTATTGTCAAGGAGGAAAGATAAGTACGGCCAGTGTGAGGATAGTTCATGACTTATTATTGAAAGATAAAATTCCAAAACCCAGGAAAATTGCTATAGGACCCCAGGACCCACCTAAAGACAGAGGTTTGCCTTCAGGAGATAAGCCTTGGAGACTTGATCTTGAGGTCCTGAAATGGAAAGTTTCCTTGCTTCCTGGGGTCCAAGAACCCCTGTAGAGCTCTGCCTGGCTTTTTCAGCATTAACAGAAAGCTGCTCCTTGACGTATACACTGATTAAACTGTACGCAGACGATAGACGTTGGCCTTTGGCTTCCAAGCAGACTTTGGAGGGCATAATGAGCAAAAGCTGGAGAGCAAGCCCAGTCCACAGCTGCCGTTCAGAGCCTATCTTCACTGACTGCCCTCTGCTCTTCCTTCATCTGCATCTCTCTCTGGTCACACACTTTCTGTCCCAGCTGCCATTGCTTGTCACTGTCCTCTTAGCACTCCCATCCCCTACAGACCAGGTTCTCTTTGCCTTGGAATGCACCTTCCATCCCTCCTCACTCCTCATTAGCTCTGATGCATTCTTTAAAACAATCCCAAATACACCTTCTCCAGGAAGCCATCCTAGATCTTCCCAGCTGGAATTTTTTGCTCTTCTCTCTCCTGTCTCCCCTAGGAGCTTATACAGCTTGCATGGCATTCTGCTTGGGTTGAGTTATGCCTGTCATCTCCTCCACTATATTATAAGCTTGGTGTTTACCTTACTGGTCTTGTACCTGCATGTATATGGGAAGCCCATGAATTTGGGCCTCAGTTCCTAGGTCTTTCTGATATGCATAGACAAGTTACCTAATGTGTCTAAGTCTCAGCATTCCTATCTGTAAAATGCGGGTAAAAAATATTTTCCCACAGGGTTATGGTGAGCATTAAATGAGATGGCTTGTATGAAATAATAGTAACAAGAGCTAATATTGATCGAGTGCTTACTATGCACCAGGCACTACTCTAAGCTCTTTACAAGTAGCTCATTTAAATTTTAAAAATTTTGAAATAATAAATTCATAGGAAGTTGCAAAGGTAGTACAGGGAGCTTTCGTGCACCCTTCACCCAAATTTCCTCCAATGGTTACATCTTAAATAATTAAATATGCTATTAAAACCAGGATTTGTCATTAGTATGTGTGTGTACAGTTCTGTGTCATTTTATGACAGGCGTGGGTTAATGTAACCAACACTGCAATCAAGATACAGAACTATCCTTTTACCCCAAAGAGAGCCTGCATTTGTCATACCTCTTCTCTCCTTCCATCATCTCTCACTCCTGGCAACCACTGGTGTCTTTCCCATCTCTATAATTTTGTCATTTAGACCATGTTACGTGAAAATGGAATCATGTAACATGTGACCTTCAAAGGTTGGCTTTTTTTCACTTAGCGAAATGACTTGCCATCCATCCAAGTCGTTGCCTGTATCAATGCTTTGTTCCGTTTTTACTCCATGGCGTGCATGTACCCTAGTTTGTTTAACCATTCACCCATTGAAGGACATCTGTGTTGTGTCCAGTTTGGGGTTATTACAGATAAAGCTCTAAACATTCACGGACAGGTCTGGGATAAATGCCCAGGAGCACAATTGCTGGGTCATATGGTAAGTGTATGTTTAGTTTTTTAAAGAAAGAGTCAAAAACTGTTTTCCCAAGTAGCTGCACCCCCACCAACCATGTATGTGTGATTTAGTTTCTTCACATCTTTGCTAGTATTTGATGTTGTCATTCGTTCTTTTTTTAAAAAAAGATTCATGATTTCTTTCTTTCTCTCCCCTCTCCCCACCCCCCACCATGTTGTCTACTCTCTATGTCCATTCGCCGTGTGTTCTGTGTCTGCTTGCATTCTTGGCAGCAGCATTGGAAATCTGTGTCTCTTTTTGTTGTGTCATCTTGCTGCATCAGCTCTCTGCATGTGTGGCTCCCCTCCTGGGAAGGCTGTGCTTTTTTCACGCAGGGTGGCTCTCCTTGCAGGGGTGCACTCCTTGCTTGTGGGGCTTCCCTACACAGGGGACACCCCTGCATGGCACTGCACTTCTTGTGTGCATCAACACTGCACATGGGCCAGCTCACCACACTGGTAAGGAGGCCCTGGGTTTGAACCCTGGACCTCCCATATGATAGGCGGGCACTCTATCTGTTGAGCCAAATCTGCTTCCCTCATTCATTCTTATTTTAGCTATTCTGATAGGTGTAAAGTGATGTTTCATCATGGTCTTACTTTGCATTTCCCTAATGGCCAATGATGTGGACATCATTTCATGTGCCTACTTGCTATCTGTATATCCTCTTCAGTAAAATGTCTCTCCATGTCTTTGCTCATTTTATATTGGATTTTTAAAAATTGTTGTATTTTGAGAGTTCCTTAATAGTCTAAACATGAGTTTTTGTCATATATGTGAGTTATACAATTAGCTCATTTAATCTCACAGCAACCCAGGAAGAGGATACAATGATTATCCCAATTTAATAGATGAGGAAGTCATGGCAGCAGATACACAGTGAAAAAAATGCATCGAGTTATATGCAGATGGGGCTCAGACAAAGGCATAACCAGCTAGGGGTACCTTGGTGGAAACGGGGCTGCTGGAGAGAAGGGTGGGGAGATGAGTGTTAAGGCCAGAAGTGACTAGAGAAACTACCAGGTCATCAGCGCCATTCTGGGAAGCTGAGGTACAAGCATTTGAACAGAACTCTATCGATCTAGAAGGGCAAGGAAGCCTACTGAAATGGCCCCTTCTTTTCCCCTGCACCCTACCTCCTCCCATGCTGCAGCCCTGGTGAATAGCTGGCCAGGGAGAAATAAGGCCTTTCATTTAAGGGAAGGGACCTCTCCCGAGCCTGCTCTTCTCTGGGCAATGGAAGAGAGCCAATGTCAGGGAAGCACGGGGTCAAGCGTCAAGAGTTCAGAGCTCTTTACTCACCCAAACTGTTCCTGTAAAATGGGAGGAACGACAGTAGCTAACTGGCAGGGTGGCTGTTTTGGATTACATGGATAGGGAGGCCTTGCAGTGCCGAGGTTGAGGGGCCTCGGAATGCAGGTGCTTAACTTTTCTGCCCCTCAGTTTCCTTATCTGGAAATTGGGGGTGATCACAGCTCCTGTCTTACAAGGTTGGCATGAGGATGAACTGAGGCGACGCACAGCAAGCTCTGGTCCGAGTTCTACAGCAGAGGGACACGGGTAATCGAGCACTTACTCTGTGCCACGATCAATTTGAGTTCATTCAAAATAAAATTAGACCCCACAACAAGGGTTTCGGCACAAGAAGCTTATTTAGGAGGGGATCCCAGGAAGCAGAGTCAGAGCCTGGGAAGGGGACGGGGAAGGACGGAGAGTCGGCAGAGGGTGCGCTCATGAGAGCTGCTTCTGGGGGTGACTGGGGCTCGCCCCTGCCGGCACCCTCAGGGAGACAGGGTGGGACTCGCCTCACAGTCACCTCACAGCGGGGAGAGGAAGCTGGGCATTTATCCACCTTCTCCCTTTCCTCACTGGCGGAGCCTTGCTCTGGGGGCATTAATTTACCGTACTTTTTGCCTGCTTTGCACGTGCACTAAGCCCATTTCCACGGCCAGAGGGCACCCCCAGGAGAGAGTCTCAGAAAGCTGTTGGCATATCCTGGGGACCTGAACTGTCTGCAGGGGACCTCAGGGTCGGCCGAGGAGAGTCTGGGGGGCATGGTGGCCTCTGCTGTGCAGACTGAAGCACTTTACAATATGAGCTCATTTAATCCATACAATACTCTATGAAACAGGCACTGTTATTATCCCCATTTTGTAGATTAGGAAACCGAGGCACAGAGAGGTTTTGCAACGTGATCACAATCAATCTGACTTCAGAGTCTGCCTTCTTAACTGGTGCCTTTCAAAAATGTTTTGACCTTAATTCTCTGTGAAAAAAGTACATTTTCTATCACAATCCTGTTCCCAGACACTCACATACACACATTAAAGAAATATTTCACAAAACAGTAGCCTTTCTTATCATGTGCGGTATCCCCTGAAATTCTCTGTTCTTCTTACTATTATTATGCTATCTTAAAAATGTTATTTCTCACCTGTTAAATTGTTCTCATAAACCAGTAATGGGCTACAATCCACAGTTTTAGAAAAACTGGCACTCTGACATTCGATTTGACGGGACAGTGTTGAAGATGGTGATGTCATTGGGCTGTCTCCGGGCCGGGTTCCTGGTCCATGTCCCGAGAATGTTACTTTTCTTGCTTGCCCTTCGTGGCAAGCCAGAGCCCACGAGCGCCACCTCCAAGGCTTTCGGACAGGGATGGCTAGCCTGGCCCCGGTGCATTTCCCACTCTGAACCAGACTTGCCCCGGTGGGATCCTTTAGCCTCCCCCTGGGGATGGGGCACCTTCTTGGGCTGTGACCTTCAAGTCACCAGCTCCCCAGAAGCCAGCCTCTCCTTGGGAGGTGAGGTCATGCCCTGTCCCCATGGCGCTGTCACTTCCTTCCCTGAGTCGTTCAGTGTGAGGATTGTTCCCCTAATCAGGATGGAGACGCAGCTCATTACAAGCTGGTGAGGCAACGGCTCTGTGCTCCAGGCCCGAGACAGGCTGTCTGGGAGCTTGGCCGGCCTCCCGCTGCCCGGACACCAGGGCAGTGGCCTCAGAGCAGAGCCAGCCTGCTAGGTTTGTTTGCCCCCTTCCCAAGGGACACAGACAGACAAACACTGTTCGCTGGGGCTTCATGGCTTTAGCTGTTACAGAAACTCGGCCATGCTCGGATGGCGAGTTTCATCCAACCTGCTTCTGAATGCACCTGAACAGCGTCTGTAGTAAGAGCTGGCGTTTACTGAAAGTTTATCATGCTCCACGCACTGCTGAGTGTTTTACATACAAGTTGCATAGTCTTTACAGTAAACTGCCTAGGTGGTATGGCTATCTCTGCTGCACAGTTGCAGAAACTGAGGCATAGAATGTTGTGATAACTTGACAAGCTTGCCTGGTGCCTAGCAAGTGGTGGAGTTGGGGCTCACATCCGGTCTGGGCCCTCTGACTCCCCGACCTGCCTCGGGTCTTCCATGTTTTGTGCAAGAACCTGGCCCAGACGCCTCTTCCTTCTGGGTTCCAACCCTGGCTTCATGCTGTGCAGTGGCCGGGTGCACTCGCACAGGTGACCTCACCTCGAGGACCCAAGCTTCCTTCCTCTGCTCCTAACAGCACTTTCTCCCTGAGGTGGTTAAGAGGAGTAAATGAACCAATGTACGACGGTACTTCCCGAGGCTCCCGAGCCCTAGGAGGTGCCCAATGAGTCTATTTATAAAGGAATCGATTCAGCACTCTTCCCACTGGCTTGCCAATATCCTGTAGCCTTTCCCCACAGGCAGAAGAGCCCCATCCTGAGGGCACTGGCAGCCAGTCTAGAAACTTCCTTGTGCTCCTCAGCAAAGGCACCCGCTAGTGCCTTGCCTGGCCCCACGGCTCCTTGACACTGACTTCCCTGGGGCAGACATCTCAAATACGACTACTATCTCTTACTCTGAAGAAGACCCATATTTCCTCCGACAACAGACCCCTCTGCCTAGGACAAGGGTAATAGCCGTGTGGCGGCTGCAGTCTAGTGCTGAAAATCCTCATTAAGCTGCAGTTTAATTACTGCCTGCAGTATAGGTTTTTAATAACAGTAAGTCCCAATTAGTTGCTTGTTACTTCAGAAATAATTACTGATACTGGCCCTTCGTCTTTGTTTTAATTCCAGCTTCATTCCCAAGCTGCCAGGCTAAAGGAGCAGGCACTTTTAGCTGAAGGAGTTGGGTTCCAGGGTGCGTGAGGAATATTTGCATAGAACCGTGGGTTTAGGGGGATGCGTGGATCTGCCTGAAACAAATGGAGGAAGGTCAGTAGCCACTTGTCATCGCTGAGGACACCTCTGCAGAGAAGAGTGCAGGCCTTGTTCTTGAGCTCAGGATGGCCAGAGGGTCCTCTGTCTAGGGCGGGCGCGTCTGGGAGATGCCGCGGGCAGCACAGAGACCACGGAGCTGCCGGCCTGCAGGTGTGAACGGTGCCTGGGGCATGGTCCTCCACTGCCCTGGGGAGCCAGTCCCGGCCGCTGACCAAGGCAGCCGCGATCGCCTCCCTCGGCAGGTGACGGGCACAGCAGGAGAGGCGCTGCCGTGGGAGGGGGAGGGCAGCGCACTGTCTCCTGTGCGAGGGCAGAGCCCCCGCTCTGATCTGCAGGCCGGCACGCGTGCCTTCCTACGAGGCTGCAGAGAACCTGGGAATGCCAGGGCTCCTCGGGGCTCCGCCTGCACTGCGGTGCCCCAAAGCAGGCACCGCCTGTTCTCCATCAGCACTCGACAAGGTAAGACGGTCCCACCACTGCACTGAAGCACAACAGCCTGCTGGCTTCAAGGACTTCTTTGCATCCGACTTGGTTTCTTGATGCTTTGCCTTTTAATGTTTATCCTGTTACCTTGGTGAGATACTGCAGGGCTGATGAGTTGTCCTCTGAAGCATTGTTGTGGTGCGATCATTAGGACTAACATTTACTGGGTGTTATTGTATCTAGACACTCTTCTAGAGGCTTCAGATGTGTTTACTGATTTAATCCTCACAGACAACTCTCTGAGGTAAGTACAATTATTATCATCATCCCTAATTTGCAGATGAGGAAACTGAGGCACACAGAGAGGTTAAGTCATTGGCCCACGGTCACCCAGCTGATAAGTGGCGGAGCTGGGAGGATGCCTTCCCATGTAGTGCAGCCCCACCGCCAAGCTTCTCACCACTAGATTATCCTACCTTTCATAGGAAAGACTTGAACCATTAGGGAACGGGGTGCATTGCAATGCAAATATCCCACCTGAGTGGTTTTTCTTTGGTTGAGTCTGAACAAAATATTCTTTCATGGTCAGTTTTTAAACAAATTCTTGGGTTGACATTTCATTCCCACTGTGTTCTCTGAAAGCATCTCCCCATGGGGACCCCCAGGGGTGGCTCCAGCCAGATGCCTCTGTTCCTCAGGGTTTCAGCAGGTTCTGGGATGAATGAAAAGGGCTGGAAAACTTGGGAGCCTGGCCCAATGGCTGTGACTCAGGCCATGCTCATTTCGAGGGGACAGAGCCCTCTTCCCCGTCGTGCAGATCAGGTCAGTCCTTTTCAGGGAATTCCGCCCCCTTCCCTCGTGGCTGGCTTGGCAAGGGAAGAAGCCACACTGACGAGCGGGTGTTCGCTTTTTCCCACCGTGTTCTTTGTGGATGTTGTTTATTTGTTTATTTATTTTAGTCCTCTGAGAATCGTGTCCAATGAAATCACAGACTGTTTGGCTAGAGGAACCTGCTGAAAATCCATCCCTTCTCGTGTTTTCCTTCTTACCTCCTGTTTGTTTAATCTCTCGACCCAAACCATGATGCTGTTTTATTGTTCCTAATCTGGGCTCTTCTGTACTTGGATGTTCATTTGGAAAATTGTATCCACAAGGCAGAAATTCTCCACTTCATCCCAGACACAAAGGGGCCCTTTGAAGGTGGAAAGGGTTTGGGATTAAGAAAGTAAGCAAACAAGTGTGGCCTTTGAGAGGAACCGTGTGGGAGGGGCGGAGGAAAAAACTGCCTCATAAAACCGTGCTTACATTTATTTAGACAAGAAAAGCTTATTTGTGTTTATTCTACACTCGTGCTGGAGTTTCAAGGAATGCCCTTATAATCTACTCTGGAGGCATCTGGACTCTTGCCAAAATCCCTTGATGGCCAGTCTGTCTGAAATGTCAGGTGAAATGTGGGCTGAGGATCAATCCTGTTTGAGAACCAGTGAGAGAGGGACCCAGTCCATTTTTCCAGTGAATGGGATTTTTTTTTTACTTCTGTTTAAGGACGTGTGCATGCCTTGCCTCTCCAGCTCTCCTCTGGCAGAATCTGTCCAGAAAAAGCCTCAACTGGTAACAGAGAAATCCTCAACTGGTAACAGCTCTTTCTTTCCTCTGTCCCCAAACTGTCTTGCATCCTCATCTTAGTTTGTGTAAAAGCCGACCCTGAGGTAAGGATTTAGGTGCAAGTGGTTTATTTGAGAAGTGTGTCCAGGAAGCACCATGAGGGAGTGGGGCAGAGAAAGGAGAAAGCCAATCAGAGGTGTGTGTAGGTTACTGCGGGCACCGGGGCTCAATCCCATTGGGAACTCTCTGTGAGACTGTCCCAATTCTGGGACACCTCAGAATTGTCCCACGGAGGGGCCAGGAAGCTGGGGTGTTTATCCACCAATCTACATCCCTCACTGGTTGAGGGGTGCTCCTGGGGTGTGAAAACCCCAGCACTAAACCTCAGTTTCCACACCTGAAAAATGGGGGTCATAACATTATTTACCTCATTAGGTTGTTTTGAGGATCAATTGAATTAATACATATAAAAGCACTTAGAACAGTGCCTGGCACACATAAGGTGCTCAGTAAACACTAGCTGTTTTTTATTATTTTACAGTTGAGTAAATTAAAGCTCAGGGAGATTATCATTAGCTGAAGGTTATGGAGCTACCGAATGGTGGAGGCAAGACCTTAACTTGAGCTTTCTGCAGCAAGAGTTACCATTTTTCTGCTATACCATATGGTTTTGTAATCATTGCAAGATGAGAAATCACTTGGTAAACTGTAAAGGGCTTCACAAATGCTTTGGTTATGACTACTTCATGGCCTTGTAACAGCAGATACAGTCCTCTCCTCAGCGCTCCAATCTGGTCTTTGGATTCTGCTGTCGTCCCTGTCTAGCTGCCACTCGGGGCAGTGCAAGGTCGAACGTTGGCCAAACGGCTGAGTTACCCAAGGACCAGCCCCACCGACACCTCCCGTCACAACTCCTACCTGGGAACTTGCGCTGAGTCAGACCATGCCTCTCTCCCATGCCCAAGTGCGGACCCTCCTTTCTCCCAATCACCCTCACCTCCCCCCGCCTGGGGCATCCTCCCTGCTCTGCTGTGACATCTGCCTGCTTCAGCCATCGTCACCCGCGCTAGCCCCTCTCCAGGCATTCTCTCTCCCCTGCCGCCTCCCACCAGCCCGCCCCGACCTCCAGTCCCGGGCTCAGGGCTGTGCTCTGCTCCCACCCTCTCCCCAGCCCCACCCCCACTCATCTGCTTCTTGGCTGTTGCTCTGGTGGGGTGCGTGTGTTGCCCGGGTGGGGTGGGGCGCCCTGACTGTAAGGTCCTTAATTCACTTATTTATTCACTGTGGTACTAGACACTGTACCGGCAAACGGGGACACGTGGGACGAGACTGGTTGGCGGGCTCAGTCTGGGGGCGGGCTGGCACAGATGGCGAACGATGACGGTGGGTCTTTGTGGGGACACAGTATTGAGGGCACCCAGGGACAGGGATCCTCTCTTTCTGGGTGGGCTCAGGGAAGCCTTTGCAGAGGAGGGAGCACAGGCGGCTTAGAGAAACCTGCTCAAGGTAAGTGAAGGAAAAGGGAGGGGGCTGGGTATTTGGCCCCAAGGAGTGGGAGCTGCCTCCTGGGCCCTGGAGCGCCGTCAGGGCCCCGGGCCCCCTCCATGGCCCATGTCTGTCCTCTCTGTACACTCATCGGCTTCCTCTCTATACATGCCCCTCATGACCTCCCCACCCCAGGGCCCCCACAGCCTCATTGCCCCAAGTCCCGGTTTCTGGGACACTCTGACCGGCTTTGGCCGGGTGTCCACTCCTGGTCTAATCCATGTGGTCGGGAAGCAGGGCACCTAGTACTAAAGGCCATCTCAGCCCCCGCAGGCCGGGGAGACCAGGACTGACATCGAGCACAGTGTGGAAGAGGGAGTTTATTAAGTTTCCCGTGGCTGTGACAGATGATCACAAACTGGTGACTTAGAGCAAGAGAAGTTTATTCTCCCAGTTCTGGAGACCAGAGGCCTGAAATCAAGGTGTCAGCAGGGCCGGGTTCCCCCAGGGGGCTCGAGGAAAGAATCTGTTCTTGCCCCAGCCAGCTTCTGGTGGCTCCGGGCGTTCCCTGGCTGGTGGCAGCATCACCCAGCCTCTGCCTCCGTCCTCACGTGGTCTCCTCTCTGCCTTCTCCCCTTCTCTCCTCTTCTAAGGACTCTCGTCATCGGATTCAGCGCCCACCCCCATCTCGGATGATCTCCTCTCAAGATCCTTAACTTAATGCATCTGCAAAGTCCCCTTTTCCCAGTCAGGTCACATCCCCAGGTTCCAGGTGGGCATATCTTTTGTCACCGTTCACTATGGTGAGTGTCTGACAGATGGAGTGGGGAGCGGAGCGACTTTCAAGCTGGAGGGAGGGCTCGAGCAAACCCTGGACACTCAGGACACAGCGGCACCGTATTGCTGCTGAAGGCAGCAGAGGGGGCTGGGGGGAGGTGGGAGCAGACCTGGCAGGAAGGGAGAGAGGGTTACATGCGTTCAGTAAGTATATATAAGACCCCTACCATATGTCAAGTGCGATCATAGGGACAAAGCGTACAGCGGCAGACAAAAGGAGCTAAGCTGTGCCACATCAGGGCTTACATCTAAAGGGGGAAGAGGAGAAAAACGCAGAGAAACAAATATTATATGAACTGGCAATATGTGCTAAGAAAGAAAGCAGATAAAGAATTTATGACTGCTGGAGCATTTTTATACAGGAGGGCCTTTCTGATAAGGTAATATTTGAGCAGAGCTGGAAGGAAGTGAAGGAGAGAATCCTAATATTTTGAAGAGAACAGTTTTCCAGGCCGAGCCAATGGCAAGTTCAAAGGCCTGGGGACAGGAGCAGCCTCGGCTTGTTCAAGGAACAGCAGGGAAGAGAACGTGGCTGGGGGAGAGTGAGCAAGGGAAGGAGAAGTAGGTGACAGCATCAGAAGTGGGGCCGGGTCACATTAGGTCTTGCAGGCCCCAGTTAGGACTTGGCTTTTACTCTGAGGGAGAAGGGCAGCTTTGGGAGGGTTTTAGGACAAGAAGAAATGTAACTTGACTTAAATATTTTAACAGGATTGCTCTAGAGGCTGTGTGGGAAAGAAACTGGAGGCCAGGAGGGGAGGGTAGTGAGAGGTTCTCACAATAGAAGGGAAAAAGGTGGCAGTGGCTTGGACTGGGTGATAGTGGTGGGGCAGTGAGATGTGGTCAGATTCTGAATAGATTTTTGTGGTTTTTTTAAAGATTTATTTTATTTATTTCTCTCCCCTTCCCCCCCGCCCCCATTGTCTGCTCTCTTGTGTCCATTCGCTGTGTGTTCTTCTGTGTCCGCTTGCATTCTCAGGGCCACCGGGAATCTGCGTCTCTTTTTGTTGCATCATTTCTCCATGTATGCAGCGCCACTCCTGGGCGGGCTGCACTTTTTTCGTGCTGGGCAGCTCTTCTTGCAGGGCGCACTCCTCGCGTGTGGGGCTCCCCTATGCGGGGGACACCCCTGTGTGGCAGAGCACTCCTTGCGTGCGGCAGCACTGTGCGTGGGCCAGCTCACTACATGGGCCAGGAGGCCCTGGGTTCAGACTGGACCTCCTATAAAGTAGGTGGTCACTCTGTCAGTTGAGCCGCATCCACTTCCCTGAATATGCTTTAAAAGTAGGATTGGCCCCTCCCCAGTGTTAGGAAAGGGGAGGAGGAGGGCCTTTGAAAAAACCCTGGGGCCCCGTGTGTGCATCTTAACCTGTAACATGGCTGCAACCCATGTCTCTGGTTGTGTACTCCTATCTCATTTCTAGTTTTCTTGTTTCTTAATAAACTCTTTTTTCTCTTGCCTAAAAAAAAAAAGAGTTGACAGGATTTGATAATGGTCTGCCTGTGAAATGTGGGAGAGAAAGAGGAGCAAAAATGCTGGGGGCCTGAGCAAGTAGAAGGATAGAGCTGTCATTGCTTGAGATGGGGAATCGTGGAAGGATCTGGGTGGGGAATGTGGGATGGAGAGGTTGATTTGCAGCATCTTGGTTATTGATGGTTTGAGGCATATTAAGTTATTGAAACTTGCTTTAAGCCAGGTCATGTTCTAAACACCTCACAGGTATGAACTCCTCTGAAATGAATGGCAGTCCCATGGAGATTTTTATGACCCCATTTCACAGGTGAAGAAACTGAGGCACAGAGAAGTTAATTAACATACCCAAGGCCTCCCAGTGAGTAAGTTACAAAGCTGGGATTGAGCCCAAACAGCCTGTGTCCAGAGCTTATGATCTTAAATACCATACAGAAGGTGGCAGACTTGGCCTAGCAGTTAGGGCGTCCGTCTACCACATGGGAGGTCTGCGGTTCAAACCCCGGGTCTCCTTGACCCGTGTGGAGCTGGCCCACGCGCAGTGCTGATGCACACAAAGAGTGCCCTGCCACGCAGGGGTGTCCCCCACGTAGGGGAGCCCCACGCGCAAGGAGTGCGCCCCGTAAGGAGAGCTGCCCAGCGCGAAAGAAAGTGCAGCCTGCCCAGGAATGGCGCTGCCCACACGGAGAGCTGACACAACAAGGTGACACAACATAAAGAAACCCAGATTCCCGTGCCGCTGACAACAACAGAAGTGGACAAAGAAGACGAAGCAAATAAACACAGAGAACAGACAACCGGGGGAGGGGGGTGGAGAGCAGAGAAATAAATAAATAAATCTTTAAAAAAAAAATACCATACAGGATTGCCACTCTGCTTTAGGAAACATCAAGGAGAGGCTGCGGGAAAAGGAATATTTTGAAATAAAACACACCCACAAGAGATGCTGATATGCACCCACCCAGCCAGTCCCTCAGCCCTCTCCCCATCTAGGTCTTTTGGCCTGTGGGGTAAGCTTTTAGTCTTCTGGCCCAGCCCATTGAGACCCTCTCACAGGCAGGGTAAAGCAAGGCTGCTCGGCACCATCCCAAGTGTATTTATGGTTCCCTCTTGTTCTGTTTGTGAAATTCTGGCTTTGTTTCTATGAACTTAAAAAAATGACTCGGTGGAAATGTTTAAATTTCCGGGCCCCCAAACATTTCTAAATATTATTTCTCAAAAAAAAAGAAAGAGAGAGAGATAGAAAGAAAGAAAAATTCATGAAAAATGGCCTGGGGTCTGCCTAACTGGAACGGCCTGTGCGAGGAGCGTGTGAGCTTGGAAGGCATGGGAGGGAGGCACATGGCCTCCCGCACAGCCTTCCTGGTATCAGGCCATGATCCTCCCCCGGTCATTCGTTTGTCTGGGAAGGATTCATTCTGGAGGCCACCATTTTTGAAGGGCTTCTTGAGGGAACCCTACAGAATGGATCTGTTCTGTTCTTAGCTTCATCAGATTTCCGATTTGGAAGGCCTTGGGATTTGGGCTCTGTTGCTTTCCCAGGATGCCCTGTTAATTTGCAAGTCTGTGGCAACCTGCCGTTCATCTTGGAGTCTGTTAAGGTAAAGAGCTGGTGGATTATCCCCAGGCATCCAGGGATCTGTTGAATCACCCCAATTCAGACAGAGGCAAAGATTACTTAGAATTAGTCGAGGTCTGAATTCATGGCTGATTTTGAATTCTGTACTTGTATCTGTTTGAGTTCCTTTTAGGTATTCAGAATCATTCAGAGGCAGTTGAGCAGATATCTGTGTGTGTGATTGTGTGATGGTGTGTGTGTTTGCGTGTGTGATTACTGCAGGGTTAGCCAAAATGGCACAGCCAGACTCCTTTGTTTGGCCATCAAGACTTTGCACAGGCCTGAACCTACTTATTTCAGAATTTACTGGATACCCAGAATGTGCAAGGTAATTGGCTAGATGCTTTCACATTTGTAATTCTACTTAATCATCACCCTAATCCTGAGAACTAAATGTTCTTTTCCTCATTTATAGATGATGAAACAGGCTCAGAGAGGTCAACTTGCCCCAAGTGTCAGGGCTGATGAGGGTCAGGGCCCAGCTCCATGTTCAGTGCTCCTCCCAGGAGCCACCAAGGCACTGTCCTATTGCCCACCTTTCTCTCCCTTACCTGCCCTCTGCACCCACCACTGGCGCCTTCGGCCAAGCTCTATGAGTCCTACTTGCACGCCTCTGCTCCAGGTGCTGCTCCAAGTAGGTTCATGATGTTAGTTATATCCAAATCTCAAAGCCCTGCCGTGGGCCCCATTAGTTCTTTAGAGGTGCACATAGAGGGGACGCCAAAGGCCTCCAGGAAGCAAGAGCACTCTAAACCATCTCTGTCAAGAGACAGACCATCCAGAACATCAGGGAAGTCGAAAGAAAGATCTCTTGCAAGACCTATTTTTATTTTTATGATAGATCAGGCTAAATGCAACCCCAGAGTCAGGCCAGCAGCATGGCCTTAGCTGGGAGCTTGATAGAGATGTCAACTCTCAGGCCCCACTCCAGATCTGCTGGAACAGGATCTGCATTTTAACAAGATCCCCAAGGGATCCATAGTGTACACATTAAAGTTTGAGACCACCGCTCTAGTTGGAGTATGCCATGCAACATGGCCCAGGTCCCACGTGCGAGAAGAGAAAGGGGCGAGTCTGCCCACAGCTGAGCTCAGTTCTACTTCCTCTCCAGTCGTGCTGATTACAGGCCTTCTTGCACTTTGTGTCCCTCAGGGGTTGGATGGGAGCACAGTGGAGAAGGGCTCCCCTCATCTGGTAGGAGAGCCCCAGCTTCCCAGGTGGCCCTTCAGTTCCTGATCAGATGGGCCCCTGGGGATGGGTGTGATTCCCCTTTTCTGACAATTCTTTTCCCACATCTCCCTTTTATCTGCCCTTGGAATGGTTGCCCCCTTGACTCCTGTCCTGTCTCAGCTGGGTGTGGGGACCAGCTCTGCTCACTTTCTCATCACTAGCTTGGGGCAAGGCAACCCCTCCCGCTGAGCAGAAGAGGCACTGCCTTCTAAGCAGACCTGGAAGATGGCCAGTTCAGCAATTAAACTTATCTGTCCACTTCTTGATTCAGTAACACAGGCCTCTTGCCCCATCAGCTCCTTTTCCTCTTTGCCCCAAAGGAAGGAGGGAGCAGGTGCTGCTACTTACAGCATGACCTTTCCACCCAGAGCCTCCGCTCTTCTCCTTATTAATGCTGGAACCTATAATGAAAGGCTTCAGCCAGACTGAGAAGCTGTTGAGGAATGAGAAAGGAAACAGGCCCATTGAGCAGGATGTGAGATGGGAACTCTGATTACTGACTTCATAATCACAATTTGGAAGAGAGGCTCACACAAAGAACCAAGGAGAAAAATATTTCATGCCTTTTGGAAACCTTTCAGCAGAAATTCCTCAAGCAAGATAACTAACCACAGAATCCTCATCTTGGTTCTTTATTAGCCTTTAGTTTTATGCTAGATCAGGCTAAAGACAGTCCCAAGAGCTACCATGTATGGAGAGCTTGCTTTGCTCCAGAACTGAGCTGTGCACTTAAATGTATTATCTCCTTGTACACCCAGAACAGACCTATTCTTCCCCTTTTACAGATGAGGAAAAGAGACAGTAACAAACCCAGGGTCACACAGCCGGTAGGTGCCAATTTTCAAATCCAGCACTGACCCCAAAGCCCTCTCTGCACCACCATGTTCTACTGCATTCCAGCAGAGCAAATGGATGATTTACGACTTTTAGAGCCACCATTCATCAAACAAAAGCTATGGGGACCTTTTAGTAGAACTCTCTATTACTTGTAAAAATGAGGGTGTGTTCATAAATGCTGTCTGGACAGTTCCCTCTTTCTTTGTGCCTCCACTCGTGCGTCTCATCCTCCATCACGCCTTGCCTCTTGTGCAGCACCCAGACGCCTGCTGAAGACCAGCAGATGTCATTCTGAAAAGAGCGCGTGAGAAATGCTTAATAGTGCATGAACACAATGACACCCTTGATGATTCTCAGAGGAAGGGGCTGTCAGGCCAAGTCCGCTTTGCCTGTGAACTTGTCTCCACACAATGGTTCAGCTGAGATGATAATGTCCATTTGTTTTGAGGAAACCTGCCCTGTGTCAACCATGATCTGGGAAAGAAAAGATATCCATATGCCATGCAAGCGAGTCTCATCACACGTGTGCACACACACACACACAAAATCTGGTTGTACTGACACCAGGAAAGGAAAACTTTCCTGTGAGGACAGGATTTCCTTCTCTCCATTCTGAAGCCAGCTGTAGGGTTCCCTGTTGCTGCTGTAACAAGTTACCAAGAACTTCGTGGCTTGAACCAACACTAATTTATTCTGTTACAGTGTTGGAGGTCCGGGGTCTGAAGGTCTTAGCTAACATCGAGGTGGTGGCAGGGCTGCCTTCCTTCTGGAGGCTCAAGGGGAGAATCTGTCTCCTTGCCTTTTCCAGCATCTAGAGGCTTCCCTCAGTCCTTGTCATGTGGCCCCCAGCCAGCAATTGATCACATCAGTCTGACCTTTGCTTTCATTGTCACGTCTCCTTCCCTTATTCTTCTGCCTCCTCCTTCCATCTCTACCAACCCTTGTGATCATCCTGGGGTCACCTGGATAATCCAGGGTACTCTCACTAATTTAAGATCCTTAATTTAATGACACTTGCCAAGTTCCTTTTGCTATGCGAGGAAACATATTCACACGTTGGTGGTGGGGTTAGGATGTGGACTTCTTTAGGGCCATTATTCTGCCTATCTTATCAGCACAAGCCTTTTTTAATGAAATTTTAATGAGATTTATTAATTAAGGATAAGATATAGGCATATGTAACTATTTACGTAACAATCCAAAGGACAGCAATCAATTCCAAATGTAAAACTTGGAACAAGGGTTGAAGGTGATAGGTAAGAAAGAAAAAAAGAAGAGTTTTGGGTGGAAGGTAGAACAAGAAAATGCAAAACACCTCAAGAACCAATATGTAGAAACAAAAGTTAAAGACCTTCTGCAGAGATGAGAAAGAGAAGGAAAGATGGAAGGAGGAGTAAGGGAAGGAAAAGTGTCACGGGTGGAGGGAGTAGCATAGCATGGGCAAAGGCCCAAAGGCAAGATGGGGCAATAAATGCCTCATTCATCCTGGGGGCTTGCAGGTTGGTCTCCCTTGGTGGACAAAGTGTTCCTTGAGGGCAGGGACCAAGGTCTTGTTCACTTTTGTGCATCCCTGAAGATTTAGTAGAAGGCCTGACCACCTCAAACCTCACCCCAAATTGTGGGGCATTGTGATCATGCCACAGCTGAGGTCAATTGAACACTTGATTCTTGGCCATATGATCCTGTATATAAACTAGTTCTCAAAGGTTCTATCCGCACTGTACCCTCAAAGCTGGTGAGGAAGGGAGAATGTACTTCTCAGCCTGTCCACATGATCTCTAGTGCAAAGACTTAAAGTTCAAGTTTATGGGTAACTTAAATGCACCGGCAATAACAACTAACCATTATCGAGCTCTCACAACATGCCCAGCACTGTTATAACGCTTTACACAGGTCATCTCATCCTCCCGCGGGTCCTACAGGCCACAAAGCATTGTAACCCCCATTTTACAGTGAGAACCCTGAAGCCAGGGACTCTCCTTCAGATGCCCCAAAACTAGACCCGAGAGGTGCTTCTTGAAGGGCCACCATTCTTGGGCCCAGAAGGAACTTTAGCCCCAGAAAGAGGATCTCCTTCATTTTGAAAGTGGTCACGTCCCTGAGGACATGGGCTGGGTAACAGGGAACGCTGAACTCGCAGTTTGGGTATTTTGTCAGGGGGCTCAGCTCAGTTCCTGAGATAAATCCCTTCCTTATTCCATCTGCATTAGTTCAGTCCAGTTATTTATTTTCTTTGTGATTCAACTTCATTACAAAAAGGACTTGAAGGGGTTTACAATATATAAGCTATTACAATATAATAGCCTATGTATAGACAAGGAAGTCATAATAAAGAAGAAAGTAAAGGGAAAGAGGAATCCAGTTATATCCGAGGGATGTGTTTGCTGGGCTCTCATACATGCTACAGAAATGTAGACTACAGCCGTGGCTCTGAGCTTTCTATCGGATGCATTCCCTTCAAAATCCCAGAGATCTCTTACTACTCAGACCACCCATATACTGTAACAACCATCTCACAGGAAAAGCATCCCACGGCACGGAGAACACTGTCAAAGCCTGCTGAGGTGTGGATCTCACAGTGGCCTTCAATCTTATGGGGGAAGCCCAGCAGTCGATCAGCTTAACAGTGGTGGAATGTGGCCTCTTGTTCTTTACATTTCTAGCAAATGGATGGATGGGTGGATGGATGGATGGGTGGATGGATGCATGGATAGATGGATGGATGGAAGGAAGGATAATTGGATCAATGAATGAATGCAGTGGTAAGAGCCTTGGCTGCCCTGCCTACATGCCTGAACACCTGGCACCTCCTATGCCCCCTCTGGGTTCAGGCCAACCCCTTCCTGGGTCAGAGAGGCTCAGCTGGCAAAGTTTCACAATAGGCTGGGGTCCACCCAGTGTCTGAGCCAAGGGATATGGACTGGATTGGAACTTTTGGGAAAAGAGGACCTATTTTTATCTTGCTTTTGTTATCATCGCTCTGGTTATGCCTTCCTGTTTCCTTTCCCTGTCACTGGCCCCTGCATCAAAGAGGCCTTGCGTGTGGGTGGATCTCCTGGGAGGGGCTGCCCTTGGCGCTCAGGCTGGAAGTGTCCAGTTGTTTGCTGGGCTGCACAGGGACGTGGCAGGAGGGGTTCCGAGCCTGGCCTATACCATAACCCTCCCCGGGACCTGGAGGAGTTGCTACAACTCTCCCAGTGCAGGTCTCTCTGGGTCCGAAACAACTTTTCATAGTAGGCAAGAGCCAGGCTACCAGAGTTGGATTCTCTGCTGTTTACTAGCTGTGAAACCTTGGGAAGTTAGTTAACCAGCCTGTGCCCCAGTTTTATCAATAATGATACTTACCGCAAAGTTTTATGAGGAGTGAGTTAATTTGTTTGAAATACTTAACACAGGCTCATTGTAAGTAACTCAATAAATGTAAAATAAATCAAACCAAATTTGCCTTGCCCACCTCACAGGTTGGCTATAAAACTCAAATGCATCATTCACGCAGTAAATAATTATTAAGCGCTATCCACATGTCCACCCTGGTATTAGGGCCTGTAGGGGAACCAGACTTATTTGCTGGGGTCCACTTGTGAAAGGTTTTTGCAAAAACTGCCAGGTGCTGTGCATATAGGAGGGTGTGGTCTCCCCCACCATTGAGCCTCGGAGCAGGGGTCATCTTAAAACATGACTAGCTACAGAAACTTCTTCAAATAAATCCTATGTAGAATCCCAACTGATAAAGTCAATAAAAACCTGTCAGCTCTGGCTGGGGGCTGGGTGGGGGATAAGGGGAGAAGATGCAGCAAAGGGTTGGATCCTGCTGGTCCTGCGCTGTTTCTCTCCCTCCACCTCCAGCCCCTGGGGGCCATAAGGCCTCTTCCAGAAACCCCTGGGCAGCTCAGGAAGCCCATGGAAACCCTCCTACTGGTGCTCTGCCTCTCTTTTAATGCCACCCCACTCTTTCATTTCATTTCATTTCATTTCATTTCATTTCATTTCATTTCATTTCATTTCATTTCATATCATTTCATTTCATTTCAATTCTTCCCCCACTCTCTTTTACACGTCCCCTCAGCGTGGCGGAAGCACGTCTGGACGCCGGGGGCCAGACTCCCACCTGCAGGAGGCCTGTTCTGTAGCTGTGACTTTCTGCTTTCCTCAGAGCCTCTGTCCAGAGTCCCCTCGGCATCTCTGCGCGGTGGTTGGTCCGCCCTCCAGCCACTGCGAGGATTGTTGTCGGCCTTCCCCCATCCCTGTGTCCCCTCTGTTTCCTGGACCTTTGCTGTAAAGCCCCATCTGACCACTATAAAACCTTCATTTTTAACATCCAACACAGTCCTTTCCTTTGCAACTTTGACCACCTCCAGCACCATTACTTCACGCACTTTAAGGTCCAAAAGAGAAACTGGTGAGTACACAGATGGGTGTGCGCCCCAAACTGAAGAAAGCTCAGTGTGGCACTTGACACTCATTGCCTAAGAGTCTTGGGCTGGCCACTAGACCCCACCAGACCGTTTTGGCTGACCTCCCTTGACAAAAAAACAATGCATACAATAGCTAGTTTTCAGTACGTAAATGGATTTACATTCGTATTCAAATTGTACTGTTTACTAATTGCTTGACTTGGGGAAACTTGCTTAACTCCTCTGTGCCTCTCTTTCCTCCTCTCTAAAATGGGCATACTTAGAGTAGCTTCTTATAGCGTTGTTGTGGGCGTCAAATAGGATACAGAAAGTACTTAGGACAATGGCTAGCACTGAGCGAGTATTCAATAAATGTTAGTTGTTTGTGCTTATTATTGTTAATAATAATAATAATAACAAGTGTATTTCATATATGTATTATTGTATAAGTATTTATGAGACAAACGGGGCTATAATGAATCACCTCTGAAAGGAGCAGTGTTAAAGGCAGCAATGAAATGATTTCATATCCTTGTTCCCCGTGGCATTGTGAGGTTAATTACAACAGCTTCCAGTTGATTCCCTACCATGGCTTCAAATGCTTATTTCATGGAATCTCAGCAAAGCAACCTCGTGGGGCAGGCCTGGTTTGTCCAGGACCCTGAAGCCATCAGCCCATCAGCCCCTGGAAGCTCCAGCTGCCTCTGCTTCAGCTGTTGGGGGATCCTGCCCTGTGCCCCACCTTACCCCGAACTCTGTAAGCAAAGCCCTGGCCTCTCCCCCAACACGCTCTCAGAGCAGTTTATTTTCATGATCCCCGCTTTATCTGGCGGCCCACACACAGCTCCACAGCTCAGGGGCGTCTTTCCAGGCTGCAGAATTTTTACAAGCAGCACACAGTGGAAACATTGGCAGGTTGTTTTTTTCTTTCTTTTTTCTTTTTTTCCAAAATACCGCCCTTTAGGCTGAATGTGTGTCCCCATTCAGGCTTGTGTGCTCACAGCCGAGGGCAATAGTGTCTGAGTGTTCATGTCTGTGTATTTCAGGGCGGGCCCATCTCTCCTTATCAGTGTTCAAAGATAACACTTTCTGCCTTTGGGCGTGCACGTGTGTTTGTGTACTTGTGGTATTTGTGGATCGATGGGCTGGTCGTCTCCCCCAGCTGGGGGAGGCGAGTTCTGGCCCGTGTGTGTGTCGTAGTGTGTCTGTAAGCCTCTCCCCCAAGGGTGTCCGTAGACACACATAAACTATCCTTCACTTCTGTTGTTGAGACTCTGCTAGGACACTTTGGCCTGGCGGAGCAGGGCGAGTTGGGAGAGGGAATGTTTAGTCTGGAAGGCAGGCAGGCAGCCACAGCCTCCCGTGGAGCACGCGGGCTGGGGCGCTGGACCCCAGGGCTGCGCCAAGAGCCCTGGATGACGGCGCGGCGGACAGCGCTGCCCCGCGAGGCCTGGGGCCGGGGTGCAGGCGCTCCTGGCTAGGCAGCCTGGGGTCCAGTGGTCCCTCCGGCACCCGCGCTGAGCGGGCTCCTGGCAAATCCCAGCCCGGTTGAGAGGGATTCCTCAACTTGCTCGTTTTGCCTTTTCTTGATTCTCTTCGGTCCTCAGAATTTATGCTGAATTGAGGCTGAGGGCTTAGCGTGGGGCTGTAGGAGGAGCACGACGCATTGATGTCAGACAGCCCCAAGATTGAATTCTGGCCTAATACCAACTTCATAAGATAGTTATAGTTATGGGGTTAACTGAGATAATAAATAGCATGCTGTGTATGATATGGAAGGGCTCAGTGTGTGGCCCGGCACACAGTAGGTCCTCAGGTGCTAGAGGCATGCCTGAAGAAGGTGAGGCTGGTAGAGGGGTGTGGGGTCAATTGGAAGCCAACAGACCCAGGGGCCTGTGGTGCTGGGCCAAGAGGTCAGTCAACCTTGGGCTGTGGAGGCCGTGAGAGGGGAAGGTTTTCACTCACTACAGACGCTGCAGTGCTGATGGTTAGTCCAAGCAAAGGGGAGCCACCTGCCCAGAGGTGAATGTGCCCTGCGCACTGAGGCGAGGTCTTTCCCGACTCGGGAAGTTGGTCCCGGCTGTGTCCTGTGTCTCTTGCTGTGGTTAGAGCCTGCGGGTCCTAGAGGACAGCTGGGAACAGAAGGAAGCCTGCTCAGGCGGTGGGTCCTGGCGGGGTCTCGGTCTCCCTGTCTGTGCCCTGAGGGGAGGGCATCAGATGGGAGGTGGAGGTCCTGCCTGCACAGGGAGAGCGTGCCTCTTACTGGATGAAGCCCGTAGACAAGTTCCTTACCCTGAGCCTCAGTTTCTCAGTCCACAGAGAGATAATAGAAACACCTAGCAACCAGGGCTGTAGGGCGGCCTAAATGAGTTTACTCCTGTGAAGCCACGCCGCACCTCTGCACGGGCCTGTGCATTGCAAACACCCCATAAATGAAGGCTGCTTTAATTGCCTCTGGGGAGAAGCTCCCGGTGCTGACACTCTTGGAGCCTGCGAGTCTCCCTCCCACTCTGCCCCCGGGGCTTGGCTCCCTGGATGTTCCTTGTCCAGGTCAGGAAGCGCTTCGTGGTCCAAGGCGGCAGGGGAGTTGCACTCGCCAGGTGGGAGAGGAGCCAGTGGACATTATGTTCCTTCCCAGGAATGGGAAAGCGGGAATGTTTCTGGGCAAAGAGCAGCGCTCCGGGGCAAGCACGCCCGGGAACATCTGCTCCCCCTTCCCACAGCCCAGAGCCCCGCTGCCCCTCCCGGCCCGGCCCTGCGGGGAGGAAGACGTCTTGAAGGAGGAAGATGTCTTGAAGGAGCATTGGTGCCCAGCGCCACTCGGTGCGTGGGCACATGTGGGCACAACGTGCAGCGTCTGCAGCCTCGCACGTTCCCAAGTATCCCCACACTCCTACAGGCACACAGTTGCACAGACACACATGCTCACAAGCATTCTCAGAAGTGCGCTCACACATCCACACTTGCAGGGCCACACACTCACACACACTCATTGCACTTGCAGGGCCACACACTCACACACACTCACTGCACCCATGTAGCCCATTGAGCTTGTGGACCGGGCTGCACGTGCACACACTCACACAGGCACGAGGCTGCTCACCCACTCCCACACCCGTGACTCACGCTTACCTACATAATCACACAAGTGTTGACATTCGTGAAGACACACTGCAATAGAAATAGAAACAAGCATGCACACATATAATTATACGGAAATAACCAGGTATATTGACTTCCCTAGCCTTCTGGCATCATCCATGATGTCATAACCAAATAAAACTGCTCAGGCCCTGTTCCAGCTACTCTGGGAAGCACACCCTCCCCAGTATTCCCATGGTGCCACCAGCTCAGCCCAAGGTGCCTTCTTGTTCCTTGCTCTAAGTGCCTTAGACGACAGCCTTATCCCACATCCTCCTTCATTCCAAAAATGCCATTGACACAAGGTTCTTGTGGCTACCAGACCATTGGAAATATAAGGGCAGGTAGCAAACAGTTCTGTGTTCCTAGCTATGTGGAGGCCATGCCGGTCTCCGTAGAGCGCAGCCCCCTTCAGTGTCTCAGGACTCCGTCCTTATTTCCTCATCACACCCTTCTTTGCCACCATTTCTGGGCACCAGCCCCCAACCCCACAACCCAGCCTTCACCCATTAAGCCCTAGGAGCTCCTCAGGGAGCAAGAGCCACATGTCATCTTAGGCAGAGCCCTCTCTTTGCCACCCCTCTCACCACTCCCCTTCTAGACCAGGGACCTCATCTTTCATCTCCAAAGAGACCACCAAGACATTTTCCTTGACTAATAATAATAGTGATGATAATAAAACTACATGAGAAAAACTCCCTTGGGAGGAATTGGGCCCCTCTCCTAAAAGGCAGAAGTGGCTTCAGACAGTATTTGATATCAATGGCATTTTTTTCCTTCCTGACACACATAGACCCAGCCTTGGAGAATTAATCTCTTGTCTCCTGCTCTCCTCCACTTTCCCCTCCTGGCTTCAGGACAGTGGCTGGAAAGGAAGAAGCTGAGTACCAAAATAGGTCCCAGAATGGGGGAGTGGACGAACCCTGTAAGGAAAGAGGACAGAGGAGGCACTGAGCTGGACTCAGTGGTGAAGGGCCCGTGTTCACCAGAGGGGCCGCTGCACTGTCCGCTGCGCAGCCTTTGCTCACACAGTGCCTCCCTCTGGAATGGCCCTGCCAACATGCCCCAGCTCTGGCTGTCCAAGTCCTCCCCTCCCAAAAGCCTTAGCCCTTGTCAACCCAGAACAACTTTCCCCTAGCATTGTGTTTCCAGAGCTCTGAGAGGCACCTCCACTACAATTCTTTCCATCCTCTGCTTGGTGGGGCATCCCAGGGGACTCATCTCCTCCCCCAACTCCGTTGTGAGCTCCTGTAGAACAGGCATACATTCCCCCAACTCTGTGTCCCCCATACACCACACAGCCTGGCCCACAACATGCTCCCAAATGACATGTGTTTATCTTCTCATCTCTCTCTTTCTCTATATCATTAATATCTATACCATCTACGTCTGTCTCTATCTTCATAATAATTTAGAGCAGCAAGTGCTGCCCAGCCTGGTCGAAATTCCCAGACCTGAACAAGAAGAAGCCTCATTTCTGGTTCTGTATCTACCACTTATTGGTTTTTGACACTGACACTGGAAAGGTCGTTCTCCAAATCATTTTCTCACTTGCAAAATGAAGGAGTTGAACAAGGACCATGGTTTTCAAACTTTGTTCCAAGGAACCCTAGGGTTCCAAGAAGATGTGATAGTGGTGAGGGCAAGGAAAGGGAGGGAGAAGGCAACGGCTGATGGATGGTGGGGCCCCCACCTCTCCCAGGGCAGCTCCTCCTTGCTCTATTTTATCTACCTGGTTCCACACAAGTTGCATTTAAACAAAAAAAGAAGTTTGAAAACCACCGGCCTAGATGTTATCTGAGGCTCTTTTCAGCTTTGTTAAGATAGGATTTCTCATCCATTTCATCCCAAGTAATGCTCATGTAAGGCAGAAATCAAAACCATTCTTTCTCTGTGGATTTGGGGAGTTCTTCCCTTATGTGTCTAGAGCCACCGACCACTCTCCATCTTCCCCCCAGGACTAGGGGTTCACGTAAGCTTCCCCTATTGCTACTTCCTCATCTAGCAAAGGGGATACTCAAAGCACTTCACTCTCAGGGCTTAAGGGTAGACTTCTCTTCAATGAAGCCATGAATGTAAACCACCAGCACTGAGTGTGGCCCCTGGCGGGCCCCTCTGAGTGGTGCTGCGGTGACTGCTGCCTCCCTGGGCGGTGTGCCTGGCTCGTGGCTGGGTTTGCAATCCAAGGGGGAAGATTGCTTGGTGATTAGGAGCCAGTGTGCTATGAGACATCTAATTAGCACACTGTCTTCCCTGGAGACAGCTTAGTTGTGTAATTTTTATTTCCATATTTCATTGTTTGCTTGCAGTGCAGCTGAGGCAATTGCCCCCTTCTCCATCTTTCCAAGTCCCCGCCCACCAGGGAACACGCCTGCTGGTAGATGAGGTGGCAGTGCCGGGAACAGCTTTTACATGTTGCTTCAAAGGCCCATGTCCCAGGCCAGCACACTGAGAGTAGCTGTATTGGCTGGAATTCCTGCCTGGCTCCGGGGTCAGTGACTGCCTGTTTGTAGGGAAGATGTGGTGTGGTGTGAAGGTTGTTGCATTTGGCATCAAGCAGACCTGAATTCAAGTCTACCATCCATCCTTTCCCAGCAATTGAATTCTCTTCTCTGAGCCCCAAATTCTTTATCAATTAAATCAGGACCCTAATACCTGACATCATAAGGCTGTTGCCAGATTCTGTCCTTTAACATGTGTCTTTTAAGTTTCCCCAGATGAATCAACGTCCATGGTAGAGCTTTGCAAACAAAGTGCTGTCTAGGTAGGAGTCATCCTCACAGTTACAGCCTGTCCTCAATTATTCAAGGAGCCTTTAGCAAGTTTAGATATCCAGGCTTGTTATTATTAGATTATTAGAGAGGCCAAACTCTTCCCACCTGCTGTGGACTGTTTTGTGGATTTTCTTCTTGGTCAGTTCAAAGAGATTGATTCCTTGGAACAAGCCCAGCAGGGAGAAACTTACATCCCTACCCTGTTATTGAGTTATTTCTATCTCATGGGCATATGCATTCGACCTCTCTCCTACTTAGCACTGGGCTGGAAACCATGGGTGGGAATAAAAAAGGGAAACTCTCCATGGGGTGGGTGCGAGGGAGATCCACGTAGCATTTAACAAACACCTTTTAGGACAAAGCCCTTTGTAATCACATTTACCTATATGCTTCTCACCCAAACCTTTTAAGTAGATACCATTAGTCCCACTTCTCAGAGGGGGAAACTGAGGCCCAGGGAGTTTATTACTTGCCCCAGATCACACACAGCTGGTAAGTAGTGGTGCCCGAAGAAGCTGCCAGATCTCCCGTTTTGCACTGTGCTGAGATTGTCTGCCCTGCATCTGCCTCCCCTCAGCCTCTGAGCAACTTGGGTGCAGGAGCAAGGACTGTTTAGACCAGTGCCTGGAAGAAGCCCCTCTTAACGGGCAGGCCACTGAGGGAGCTCACTCGGGGCTCAAACCCTCCCCTTCTCCTCCACTAACCTTCCAGCCCCTCCGCCCCTACCTCCCCTCCTAGCCAATCCCAGAAGGACTTGTGCCTTCCTCATCTTCCTGCCAGCAATTCAGGGGCCGCTGCTCCACTGCCAGATTCTCGAGGCAAGTGAAGGCTTGACCAGGGCCTGGGGCTCCTGGCCGAGCTCCCAGATCTTTTCTCCCCAGACAGAGGGGGAGGTCCCTGGCATTCGGGACCCTAGGCCCTTACCTGCCAGCAAGGCCGGGGGCCGCTCGGCCCGCCAAGGAGCTTCGGTGCTCACGGCTGCCAGTGGAGGCAGAGCCCAGGAGGCCTGGTCAGCCGTTGCCTGGGGGTTGAGAAATGTGCTGGCTCCAGCCTGGCTCCTCTCATCTGAGAAATCAGGGGAACCTGACCCACGGCCCAGTGTTTGTTTCCGTAGTGTCTGGGGCAGCCGTGCAAATCAGGTCTGCCTGACGGGGCTCGAGCCCAGGGAAAAGCAGAATATTCTTCACTCCCCCACATCAGTTCATGCTCACAGACCGCTGCCAGGGGAAGCATTCTGAGCATGTGCTCTGGCTGGGCCTGACCTGCAGGACTCATATCTGCCCAGGGTCTAGGCCTTGGGTGTCGTGGAGAAACAGGGCACTCCCTTGAGTGCATTAGAAGGAGCCCCCATTCAGGAGACAGACTTGGTTTGGATTCCAGTTCTGCTTTACATTGGCTGTGTGGCCATGGGCAAATCACTTAACTTCTCTGAGTCTACTTCTTCATCTGCCAAATTATAACAGCAAACTTATGCAACTGTTGTAAGGCTAAACTTGCTGAAATAATGTGGGTAAATGGGCTGGCACATAGTAGAGGCTCCGTAAAGGTGTCTTCCTTTCTCCTTTCACACCCTGCCAAGATTTCCCACCTTCTTCTTGTCCTCTCACCTGTATCCACAATACCGAGAATTCAGAGCTCTTTCTACACAGACCACTGTCCAGCAAGTTCGCTGCTGCGTGAATTAGCCCACACTCCTCTTCTGCCCCCGTCATCCTCAGCACACATGTGAAGGAAGTGGCATCACATAAATGTGTAGGTTATAACAAGGAAGGGCCCATTCACAAGTGGATGTATTAATTTACTCCATTTATTCATCCATTTACTCATTCACTCATTCAAAAACGAGTGGCTCAGCTTCTACCCCGGGGAAGGGCCAGTTCTGGGCCAGGGACAAAGAGATGAATATGTCATAGTCCCTATCCAGTGTCTCCTAGGAGGAGATGGACAAGTGAAGAAATAATTAAAATTCCATGAGTTAGGTACATTAATACAAGAAAGTACAGAATCCTGGGGCACTTCAGAGATGAGACTCTGAACTCAGCCTGTAAACCAAGGCTTACCAGAGGAGGTGATACCAGTTTTGAAGGATGTTTAGGTCTTATCCAGGCAGAAAAGGTAAGATGTTGTAGGCAGAGGGAGCATGGCATGCAAAGGCCTATTGGCTAGAGAGATCATGTTCATTAGCTAGAATTCGCTAATGCTGCAACAAACATTTCCAACATTTCAGTGATTCATACAATAAGTTTATTTGTTGCCCAGGAGGAAAATGAAACAGGTTTTTGGTGAGTACCTAGCAGTATATCTCTATCACCTGTTGGAAGAATTTCTAGAATTTCAGAAAGCCAGAACAAAAGTTCCATGACAGAGTGGTGTGAAGCATGACTGTGCTGGCAGGCAAGACCCCTGCTTGCAAATGATCTAAGCCGAGCTGGAGAGTTAGGTTTTTTACACTGAAAGTAACACCAAATCATCAGAAATTTTTAAGCATGGCAGTGGCATAAATCAGATTTAGTTTTTAGACCAATTATTCTAGCTGCATTGTGGAGGTTGGAGGGAGGTAAAAAGACTGGCACCACTGGGACCAGTCAGAAAAGTAGTCTAGCAATCCAGGTCAAGCCATCTTACCGATAGGATAGGTGAGCAGTGGGACTTGGAGTGGGGAGAGGGTGCTGAGAATTGTGGTAAGAGGTAACCTAAGGCATTTATTTGGGTCTGCATTGCAGCTAGGCCTCCGAATAGCTTTGGGGCCTGTAGCAGTTTGATGTGGTTATGAATTCCAAAGATAGATATTGTGTTATGTTTGTAATCTGGTCTGAACTTGGGCATGATTGAGTTATGATTGGGGTTTTGATTGGGCCACATCATTAAGGCATTGAGTCCCCACCCCTTAGTGCATGGGGACTCACAGATAAAAGGCATGGCAAAGGAGAGTTGAGGACTTTTAATGTTGGAGTTTGATGCTGAAGCTGGAGCCCCAGGGAGGGAGACAGAGCCATTCACCTGGTAGTCTACAGCTGACCTTGTGGAGAAACAGAGGAGCTGAGCCCAGAGGAACCCAGGAAGCCTGAATCCTCACAGACATCAGCAGCCATCTTGCTCCAACATGTGAAAATACTTTGGTGAGGGAAGTAACTTATGCTTTATGGCCTAGTACCCCAACTAAATACCCTTTATAAAAACCAATCAATTTCTGGTATTTTGCAACAGCACCCCTTTGGCTGACTAATACAGAATTTGGTACCAGGAGTGGGGTAGTGCTTTTGCAATTACTGAAAAGCTGGAATGGTTTTATAAATGGGTAAGGGGTATTTTTTTTTTGGAGGAATTGTGAGATGCTTGGAAGAAAAGACCTACAGTGCTTTGAGGAGACTGTTGATAGCAATATGGATGCTAAAGAGACTTTTTATAATACCTTAGAAGTAAATGATTGGGAAGCAGATTTGGCCCAATGGATAGAGCATCCGCCTACTACATGGGAGGTCCAAGGTTCAAACCCATGTGATGAGCTGACTCATGTGATGAGCTGGCCCACACGCAGTGCTGATGCGCGTGAGGAGTACCCTGACATGCAGGGGTGTCCCCCGCGTAGGGGAGCCCCACGTGCAAGGAGTGTGCCCCTAAGGAGAGCCGCTCAGTGCAAAAAAAGTATAGCCTGCCCAGGAATGGCACTGCACACACAAAGAACTGGCGCGGCAAGGTGATGCAACGAAGAGACATGGATTCTGGGTGCTGCTGACAAGAATACAGGCAGTCACGGAAGAACATGCAGCAAATGGACACAGAGAGCAGACAAATGGGGGGGGGGGGAAGAAGGGGAGAGAGAGAAATTTTTTTAAAAATCTTAAAAAAAAAAAGTAGTAAATGATGAAACTATTATTGGAAACTGAAAGAAAGGTGATCCATGTTTTAAAGTTGCAGAGAACTTAGCATGATTAACTCCTGGTGTTTTATGGAAGGCAGAATTTTTAAATGGCAAGCCTGGGCATTTAGCTGAAGAACTTTCCGAAGTAAACTCAGAGAATGTGACTTGGCTTCTGCTTGCAGCTTATAGCAAAATGCTAGAAGAATGAGATAAGCTGAGAACTGAAATTATTGGGCACAAAGAAAACAGAAACTGATTCCAGAAATTCCAAGCTTCTGGAAATCCGGCTCCCAAATGATAGTGCCCCATTTGAGGACTTACCTAAACTTGAAATTTGTAAATCAGGATTGAAGATGCAGTTATTTAGGAAAGACTTGTGGAAAGTCTTACTATCTGATGGCTTGGACCTCTGCTTCTTGCATGCTAAACCAACAAGATTTTTGAGAGAGCTGTATGAACAAAACTACTGTCAGCTTGGACTAAAAGGGACATGGAAAGGAGAGACTCAAGGGGAAACAACTTCAAGAGGAAAGCCTTGGAAGCTGAGATCTGGAATTAAGACATTACCTTGGGCCAAGAGAGGAACCCCACCCATGTGCACAGAGAGGGTGAGTTTGCCCCAGCAGTTGAAGAGGGTGGATGTTCCTGCCTGATGTTCTAGGAGAGTTTTGCTACCCCAGGGTACAGAGAGGGTGGAGCACATTCCTCAAGGATTAGGGTGGTTAATGTCAGAACCCCATAGGTCTGAGAGGGGTGGACCTGTCCCCCATGGGTTTGGGAAGGCCAGGTGATCAACTCATTGCTCTGAGAAGGTTGAGCCTGTATGGTAAATGTTAGGGGGAATGTTGTCTTCACGTCACTATACTAGGGGGGTTAAGACTCTAACCAAAATATTGGGTAAGGTGTGGCAATCACCCCAACACTCTTGGAGGGTGAGGTCTGAAGCTTGGTTGACACCCAGGTGCTTGATGAGGGTGGAACCAAGAAAATGGCCATTGGGCAAGCATGTGGAAAGGGTGGGTTCCCATGGGGCAACAAGGAGAAGAAACCAGCATCTTAAGAATGACTCTCAGACTGAAATCAAATGGAGGATGCCCTGCAGGTTTACTGAGGACCTGTACTCATGTTTCCATCCCAACTTCTCCTTTTTTTTTCACTTATTGTGAAGGATGCCATAACTTCAGGCTGCACAAGACCTGTTAGGTCCAGAGTCCTCTTGGTATAAACCTGTATCACTTGAAATGTGATCATGGGTTTCCTTTTAAAATAAGGGAGCTTCTGTGCTGGAAGTCAGAGTGTATTCAAATGGTCCCAGTATAGCTCAGCAATTCCAGGTTAGGTCTTCTATAAGGAGCCAATAAAAGTGAACTTTGGCCCTTCCTTTTCTGCTCTATCTAAGAAAACCAGTTTGCCATGGCCCTCGAGGACCTCATTGCCTCCCTCCTGCAGACTCTGAACTGGCCGCAGCTTGGGATGGCACATATCCCCTCAGAAAGCCTAGAAGCACCTCCCTGTCTGTTTCTGCTCCCTGGCCACATGGAGCTTCTGCCTGGCCTGGCCTGGCCTGGCCTCTGGAATTTGTAACCACTGATTGTTGGCCTTGCTTCCGCCTTCAGGCTCTGTCCATCTCTCTTCAGCCTCAGGTTACCTCCTTCATAATGAACCCCTAATCCCTTTGCCCTTTCCAACCCAGCCTCCCAGTTCTGACACAAAGAAGGTGGTTTGGGATCCTTTAAAGATAGTAGGCATTTTGTTTTCTTAGTTTCTAGGTCCTTCTTAGGGTAGACCAATGAACTGGATTTTATTTCAAATACAGATTTCTGAGTAAGTGAAAATTGTTATCACTTATGATGAGCACTTACCATGTGCAAAGCACTATATATGCGCTAGCTCATTAAATCCTCACAATAACCCTGGGAAGTATATTTGATCCCCCCACTTGTAATTGACCCTTATAGGATTGTCTGCCTGAAATCCCCTTTTGGAAGTAGGACTGAAATAAAGAGATTTGTTGTCATCTCAGGGTCTGAGCATTAAGTAAAACCCAGGGACCTTCACAGACATGTTTTCCATCACAGGAAACAAAAAAGCAGTAGAAGCCAGTCTGTTGAGAGAGAGAATGAAATAATGAAAGAGGCAAAGAAAAAGTTGGGGGGCAGGGGGAGAGAGAGGAGAGAATCTCTGGTTCCCGTTCGTCCCCGAGGTCTGACTGTAACATTCCGAACTTGGGGTTTCATGAGACGTCACAGTATCCACTTCTCTGTTTGGATTCCTGTTCCAAGATAATACATTTTCAGGTGAATATGATAAGGCAGCCACCAAAGCTGATGCTCTTTAGGACCATAATAACAGAGGCAGTGCTGTTCCTAATCTCTTGGATCCCAGTGTTCTATTCTGGTCCCACTGAAAGAGGAGCTTTGACTCAGCTGGTGACAGTTCAGTGGAGAGTGATGAGGAAAGTGAAGGAAGGCTGAATGGTGTCATAGGAATAATGGTAAAGGGCTGGAAAATGCTTTTCCTAAAGATATGAGAGCCCAAGGAAACACCGGCACTGTTTATAAATAGCCATAGGACTTGTGGGCATAAGAAATTTGTCTTACTGTGTGTAGTCTCAAAAGGATGAACCTGGACTAACTAAAGAAGGGCACAGGAAGGTAGCTTGTGAAAGTGGTAGAATGAGACCAGTGTTTGAAGACTCACCTTGCCAAGTGATTTGGACTGATAATAGTAATGCTAACGTTAATGCAAATGCTAAGGCTAATACTAATATTAATACTAATACTATTATTTATTGAACCCATACTATTCACCAGGCACTTTTCCCAATGCTTTAGATTCATAAACTCGTTTTATCCTCACACGATGATATAAGGTAGTTTATCTCATTATCTCAAGGGGAAACTGAGGCCCAGAGTATTTAGTAATGTGCCCAAACATACACAGGTGGTTGGGTACATCTCTTGAGCTTTAACTTCCTCATCTGGTAGTAAAGAGCATCTTTAGTGCAAAAAGAAAAAGTTAACACAGTGGGCCTGAGACTGCTATCTTAGAAAGGCCTGCTTGCCGGGCTGGCCCTTGGCTGGCATCTGGGAACTTGGATTTCTGGAGTGTTCCCGTCATTCCCTGATAAGAATGACTCACTGTACCTAAAGTGTGTGAGCTAACAATATCGTTTCTGATGAACACCTGCCTTCGTTCTGGGATTCTGGAATTTGGGGTATGTGCTAGGCAGAGGGTGTCTATGTCATCAGCCCCCTGTGAAAAGCAGGGCCCTGAGTCTCTACTGAGCTTCCCTGAGAGACAGCCTCTCACACACACTATGACAACCAGCTGCAGGGGAAATTAAGCACATGCTGGGCGACTCCACTGGGAGAGGACCCTTGGAATCTTACACCCGGTTTCCTGTAGACTCCACGCCATGCACCTTTTCTCTTTGCTGATTTTGCTTTGCATCTTTTCACTGCAATAACTGATAACCTACACTTAACGCCATATGCTGAGTGCTCCTAGAGAATCCCTGAGCCTGGGAGTAGTCCTGGGACATCTGACACAGCCCTCCTTCCAGTTTGTTGTGCGGATGGAGTAGATTCCCTGCCCTGAAGAGGGTCCAGTCACTGCAAGCGCTTGTGAAACGATTGGACCCTCCCTTTGCGGCCCCTTGTGGAGGGCGCAGCCCGCAGAGCCCATGTGGAGGCCTCCGGAGGGGCCCCTCACCCCCCACCACCACTGTTTTAAACACACCAACAATTGCACTTCAGATCTGGCACCCTATGTAAAATGGCAAAGTATTTCTAGTCATTTTATAAACAAAGAAGTACTTATTTCGAGAGGTTTTCAAGTTTTTAATAAGGTTGTGCGTGGTGACGATACTTTCCCTCACTGTATTTTCAGGTCGATTCTCTCGGAAATGCAGCCACGGGCCTGCTGAAGTGGCAAATCCACCACCAGTCAGGTGCTTGGTGGTCACCTAGTTCTCCCGCCAGGGGGGAACCAGAGGCTCAGAGAAAAGCAACGTCCTGGCTGTCCCTCCGGAGCCCATGGCAGGGCTCAGCTTGGGGACAATGACCTCCCACTGCTGCCCTGGAGGAGCTCGGTGACCCCCACTGGCCCACCGTGTGTGTGACCAGAAAGGTGGAGTGGGAAGTGGATGCAAGTGGAAGAAAGGGCCTGACCATTGGGTCCCCTAGGAACTGGCATGAGGGCGTAAGCATTCAGTCCCCTCTAAGGCCTGGCTACTCAACGAGAGTGGCAGCCAAGGTTTGGCTTATTTGAATTCAGCCTGGGTGAGGGGAAGGAGGAAAGGTGACTCATCTTGCCTTCTGCCCAATTTTTAAAATCAGTATGTATATGTACGTGAAGCCAAGTGCATATGTACCAATAATAATAAAAAAAAAGACAGAACCCATTAAGCAGGTAATCAAATTTTTTAAAAAGCCATTTGGGCTTTAAAGCATCTGTATGGTTCAGGGTAAAATGAGACCTAGGGCTTAAGCTACCCACATAACAAATTCCATTTCATCCCTCAGTTGTCTGGAATGGCATTTCCCAGGGTGGATTTATTATGCTCCAGAAAGAGAGGTTGCTTTGGTCCATACTTTTGTGTAATGCAATTTTCAACCAAGTTGAGTGGGTTTCTTTCCTGCAAGACTTCTTAGAACCTGCTCACGTGCACCGTGAAATTCCAAGAAGAGATACAGTACACAGCATTGCCCAGATTTATTCACTTGAGGTCCCTTTTGTCATGGAGTATCCAGGGTTGGTTTTGGGAAACAGCTCTAGATGGAGTTACCGATTCCCTAAGCTGAAACATTATAGTAGGAAAGAAGTAATTCGTTAGCTAGCCCATTTTTTGTGTGTGTGCCAAGTATTTGGGTTCTGAGTTAAGGGGTGCAAATGTAGGGCTCAGGAAAGAAGGCATGCTGCTTCAGATCCTCCGAGGATTCCCTGAACTTGGATGTGTTGAAGTTCATACCCAGGCACACCCATGAAAGAACATTGTTGGGCCAATGTCAAGTCCGGGGAGACCCTGAGCAACTGTAGATACCAGGGATGTGTAGCCTGGAGGAAAGATGACCAGGTTTGCATCAGCACTGTCTATCCTTCTCCAAGGTCCCTGCTTAGGCAAGGGGAGCCTGCCTTTTCTTCACGGCCCCAAGGGAGGAGCCTAACCAGGACCAAAGTGTGAATGTTCCAGAAAATCTGCATTTAGCCCCATGCACAGGAGACGTCCCCTGCAGACCACGGGCTGATGGTGTCCTGCGGCTAGTTGACCATCAGCTGGAAGCAGGAGCTACTGACCCTGGGTAGGGGCAGGAAGTAAACAGAAACACTGGATGGGGCATGATCTCAAAGGTGTCTCTCAGGCCTGGGATTTCATATCTCGGCAGTTTGACTTCATAATACTGTCCAGGGATGGCATTCCCCCATTCCCTTACTCTCTATAACCAGTCCATCACCAAGCCCATTGTTTCTCCCTACCAAATGAATCTCAAATCCATCTACTTTTCCCCACTTCCTCTGCTGCTACCCTAGTTCAAGTTTACCATCACCTTCTGCCTGGATTACTGTAGGAGACTGCTAGCCAGTTTCTCTGCCTCTACTCTTGCCTCCTTTTAATCCATCCTCCACAATGACCAGTGAGTTAAAATTCTTGGGATAAGGGCAAATTCCTCACCATGGCCCTCCAGGCCTTCCGTGAGCCGGCCTGAGCCTGGCTGGCCAGTGCCGCCTCCTCCCAGCTCCCCTTTGCTGACTCTGCTGCGTCCACGTTGGCCTCTTTAAACCCACCAAGCGCTTACCACCTTCCAGGGTTTGCACTTGCTGTCCCGTGTCTGGGACACAGTCCCGCTGCTTTTCACATGGCTGGCTCCTTCTTGTCCTTCAAGCTGTAGCTCAGATGTCACCTCCCCAAAGAGGCCTTCTGTGGTCACCCTGTCTAGATGAACACAGCTTTCATCCCCATAGCCACTGCTTCCTCTCACTTTTTCCTATAGCACCTTATTTCCTTCCTAGAACTTATTACCATCTCAAATATAATTTTCATTTATTTTTAACTTAATCTGCCCCCCCCCATTCCTCGCATTTCCATCTGAAATGTAAACTTCCTAGGGGCTATTTCCTGCATTTAGAACAGTGCATGGCACATAGTAGGTTATTAACAAACATTTGTTGAATTCATGAATCAATTAATGACTGTTTTGTGTTAGCTGGGGCTGACAGGGGTGCAGGGACAGGGATTCTCTCAGCTGAAATGTTAGATGAAGAGTGTAAGCCCCCCGTGGGGGAGCCCACTGGAGGTCCCGAAGCCTTGACCGCACTTTCCCACAATGGGGCTGTACCCCTAAGGGCTTCTTCGTGTGCACCTAGCCTTCAAGCCCCGGGCAGCCCCACCCTGTAACCCTCCAGCTTGCGGCCATTGGTCGCATAAATTCTGGAGTGTTTCATCAGACCCACACCAGGAGACAGTCATTTCCTAAGTGTGAGAATTGCTCGATACAGCATTGGGAAATCTTCCTCCCTGGAGGGCTTTTCAGAGAGAGTCTCGCCTTTCTGGGGTTGGTTTGAACAGACTTTCTTCTGGAGATGCAGAGTGAGACAAGCCAGAGCCTTAGATGACCTCGGGAGTTCCTGCCTAATCCTGGCTGCTCTGTACTTGTCAAACCTGGAGCTCCGCTGCTGGATTCTCCCTGTCTCCTCCATGATCAGCTTTGACGTCTTCCTCTCCACCTGGGCCCTCGGGATGCATCAAGGTGCTGTGCACCGAGTCGACAGCTTTGATTAAGCAGCTTTGATCTCTGTCGAGCATCTCAGAATAATATCTTTGTTCTCAGCATCTGGGCCAATTCCCGAAATAGTTTAGCCCAGCAGAGCAGAAGGGGGCTGGATTGCAAAAGTATTATATGAGAGATTTAAAAAGAAAAGGCAGCTGCAAACAGTCAGGGGTATGTGTGCATGCGTGTGTGAGTGTGCGTGCGTGCATGTGTGCATGTGTGCTAATGTAGCCACTCCAGGCCCCCTGGGGAACGATTAGCATGCTAGCTGTGTGCACCAATCCTGTGTTCACAGCGGCTGCCTGCTGAGAGGGAGTGGGCAGCTTGCAGCAGGCAAGCCACTTCAATCAGGTGGCCATCCTATTGGAGAAACAAAAACATCAAAGGGCCTTTGCTTCTATTTCCTTGGCTTTTGCTTGTTTTCACGAAGACATTTGGAGATCGTGTGCCAGGGTACATTCGGCACGGGTGCCCACAAGCGTGGGGTCTGGTTTTGTGCATGGTTTTGAAGTGTTGCCCCTATATGCATGCCACAGGTGCATGCACTAGTGCTTCTAGGTATGTGTGCTGTATTTGCACACACACGAGCATGAAGTTGGTATTAAGCCACTTCTTTGTACTTAAGCCCAGCAGTGTCTGGGTTGGTAAGTAGGTCCTGTGTGTAAGCATGAGTGCGTGGACCCTGAGGTCCAGGAGTGGGAGGCCTTTCTGTGTATTCTCACACTGCAGAGATTAGTATGTGCCTCCTGGCTGGGAGAGTGCTTGTACACATATGTCCATGGAGTGGCACGTTGGGGTGGTGTGTGCACACATACGTGCACATGGCAGCCTGTATGTAGGTTGGGTTGTTCTGGAAAAGGATGGAGTGTGCACGCGGCAGAACTACGTATGCAGTTTACATTTGCATGGGGGTGAATTCCAGAAAAGAATGCTGAGGGAACTCTGTTTGATGTCAGGGCATGTTGAATATATAAGCCATTCTTTTCTCCACTTTGGTACCCATCACCTGGGAGTCTTGTCCTTGTCTGTAGCTCCTCTGCCTTCATTAGTGGAAGAAAAATGTTTCCATTTCGTACCTCAGTAGGAAAGATTCTGAGGTGCTGGGCGTTGCTACAAAAAGCCTTTGTTCCTATGGTGACCACGAGTCCATGGGTATTAATTTATGCATCCGGTATGCCCCCCTATAGTGAAGGCTTTTGCGGAAGCTGAGGGAAAGTGGGAGCCAGGAAGCAGGCTGTGGCCTAGCATGCCTTCTGTTGCAGTCCTTTCTGGTGATTTCTTTGGTCTGAGGATTCCCCCACCCGTGGTCAGCTGCAGAAGCCAGGACCTGGCTGGAAGGGGAGAACAGAGCCTTTGAGGGGGGTGGGGAGGCTGGCCGAGCAGGCAAGAAGAGGTCAAGAGCCGCTGGAGTGTGGACCTCAGCTTGTTAGGCCTCCAGCAAGCTAAGGGACAAGCAGGTAGCAGAGGTAAGAACCAGTAAAGGTCCCTAATAGGGGAAAATGAGTCATCAGGCCAGGGCAGAGTGATCAGAGCACCATGATACAACTAGTCCAATGTGGACCGAGGGTTGCATCTAATAGTTTTCCACCTGAAAAGAAGTTCCAGGGCAAGTACATGCTTATAGGGGAAGAAGTTGGACGTCTTAGCTTCCTATTGGTGCTGTAACAAAGTACGACAAATAGGGGGAACATAGGGCATGTACAGGGCAGTGGAATTGTTCTCTCTGATACTGCAATGGCAGATACATGACATTATACATTTGTCAAAGCCAATAAAAGTATCCAGCACAAAGTGTAAACCATAATGTCAGCTATAGACTTTGGTCAGTAGCAGGGCTACATTAAGGCTAACAAGTGCACCACACTAATGTAAGATGTTAATAATAGGGGAAATTATGTGTGTGTGGGGGGGGGGGAGGGAGATATGGGAATTCCCTATACTTTCAGTGTAATTTTTCAGTAAATCTAAAACTTCTCTAAAAATAAAATTTATTATTACAAAAAAATAGAGTAAGCTACTGTGACAAACAGAAAAAGACAGCACAATTTTATTATACATTCTGGAGGTCAGAAGTCTGACACGGGTCTCACTGGGCTAAGGTCAAGGTGTCAGCTAGTCTGTGTTCCCTTCTAGAGGCTGGAGGAGAAAACCCATTTCCTTGCCTTTTCCAGCTTCTAGAGGTCACTTGAGTTTCTTGACTCATGGCTCCTTCCTCCATCATCAAAGCCAGCAGTGGCCTGTCGGGTCTTTCTCATACCACCCACTGTGACGCTGGCTCTTCCGCCTCCCTCTTTCCTTTACTAGGGTCCTTGTGATGACTTTGAACCCACCCAGACAACCCAGGAGATCTCCCTATTTCAAGATCCTTAAGTAAATCACATCTGCCAGGTCCCCTTTGCTGTGTCAGATAGCACGCGCACAAGTTCCAGGGATGACAGTGTGGGTATCTTTGGGGGGTGGGGTGGGGGGGAGAGCATTGTTCCACCTACCACAGCAGGGATAGATTAGCAATGTCTGCCACAGCTCTGGTAGTGGTTTGTGGCCATAAGGGTGCCAGATGTTTGCCATCCCCAGTCTGCCAAGCAAACTACATGTGAAATTAGGCAAGAGGCAGGCTGGAGGGGGATGAGAAGAAATGGCAACTACATTTTATTGAGCCCTTATTATGTGCCAGGCACCTGATAGACGTTTCAAAGGCATTCCCTCATTTAATTATCACCACAATTCTTTGCTTGGGCAGGAAGGAAGGTAGTATTTTAACAGCTGAGAAAACCGAAGCCCAGAGAGGCTACATGACTCATCCAAAGTCACCCAGCTGATAAATAACAATACAGAAATTCAAAGCCAAGTCTGACTGCAGAGCTATGGCGTGGTTGAGGCAGAGAACGTGGGTAGCATGTGATATGGCTGTGATGTCATTTAAAGTAACAGTGGCTGCTGGGGGCAGTGCTGCTGCCCTGGATGGATGAGAGTCTGGCAGTGCTTTCCTCTGGAGCCGTGCCCACCTTGCAGATCAACCCCTGACTGTGGATGTGGGGGCGAGTGAGAGGCCAGGGCTGGGGCCTTCAGCCCCATCAGCAGAAATGCTAATGGCCTTCTTAGCAAATGCTGGAAAATGCAAACCCAGCATCTCTGAGTGTGACTTTACAGGAACGTGGCTGGCGTCCCAATTGTCTCTCATTTCCGACCTTGAGGGGCTGCAGGGTGAAGCCAGCTGAGAAAAAGTGGAGGTGTGGGGTGGTTCTTCTAATGCGAATGCTCTAATCTGCCCATCAGGCCTGTTTGGAATGGGGTAGACAGGGCCCAGGCAGGCTGGCTTCTTCCTGCTTTTTGTCTTCTGTGCAGACAGGCGTTGGACAGCCACACGTGGCCGGCAATGGTACGGATTTATAACCACAGCTGAACTGAGGCCCTGCAGTGGGGTGTGCCACGTGCCCCAAATGGCAGGAGGTCAGAGGTCAAAAGGCTTAGGGAGCAGGGCTGGGGAGCTTCCCAGTGTGGGGTCATGTTGGAGTGTATTTTAGGGTCAGGGTGCTTGCCAGAGGCCGCAACCATTTTCACGCATCAGCTGTGCACCAGGCGCTGGGCCAGGTGCTTTACATATAAAATCTTTACTCTTCTCAGCAATCAAGGAGGTAGGTACTATTGACTCCCTCAATTTACAAATAAGAAACATGAGTTCCAGAGAGGTTAAGTAAGTTGCACAAAAGCACACAGCTTGCCTGTGGTAGAAGCAGGACTTGAACTTGGGTTTGGCTTATTCTGAAACCCATGATTTTCTCTCTAGGAAACATTTGCTATAACCCACTGCTCCAGACATTGCAGGAGCACCTCTCCCTCCCCAGATTTCCTGCAGAATCTGCTGCAGGGGATGTCAGCCCCTCCTGCACCAGGCAGAGACAGGGTAAAAGATGACACTTTGTCCTGGAGTCTCTGGCTTGCGATGCCATTGTTTGCCAGCCTTGGGTTAGTGGTCAGGACTGCCCAGAGAGATTTCTCTTAACAGCTGCCTTCAGCATCCAGAAGACCACAGCTTTGGGGGATCAGGTTAATCACATGCTTGTCTGCCTATTCATTTATCTGACCACTCTTGTGGATCCCACGGTTGGCGCTGTACGTCAATTGATGCCACATGGAAGACTGTGGAGCTTGTACCAGAGGTTTAAGCTGCCCTTTGCTCCCTGAATTGTTCCTGTTTCCCAATTCCCACAAGCCTAGTAATTCAGAAGCTTAATTGTGATACAGCATGAGCATCCGCTGGATGGTTGGTATCTGTTTCTCCTTCCCCAGCACCAGCCACATCCCCCACTGTCATTATAACTCAGCATGGCCCCCTTTTACAGACAAGTGAAGCGAGGCTCAGGAAGGTTTCATGTTTGGCCACACTCATGCAGCAAGAAAATGGTAGCCTGAGAATTTATAACTAGATCTTCCAGCTCTGAACTTGGCCTTGCCAAGCCACAGCTTGCTGTCTCTGTGGCTTAAGTGACAAGCCCTGGTCACTGACCCATGTGGAATGGCTGGAGAGAACCAGGCCTTCTGACCCACCCTTTTTCAAGGCCAAAGCGGGAAAGAGGAGGCAGGTTCTAGAGGGGGCACTGGCTTTTTCTACTGACTGTATCTGTTTCAGGAAAAGTTGGGGAACCAACATACCAACACTCATTGAGCACCTGTTGTGAGCCAGACACAGTGTGGTGCCAGAACTTTTAAGCAGTCCTTCCCACTGCTGTGAGTTAGGTAGTATTGGTCTCATTCACAGAAAAATGAAAAGGCCGAGGCTCAGGCAGTTTAATGGCTTGCCAGGCCGTGTGCAGGACAGGGCCTCTCTATAAGGCAGGGTGGTCGACCACGCAGTGGTGTGCTAGCGCTGGCTGACACTGGTGCACAAGAGCCAGCTGTCAATTTTTCAGGAGTTTAGTAAGCTAGCTGTTAAAGACAGCCATGATTAACAATTAGAATATATAAACTGACAATTAAATGCATTGTGTGAAAAGGGAAGGTAATAAATACTCAAAACTCATCACTTCTTAATTACTTTACTATTCTCTGTGCTCCTGAAGTTATTTTGGTCTGTTGTACCGTATGCTGGGAATGCCGTATAAGATACTATGTGCTAGTGTGCTGCTCACCTCTCCTTCCAGTGCCACATTCAGGGACATCATGTTGGTAGTTTGATATCAGCCACGGTGGGAGTATTTATACCATGGAAATCGGCAAGCATGCATGCTCTAGCAATAACACAATTCAATACTTGTACAATTATTATTAGCTAAATGTAAAAAAACAAGCTGAGAATACAGACAGGCCAAAAGAAAATAAAAAGTACTTAAATTCCTACCATTTAAAAATAATCACTGTTAACATTTTGACATATTTCCAACCTGATATCTTTCTATGTTTGCTTTTTAAACATTTTTAAATGGTCATATTATACATAGTATTTTGTAGCTGGCTTTTTCTCATTCAACATAATAACATAAACACTTTTCTATGTTAATTTCCATGGCATCTGTTTAAGTGGCTGTATAGTATTTTATCATGTGGACTTGTGATATCTCCCATTTGGGGGCATTTAGATTAATTATGTTTTTTTCCTAGTATAAACTGTGCTATGCAGAACATTCATATAGCTAAATCCTTGTATATCTCCTTAGGATAAATTCACTAGAGTAAGATTGCTGTGTTAAAGGATATAGTACAGTTTAATATATGCATCTTATCAGTGGGCTAAAAATTCCTACCATTTTTACCATTTAATTTTAGATAGGGACCTTAGAGATAAGACTATCACTTCTGATTTTAAATGGTCTGGAGAGAATATATGAACAATAGTTATAACTCAATAGTAAATAAAACAACTAAATATTGGAAAAAATATTTGAGCAGACACTTCACCAAAGATGATATATGAATGGCAAATAGACTTGTGGAGAGATGCTCAATGTCATTGATCAAGGGAATGCAAAATAACTCCATAATGAGATACCACTACACACCCATTAAAATGGCTGAAATGCAAAAGACTCACAAATATCAAGCATTAGCTAGGATGTGAAGGAACTGGAAAATTCTTACATAGCTGGTAGGAATGTAAAATGATACCATCACTTTAGAAAATAGTTGACAGTTTCTTATAAAATTAAACACATATTTACTATGTGACCCAGTACTTTTAATCACAAGAAATGAAATCATGGAGTCATGCACAAGATGGATTTACATAAGGTCATAGCAGCATTATTCATAAGAACCTCAGAACAGGAAATAATGCAAATGTCTGTCAACAGGTGAATGGATTTGCAAATTGCAGTGTATTCATACAGTGAAATAAAAAGGAAAGAACAACAGGAATGAATCTCAAAAACATTATACTGAGCAGTAGAAGCCAAACACAAAAATACTACATACAGAATGATTCCACCTGCATGAAATTCTAGAATAGGTCAATCTAATCTTTAGCGTCTGAGAGCAGAAAGAGGAGATATGGGAATGATGGAAATGTTTTCACTGTGGTGGTGTTTACAGAAGTGCCACATTTATTGGAACGCATTGCTCTGAACATTTAAAAGGGGTGCATTTTATTGTATGTAAATTATTTCTCAATAAAGTTGATTTTTAAAAAATGACTTATGGAGGGAAAGCAATTTTCCCAGGGTCTGATGGCCGGAACAGAGTCTGAATCCTGTCATCTGGGTCTTAGTTCAAGGTAGCTCTTGGGATAAAAAAAAAATCCTACTATGTTTGCTGCATGTTTTCTTTTCCTAGGCTGCTCCATCAAATATCATGAAGTAGGTTGGGTTAAATTTATTTGCTCATGGTTTTGAGGCTGGGAAAATGTCCAAATCAAGGCATTATCAAGGCGATACTTTTTTCGTTGGCTCCTCTGACACCTGGCGAGGCACACGGTGGCATCTGCTGCTCTCTCCCTTCTCTTCCAGGTTTCTCTGATTTCAGCTTCTTGCTTCTGGGCTTTCTCTCTGTCTGAATTTCATTCTCTTGTAAAGGCCTCCAGTAATAGGATGAAGACCCATCCTGATTGAGGTGGGCCCCACCTTAACTGAAGTAACCTCATCAAATGGTCCTACTTTTGATCCTTGAAGAATCAAAGGTAATAATGAACTTTAGATGGTTTGTAAACCATAAGGCATATCATAAAATTACAGTTATTATCTGCCTCTACCTTCAAAAAAAAAAAAAGGTCCTACTTACTATGAGATCACACTCACAGAAATAGATTATATTTAAAAACATGTTTTTCTGCCATACATACAGCTCCAAACCATCACACTGCACAAAGCCATTAGGTTCTCTGTACAGAATCTCTTTTTGTGTGTGTGTGTGTTTTGTGGGTTTTTTTTTTTGCTTTCTTTATTTTTATTTTTTTATATAATCGATTTTTTAAATTTTTAAAAATGTATATAGCTCATACAAATTGTTACATTAAAAAATATAGGAGGATCCCACATACCCCTAATTCCGCCTGCCCCCCATTCCTCCCACATCACCAGATTCTTTCATCAGCGTGGCACATTCATTGCATTTGATGAATACATTTTGGAGCACTGCTACACAGCATGGATTATAGTTTACATTGTATTTTATACTCTCTCCCAGTCCATTCAGTGGGTTATGGCAGGATACATAAAGTCCTGCATCTGTCCCTGCAATATCATTCAGGACAACTCTGAGTCCTGAAAATGTCTCCATATCACACTTCATCTTCACTCTCCCTGCCCTCAGCAACTCCCATGGCCACTGTCTCCACATCAATGATACAGTTTCTCCCATTGCTAGAGATACAATAATTCTATAGTAGAATACCAGTAAGTCCACTCTAATCCATATTTTATTCCTCCATCCTGAGGACCCTGGGATGGCAATGTCCACTCAGCCTCTAATTCAAGAGGGGACTTAGATCCCACATGGCTGATGGATGGAATTCTCCTGCTTGTAATTGTAGACTCTCTTGGTTCCCTAGTGTGGTTGTTGACCATCCCCACCTCCCTGTTAGCCAACCTGGGCAAATCCAATGAATTGGAGAGCAGGTGCTGCAATTCCACTGGGGCTCAGGACCCAAACTGGGACACAGTCAGCCCAGAGAGTCTCCCGAGCACACACCAACCCCAGTGCCAACCACAGGTTCAGGAAAAGTGACAGAAGAGGCATGTGTAAAGAGGTCACATCTGAGTCCAACTCCATCACACTCAGGTGCACAAATTCCAAAGTAGGGTCCACTGGCAAGGCACTGAACTCCAGAGCCATCTGTCATGACCATAGGACCTGGGTGTCTCCATAGCCCTCAGGAGCACTACTACTTAGGATTGTATCTACTTTGGCTGTCTCTGAAATCCTGCTGAGATGTGCATAAGCACAATCCCTCTGATGACCTCTTGACTCATTTTGAAGTCTTTTAGCCATATAAACTCATTTGTCTTTACCATTTCCCGCTTTTATTCAAGGTCTCTTTTTAGTTACATCATCAGCTAGTGTTTGGTAGTAATCCCTTGGCACTATGGAGGCTCATCCCGGGAGTCATGTCCCACACTGGGGGGGAAGGTAATGCATTTACATGCTGAGTTTTGCTTAGAAAGTGGCCACATTTGAGTAACATGGAGGCTCTCAGGAGGTAACTCTTAGGCACCCTGCAGCTCTAGGCCTAGTTGAAATTTCAAGCACACAGGCTCTTAAGCATAGTCATCAGTATCAAGAGTACATCATTGGACCATCCTTCTTCACTGGTCTTAGCCCTCTCACTTAGGGGATTGTTGCTGCTCCATTTGGGAGTGTGACAGAGTTCCCCAGAATGGGAACTCAGCACTCCCTCAGTTGTAATATGAAACTCTACCCATTATGTCTATACCCAACGAACATCCAAACATATCTCTATATCCTATATGCATGCCCTGGAGAACTCCCTCCCACCCATGAATCCCACATCAATGACACCACACATCAGTGCTCCTCCCCTGCCATAGTTGAACCCCTCTGTGATCCAAAACGTCTTCAAAAATGAAGTCTAATATATTGCCAAATTCAATTAATAGGAAAATGAAATAGTAATGATAGGTTTAAAGATTAGGAATAGAATACATAATAATTTAGAAAAACTAAAATAAAGTAATAAATAAATTGGGGTATTAAAAAAATGAAAATTATCATAAAAATTTTTTTGGTGTTTTGCCTTTCATCACTGTAATAGGTGTTGCCCTGTATGTACAGTGGCAAGGCAATCTCTTCCATTTCTTTCTCAGTGTCTACATTCTATTTTTTTTTTATGTCTTAAAAAAAGTTTTAGGTCACAGTAAAGTCACATATAGAGTATAGGGGACTCCCATATACCCAACATCAAACCCTTTTCCCCCTCCCCCAGCAATGATCTTTTTACATGTGGACATTAACATTTGCTGCAACTGAAAAATAGATATTGAAACATAGCTACTAACTATGGTTCCATTATGGTTTACATTATGGTTTACATTTTAGACTGTACACATCTATAAATTTTGGTTACCTTTTTACACACTCAAAGAACTTTTCTCTGGAAGGTATTCATAGCTTGTCCCCAGGAAGAATATCTTTTCTCAAAGATTCCTGTAAGAGCAGAGATTAAGCAGGAGCCTGACTCCTGCATTTTCAATCTGCCAAGCCCCTTGGGGAGAAGGCCCCCTGGAGGCTTGGGTGCATGTCCCTATGGGACAGTGGGGATTCCTAGGAAATTCCAGGACATGTGATGATCAGTGGGATGCATAATGTGGCATCGCCATAGGAAGTGCTCATTGAAATGTCCTTCACCGTACACCCCAACCTGCCATTGTGTGTGGGTATGGGCTCCTGCTGAAGAGCCTGGTAACAGACCATGCCCCTGTGAGGCAGTATTGCCTAGAGGTCAAGAGCCCCCTTTCACCATATGCTTGCTGGGCCTCAGTTTTCTAATCTGTAAAGGGAGTACATGATACCAAGTTTGTAAGATCATTGCAAGAAATAAGGGAGATAACGTATATTAAGCACTTCATACCATGTGGCATGAGGTAAAAGCTCATTTGAATTATTTCTCACTTGAATTATTACAATTCTGCTTTATTTTAAAGACTATGGCTGGATAGACCAGCTCTTCATCCACCTTATCCCTCATTGCAAAGACAGAGCAGATGGAAGCTTTAACAGATGGCATCTGTTTCTAAAAACCATTTCTGACAGGAGGTGTCACAAGGCATGGCAGAAGATACTTTTCTTCTGATCTGGATGGGTTTTTTTCCTTCTGAACTAGAAGGATGAGGGTTTAATTGGGCCTTGAGTACCAGGTAAGGAGTTGGTCCTGTGTTCTGTGACTAGTGGCAGGCCACAGAACATCCTGGAGCAAAGAGTGACCTGGTGATAGTGATGCACAAAGATGAATCTAAGATATTAATTAAATGAAGCTTATTGGGAAAAAAATGCCTTCTGGGTCCCATGACCCCAGCTAACAGAAGCCGGTAGTGCCTGCCCAGGGCTGGGAGTGCTCTGAGGGAGCGCAGCTTACTGCCAGCTTTCATGGGCCCAGCTCCTCCTAGGACTGCTCCAACTTCACGTGCGCTCAGCTCAGCTACACGATGGGTTCTGGCATGGCCCTGGGTCAAGGTGGCCCCAATCCAGGCTCTGCTGAGGTGCTGCAAGATGTGAGGTGCATGCAGTGAGGGATTATATTATTCTGGGTTCTCTAGGGAAACAAAATCAGCAAGAGATATATGTCAACAGTATGTGTTTCTATGAGTCTCTCACGCAGCCACGGGGATGCACAAGTCCAGGTTCTGCAGGCAGACTGCAACCAGATGCTGCAATGAAAGTCCAATGAAGGTCCTTGACAAGCTCTGGGAGATGATGGCTGTCCAAAGATGAGCTGGGAAATTCTCACTCAATGCTGGACTCACTTCCCCTTTTCAGGGATTCAACTGATTGGGTTAAGCGTCACTCATGGCTGATGGCAATCTCCCTGATCGATGTAATTATAACCAGCTATCTATGATGTACCACTGCAGGAAAGTCAATGGTGACTAAAGTCCATAAATAACCCTTGTATTATAGTTAGCCCAGTGCTTGCTTGACCAAACAGCTGGACACAATTACCTGGCCGAGTTGACACAGTAGACTATCACAGGGATCAAGGCTTCCCCCAGACCTGGAAACTCCTTGATGGATGGACTTAGATTTGTGGACAGAGAATTATTTGTTTTCCCCTCCTTTCTTTCTTTTTTTCCTCTTTCTCTCTTCACAAGTTATACATTTCTAAAACAATTGATAGCATAGACATTTAAAGCGTAAAAAGCAAACGTGTGCCTTCAGCCTCCAGGTCTGTCCTAAATCCCCTTCCCCTGCCCAGAGGCAACTGCTCTTAAGCAGCTCAGTATGCAGTTTATGCGTCTATGTGCAGATGTATTTCTATATATATGACTGTAGAGCTTTTTAACATAAATGAAACTATCCCATACATTACACTCTCCACCTTGCTTTTTCACTTGTCAGTTTTCCATGCCAGTACATACAAATCCACTTCTTTCTTTTTAATGGATGCAAAGTGTTCCATAATTTTCATGGATCATAATTTCTTTAACCAGTTCTGTGTTGATGGACATTTAGGTTGTCTCCACATTTTTTGAGTCTACAAATCATTGGTTTTATATATATATAATTTTTAAAGGAGCTTTAGATTTCATTAATATTGCATAGAAAATTTAGGGGATTCCATATATCCCACCTCACACACACACTTTCCCCCATTAACAACATTTTTCGTTAGTGTGGTACATTTGTTACAATTGATGAACACATGTTGAAGCATCGCTACTAATCATGGACTACAGTTTACATTATAGTTTACACTTTTCACTGCACAATTTCATAGGTTATATCCAAATGTATAGTAGCCTGTATCTGTCATTGCAATGTCCTGCAGGACAATTCCAACAAATCATTGGTTTTTATTTGTCAAAGTTCCAGGGCTGTCAGGAGTGAACCCCAACCATGCTCAATGCAGCTCCTCAGTCACCCTTTTCTTCCAGCGTCCCCGAGACTCCCCCTCCCTCTTCTCAGCCTCTCCTGCCCGCTGCCTTAATAACATGTGACACCGAGCACAAAAACCACAGAGCGATGGAGGAAACTCACTTGATCTCTGATGCGGCTGCGTTTCTTTAGGTGCTCTTGTTAATGTTTCATGATGGATGACGGTGGAACTTGGGAAATTTACCAGTCTGGCTCTTCCAGTATCTGCTTTGCACTAACTTAATGTATTCATTTATTCAGTGTGACAGTAAAGGGGGAAAAGCACTAAGAATGCAGAGGCAAGCTTCAAAAGCTGCAGAAGGAGAAAAAGGAGGACAAGAGCAAAGGAATGAGCATTTATTAAGCCCCTACTAAGCACCAGGTGTTTTATATTTGGGAATTCATGAAGACACCTCATGTACCCAATAGGTTACTTTTAATATCCCCATTTGTTTCAGAGAAGGAAGCTGAGACTCAAGAAATGTGAAACAATTTGTTCAGTGACACATAGACAGAGGCAGAGCTGAGATGTAGACTTGGGAGCATCTGACATCAAAACCTCATGTGCCCCCCATTCAACTCTGTCGTCCTGGTTGTCACGTTGTTGGATGACACCAGAGCTGATGAGGCCTGATACTAACAGCTAACAGTTCCTGGGTGCTTACAATGTGCCAATGACCATTCTAAGTTCACCAAGTATATGAGCCCATGTAATCAGATGAGGCAGTGAACCACTATTATCCCCATTTTACAGACAAGGAACACAAGGCTTGGAGAGCTTAAGAAATGCATCTGAGGTGACACAATCCTAACTGGCAGAGCTGAGACTTAAACTTGAACCAACTGGCACCAGAGCCCACAAGCAGAGCCACTGTACTTAACACTTCTCTCCCGTGTGACCTGACAGGATAGCGCTTTAGGGGTGTCTGCAAGGAACGGACACTAGCTTCACACTCCTCTGGGCCTGGTTGGAGTGGGAAGCTTGCCCAGCTGGTCCCTTGGTCTCCAAGAGTCAGGTGTCCCATCTGGGGGGATCATTTCCATGGCGTCTGACTTAAGCAGACCATTCTGTGCAGGTGCTCAGCAGTATCGGTTGACCTTGCTGCACTCTGTCCTCTCACCACATCTTCAAGTTAGCTGTCTCTCTTATGGCAGACAGAAATGGCACAAAGCAGAGCACAGAGGGACAGTGTGTGTGGGCATTTCTGGGGGGTGGGGGTGGTGGCTGCACAGGCAGCTTCAGGGTGAATTCTCAGTGGAGATCTACCCCTCATCACAACGGGGAATCTATTTCATTTCTTTACATTTAGGTTAAGGCTTTCCTGGACTCTCCATCTCAGCATTTGTAAAACAGAGGGACTACTGAGGCAAAGACCCTGAGGTGGGAGACTACTGGATGTGCTCAAGGACCAAAAAGATGGCTTTTGTGGTGCAGGCATGAGGTTGAGGAGGCTTGAAGGTCGTGCAAACATTTTAGATGTCACTCTGTGTTTGAAGGGAAGACATTGGCGGTGGGTGGGGGGGTGGGGGATGGTTATTTGAGTAGAGGGTTGGCATGATCTGATTTATATTTTAACATGAGCTCTCTGGCTGTTGAGGGGAGGAGAAGGGGCCAAGTGTGGAAGCAGGAGACTTGTTAGAGGGTGAGTGCTTCTCCATGTGGTCTGGGGACCCAGCATCACCTGGGAGCAAGTTAGAAATGCAGACTCTTGGGCCCTCCCCAGACTCATTGACTCAGAATCTGCAACCTCTGGTGATTCCCATGAGAAGCTCTGCCCTAGGGAGAAATGATGGCAGGGGGAGCTAAGGTGATAGTGGTGAAGGAGCTAAGAAGTGGTCAGATTCAAGATACAGTGTAAGGCTAGAGCTGACCATGTTTGCTGATGATTTGGATGTGGGGTGTGAGAGAAAGGGAATCAGGGACACCACCTGGGCTTTCAGCCTGAGCAGCTGGGTGAATGGAGGCACCATTACTAAGAGGGAGAACTGGAAGAGAGGAAGGCTTCCAGGAGCAGGAGAGGGAATCAAGAGTTCTCTCTTCATTTTGATACCTTTGAGGTACCTTCTAAACAACCAAGTGGTGCTTGAGTGGGAAGTTAGCTGTATTGATTCAGAGTTGAAGGGAGGGGTCTAGCCTGGGATATAAAATGGGGTATTGAATTTCAGGGGGTCCTCTAGCAAGTGGGTGTGGGTCGAGAAAAGGCCAAGGGCTCAACGCAACCCTCCAATATCTAGACTTGGAAAAAAGCAGCGAAGTCTAAGGTTACGATGATTGTGACTCCTTTTTGAGTGTCTTGTGGCAGTTACATACATAGGGGTTTTTTGGTTTGTTTGTACTTCTTAACACACCTAAGCAGGTAGAACATATTTTCTGTGTCTAATATATGAAAAAATACTGTACCTAAGGATTTGCACTCAAGTCAATTTTCAATGCCCTTGTTCTTTTAATTCTGCCACATCAAGGAATGTGCTTCAAGTGGGTGCTATAAAGTAGAGAATGTGCCTATATCTGAGTTATTGCCCGTTTCCCACCATCCTTGTGCTGTCTGCTTCCTTAGGCTCCCTGAGCACTTCCTGGCTCGTATCCTGAGGGCCAGGAGCACATGGGTAAGAAGCAGCAGGCTGGGAAGACTGGATAGGGACGGCTTGGATCAGACTGTGCTAATGTCCCTCTTCCCCCAAACGAGACCCGTCTCCTGTCCCATAGCCCCTGAGCCTGGCCCAGGCAGGAAGCAGGTCAGGGAGGCATGAAGAAGAGCTTGGCGACTTGAGAAGATGAGGCCAGCAATCGGTCCAAGCAAGGAGCACTCACCAGGAAAAGAGGCCCAGCGGTGGGAGAATGGGAGCAGCTCTCCAGACACATCATTAAGGACGGAGGCACAGGTGATGGAGATTTAGGTATTAGACCTGGGGCACAGGTGGGAACTTGAGCTGGGGAGCATGGCCCAAGTCAGGTGTTACTAATAACAAAAGCTACTATTTATCAAGCATTTACTGTGGGCCAGTCACTGTGCTGAGAATTTTTATATGTACTACTGCCGTTTAATCCCAAGCAATAATAATTTTTACTCTGTACTAGGTAGTCTACATTTATGAACTCACTTAATTGTCACTACAACCCTGTGAGGCAGTACTATTCTTATTCCCATGTTACAAATTAAGACTCTGAAGCACAGTTTATGTAACTTGTCCCAGGTCACAGAGCTAAGAAATATCAGAGTCAGGATTTGAACCCAGGCTTTCTGACTCCTAAGTTCAGGCCTTTAACCACTGTTCTGTAGGGAGCACTTTGCACACAGAAACTCATTTAATCATTGCCACCACCATATAGGTACCATTGGTGTCCCCACTTTACAGATGGGGAGAGTAAGTTCTAGAACATCATGTGATTTACTCACAGTGACATAACGGAAGGCAGGGAGCTGGAATACAAAACTGTCTTCCAGGCACCAAAGTCCAAAATTTTAACCACCAACTATAGCACAGATCCATGATGCCTGGCCAGAGGTGGGGCCATTGCCACAAAGAAGCGTGGCACGTGTTGGAGGCCAGGACTGGTGGAATGAGTGGTGGACAAAGGGGAAAGGGAGCATGAGATCTGGCCAGATTGTGTGGGACCTTGTGGGCCACAGAAAGGGGTCTGGTGCAGTGAGAACCTATTGGAGAAGGGGGTATGATTTTGGGAGGAGAGCTGTGACCTGCTCTGATTACTCTATTAAAGATGACTTTGACTCTTGTATGGAAAGCGGGCAGAGAGGAGAGAGGTCAGAGTAGAAGTTGGGAGACCTCAAAGAGCTGATGGTGGCCTGGAAGACGTGGGGACGCATTTGAGATATGCTTCGGAGGTAGAATGGCTAGGACAAGCTAATGGGTTGACATGGGCTGCAAGGCAAGGGGAGGGTGGAGTTAAGCATGAGTATCTAGTTTGGCTCCCAGTTTCCTTCAGACATTGAAGGAGAGAGGCCCGAACCAGACTTCCTGAGTTCAAATCCTGACTCTGCCATTTACTAGCAGTGGCCCTGAGAAAATCACACAGTCCTTGTGGGCCTCACGTTTCTCATTAGTAAAATGGGCACCAGAGCTCCTATTTTATAAGGTTGTTGTGACGTTTCAATGAATTACAGTGTGTTAAGTGCTCAGTTTAGTATCTGAGCATAGTGGGCACTGTACAAAAGAGAGCTATCGTTGTTGTTGCTGTTATTATTAGGCTGTTGATCATTTCTCTGCCTGCCATTAAGAGATTGAGGCTTTCAAGGCAAGCAACTCTTGTTTGGAAAGAAAATGTTCTGGAGAGGAGCACCCCAGGCGTCCCTCTTTGGTGTTTGTGTTCCCTTCCCCAGCACGAGCTTGGCAGGCAAAGCTGTTCAAAGTAAACACAGGTTCAGTGCCCCAGAAAATAGCAGGTTAGGCAGTGCAGCACAGGGTGGACAAATACCACTGCTGGACCAGAGGAAACAGGCTTGCTTTATGCTGACTTCACCAGGCCACTGTGCCCCGGGCACTGCCCCCAGTGGGCTGGCCCTCCCCCGTGGCTGGAGCCTCCAACTGGGAGCCCGTCACCTGTCCTTCTGCTCCCCTTTCCGGTGTGGCTCGGGATGAGTCACCACTATCGCTCACCACTTCCTGGCATGGACATCATGATTCATAGGCTCCTGGACTTGACGCCCAGGTGGCAACAAGAGGTGGAGTCCAGAAGAACGTGAGTGGGCAGTGGGAGACAGCAGTAGTAGGCTATGTTGGGGGTGAATGGAGATCTGCAGGGCTGTGTGTGTGTGTGTGTGGGAGGAGAGACAGGCCCCTGGGGAGGGGGTAGCAGGCCCCCGCAGAAGCCAGAGATAACCCAACCACCTTAATTTTTGAGCTCTCGGCTCTGTGTTTCTCAACCTTTCTTGCCCCCTGTCTCACCAGCCTAGAAGGTTGGGACAGGCTTTATTACAAAAGTAAAAGGCAACTATTTGCTTTCTAAATAAAATATTATAATATTGAATATAATTTCTAGACCATGTTTGCTCCTTTAGATTCTGGTTTGATCATGAGGGTGGCATATCCCCAGTAGAGAATGGAGAATTGCCCCTCTAATTACAGTAGTTGTAATAATAATAGCTTTTGTTTCTGTGCATTTAAGGGAATATGGAGCTTTTGCGCAGTGTCACTTGATATTAGGTTTGACGATATGATTCAAAGTGAAAAAAGCCACTGTTTTAAGAGGCATGGGTACGTTCTATTTCTACAGTATCTTTAACCTGGCAAGGTGCTTTTGAAAATGAGATATGAAGGTAAGAACAGGAGCTTGAAAGCCAGAACACCTGGGTTGTAATCCTGACTTTGTTCCTTTACTAGTCGTGCAATTTAGGACAAGGCCCTTAAAAGTGCTGTCTCTCAGTGTCTTTATGTGCAAAGAAGTGAGGACATTTTGTCCAGCGTGGAGAGTTACTATGATATCCAATACAAGAACAAGTAAGTGTTAAGCAGAGCTTGATACTTAGTAATTGGCAGATGTTCATTTCATATTATTTCATTGTAGCCATCTAATTCAAATGAGAATCTGTGGTTAGGTGGGACATATGACATTTATCTCATATAATGGGTAAACTGAGGCACTCAACACATTAAGAGCTGGGGTCAAATTGGGACCCAAGTTTCCTGACTTTGAGATGAGCAAATCACATTTAACTTCTGTGCCAACCCTAATCAGTCTCAGTGGGAACAAGTGCTGTGCTTGATTTAGTCATGTCTACCATAATGTGGGAATGGGAAAGAGAGGCATGATAGCCACTTTTCTACTATCTGTGGCCTAGAGTATAGTTTACAGCATTTTATAAAGCTTTAAAAAATTCAAAGAGAAAAATCATTTACTGTGTGTGTGTTTTCTTATTTTTTTATTATTTTTTTAAAGTTACATTCAAAAAATATGAGGTCCCCATATACCCCCCACCCCCCTCACCCTACTCCTCCCCCCATAACAACAACCTCCTCCATCATCATGAGTCATTCATTGCATTTGGTGAATACATCTCTGAGCACCGCTGCACCTCATGGTCAATGGTCCACATCATAGCCCACACTCTCCCACAGTCCACCCAGTGGGCCATGGGAGGACATACAATGTCCAGTAACTGCCCCTGCAGCACCACCCAGGACAACTCCAAGTCCCGAAAACGCCCCCACATCACATCTCTTCCTCTCACTCCCTACCCCCAGCAGCCACCATGGCCACTTTCTCCACACCAATGCCACATTTTCTTCTATTACTAATCACAATAGTTCATGAATAGAATATCAGTAAGTCCACTCTAATCCATACTCTGTTCCTCCATCCTGTGGACCTTGGAATGGTTGTGTCCACTCCACATCTATATCAAGAGGGGGCTTAGATTCCACATGGATGCTGGGTGCAATCCTCCTGCTTTCAGATGTAAGCACTCTTGGCTCCCTGGTGTTTTTTTAAACATGTTTATTGCAAAGATACTAGGAAAAAAGTGATCAAATGAATGTTAGATTTCTAGTTTGCCAACCATCAAAGACCAGAAGGTTGTTTTCTAAAGCAGGTAAGAGCAATATTATGATTGGCACCTGATCCCAGGCCAGAAGGCTGCTTGCTGTGGTCGGAATCACAGAGCGTTAATTTCCCGGTAAAGCAGCTGCCTTCCCAAGAGTGCCTCACTGCCCGCTGGTGGGGTGGGACAACCTCAAGGATGGCCTGAGAAGCCAGGTACTGGGAGTGTCTGATAGAATACTGGTCAGTGAGGTTTGTTGTATATGAAATTGGATGCATTATCTCTTAGGCAAAAGAGTAACAATTATTTGTTGCACCTTCCTTTCAGCCTCCACGTGGCCTCACGCCCTGTCTGTCCTCCCATTCCTACTAATCACCATGAGCCAACAGCTGCAGGGATGGCCCCCCAATGACACCAGTCAGGCCTGCCCTTGAGGCTGCTTCCCGTTCACTGCGGAAGCTGAGCCCTCTGGCCGAAAGCTCCGGGTAGCGTGTAGGATTTCCCACAGCAGCTTCCGCCTGGACTAATAGGCTAGGCTTTTTGCCTACCTTCGCTTGCCTGCTGTGCCCTTCCCTTGCTGCACTATAGCCTCATTTCTTGAACGTGTGACCTGGATGCCAGCTAGGCCCTTCCTGACTAAGGGGACAACTTGGGATTAACTGTGGATGTCCCAAACTCTCCCAAATTTCAGTCGATTTTTGGTTGGAGAGGTGGTAAGTGTTAGCCATTTGCATGGTCCCCTCAGTTCCCCAACCCTGGCCGTCTTAGTTTACTGATCATTCTCCTGCCTTATCCATGTTAAGTCCATTCCACATCACGTTAGCTCAGCTGGAAACCCAGCGCCTTTCATACCAGGCAATGTGTGTGTGTTTAGAGGTTATTAAAGATTTGCTGCAGAGACAAAGAGGGGATATGTATTTCAGAAAGCATGCAATTTCCTATGGAATATTAGACACTCTGTGTGTAATAAATAAAAATAAACAGAAGTTAATGTTAATGGGGTGCATGGCACTGTGCCAAGCATTCTATATGCGTTATCTGAATTAGACACTGTTGTTAACGTGCAATTTACACCTAAAACTAAGGCCTGGAGAGGATAAGTAACTTGTAACACAGCAGGAAAGCAGCAGAACTGAGTTCGGGCAGTCTGCCTCCAGAGCCTGCAATCCCACCTGCTCCAGTGGTCCGCAGCCTCCCTCCCCGCCTGGTTCAGATTTTTCAGTGGCTGCTTCATCACCATGTAGCATCCCAGCCTTACACTGTCCTAGTAACTATTCTCTCTCTTCCCCACTCTCATTTCTAATCCTCATCTCTTCCTTCCAGACGTGCACAGAAACTCAAATATTTCCACGATCTTTTTCAGAACGATTCAACTCCCCTCACCCCCCATCCTTCCAACCACCCCATTCCATGATTGAATCCATCAAAGTTCTCATCAGGACAAAAGAGCCTCCCATGTAATAAGATCCACACACCATTGATGTTAGGCAAATGGACTCCTCTTTTAATACGCTTGTCTTCTGCATGGGGCAGGGATGACAACTGTGGCTGCCACTCCCCTCAGTAACCCTGGCCGACATCACTACTTGCTCGCAGTGCTCCCTCCTGCTGAGGCCAGGCACAGCTTTAGAGGGCACAGCACAGAGTGCAGAAAGGCACTACAAGCAGACGGGTCTGTTGCACGAAATGAAACCCACCTCCTTCCCTCCCAGGAGGAAGGTCAGTCCTGGGCAAGCAGGAGGTGAGATCACCATTGAAAGGAGAAGGCGAATCCCAGTCTCAGTCACTGGAGGAGACCAGAATTTGACAGATGGGCTGAAGCTACAGTGAAACCAGAAGTGGTTCCTTTCTCTGGGTTTCACTCTTACTTTAGCCCAGGCACTTTGGGTTGAAGACTTTTTTGTGTGAGAGGGGAGAGTTGACCCTTTGCCGCATGGATGCGGGTCCCACAGCCGAGCAAGGAGGCACCTGTATGAACCCCAAACTGAATGTAAAGCAGATTTGCCAGTTTCCTGAGGCTGTCTGTGTTTATTTCCCTGTTGCTGTCCCTGAGCCTTCAGTCATGTTTCATGTCCCTTCCTTGCTTTGACTCGTCTGCAGGACATTAATGAAGAGGCCATGAATCCAATTAAGAGCAATTAATGGGGAGAAGCACCCCTGAAGCCAGTGTGATGGTAACAGGGTTGACCAGAGAAATCAATCTCCTAGATCAGGAATTGAGTCTGCTGTAACACTGAATCTCAACAGACACTGAGAGTCAGATGCTGCCCAGTTATTGAGTCTCAGCCTATCTGAATTTGACCCACTAGCTACATGCTGAGGAATTCAAGATGCCATGGAGGGGAAGCGGACGTGGCTCAACTGACAGAGTGTCGCCTGCCATATGGGAGGGTCCAGGGTTCGATACCCAGGGCCTCCTGACGCCTGTGGTGAGCTGGCCCATGCGCAGAGCTGCCGCACTCAAGGAGTGCCCTGCCAAACAGGGGCGCCCCTGTGTGGGGGTGCCTCATGCACAAGGAGTGCACACTGCAAGGAGAGCCGCCCCACGTGAAAAAAAACAGCCCACCCGGGAGTGGTGCCACACACATGAAAGCTGACGCAGCAAGATGACGCAACAAAAAAGAGACACGGTTTCCTGGTGCCCCGAGGGTGCAAGCGGACTCAGAAGAACACACAGCGAGTGGACACAGCAGACAAGGGGGGGGGGGGGCCAGGGGGAAGGGGAGAGAAATAAATAAAATAAATCTTAAAAAAGATGCCATAGAGGAAAGTGTTGAGTTCCATCTGCCTGGGGTGGAGTGGGGGTGGTAGGGGTAGAAGAGGGAGTTGGTTGGGTAAACATTTATTGAACACCTACTATGGGCTTACACTCTGCTAGATATATTTATCCATTATCACATTCAGTCCTCAGAGCAGATTTAACTATCTCCACTTTTTTGACGATAAACCTAGAACTCAGAGAAATTAAATAATGTGCTTAGGTCACACAGCTGATGAGTGGCAGACCTGGAACTCAAACCCAGGTATTGTGGGATTTAAAAGCCAACGAGCTAATGCCATATTTCCCACGGGGATTCGTGGAGGAGAGGTAGCCCCAGGCCTGAGGGGCTGAGCTAAAGGGCAGAGCAGAGAGGAGGCCATTGTGGAGACCAGCACCAAGTCAAGAGAACAAAAACCAACACAAAACAGAGGACGCCAGAGGCCTTTGCCATGGAGACTGTCCAAGAGTGAATGCCCACATGCACTCCAGGGACAGCAGCTGCTAGCCTGTGCTTCCTGAAGCTCGCTGGGCTGCAGACAACCAGCCCAGGTCCTCTGTCCCCGCCCCAGCTCATCGTTACCAAGCACTCCTTTCAGGTCTCTGGAGCCCATGCTGCTTCTGAGGCGCTGAGTCTGAGAAGCAGATGGTGCAAGATTGAGGGGGCGGTTGCCTGACATCCATGCCGTGGCACCCTGACAGCTCAGGAGCCCTTCCTCCTCCCCATGACAGCCCTGTTCCGGAAGCTCAATTCAGGAAAAGACTTGTGGCTGATTCTTTCTAAGGAAATGGCTAATTCTGTAAAGTGACGCTATTAATACAAACTGGGAAAGGGGGCTGTTAGTATTAAAATCAGTGAATGTAAAAGCCCTTGACTTCTGATTCATAAGATATAGATTTTAGGACAGATTCATCCCAAATTTCTTACCATCAAAAGTATTTTTCATTACCTCTTTGAATAACAGAAAAGCATGGTTGAATCAATTTGATACTGAAACATTTGTCAGGGTGTTCATCAGTCTTCTTATAGTAAAATGGTTTTTTAATCAACAAACACGAAATATGAATGTGATAGCTATGACCAATTAAAATTTTAAAAGTGATAATTTCATTCTAGGATCATGAATCACATGATTTCAAAAAATGAATCATCATTATCACCCCCATCATCAAAGCATCATCATTTTAACAACTTTCCATCCCTAGAAATTGGACTCTTCAAGTTATTATTCTCAACCCCCCACACTACAAGTAAAGTCTTTAAACCCTGAAATAAAATAACTGAGCTTCTGAGATACTGAAAAACTATGCAAGTTCAAGCAGCAAAGTGGCAGGGCTGAATTTGAACCTAATTCTCTCTGACTTTTAAAAATTATATGCTCTTTCTACTATATCAGACTGCTCCCAAAATTTCACATGGTTTTTCACTGGCCCCATCAGCAGGGAATCTGATTCAGTTGGTCTGGGACGGGACCCCTGCACTTGGCATTTTTTAAGCTCCCACATGATTCTACTAACATCTAGGGAGGTTGTGATCTACTAATCTAGACAAAAAACAGACCCTTGAAGCCAGATCCACATCCGTGAATATCTAGGATGCTGTAGAAATAATGAAACTGTTGCAAAAACCAATGTCACTTCTGGTGCTAGCACTGTCCCCACCTGCCTAAGTGCTCTTTGCAGCTCCAGCTCCAGCAGCCTGTATGCATCAGAGAATAACCACCACTCAGGGCTGCCACCAGCAGGGGAGGTTAGCCTGGACTGCCTCATCTGTGGGTGGCCTGAGCGTGAACATGTGCTTTCCCTCTGTGGTCAAGTGGGCTCCCTGGCAGGCTGTAGCACTTACGGTGTCCTAATGTGGACTGAGTCAGTGTCGATGGGCCAGGCCCAAGGTGGTGCCCTCGCCCGTTCTCTTGCTTCAGCCTTTCTGTAGTTCTAGATTTAAAATATGCCATGTTCTTTTCCAGCTGAGGACCTTCACACGGCTGGCCTGGGATGTTCCTCTTTCCCAGCCCACTCCCTGACTCTACCTTCATCAAAGCTTCATGAGACTCCACCTTGGCTTCACATTAGAATCATCTAAGGAGCTATAATTAAAGAAAAAAAACAAAACAAAACAAACCTTATGCTCAGACTCCACCCCAGACCAAGTGAGTCAGAATTTCTGAGGGTGAGGCCCCAGCATCGGTATTTTTAAATCTTTCCCCAGGTGATTTTTACATGCAGCCCATGTTGAGAGATGCTGAATCTAGCTAAGTCCCTGTGCATTAAATGGCACTTCTTCTAGAAGGCCTACCTCATCCCATCCCGGCTCCCAGGCCGGACTAGATTCACCCCACTTCTGTTTGTTCCCACTGTCATTCTCCCTCCAAGAAACTGTCAGGTCCATGGGTGCCTGCCTTGTTCACCCCTGGGTCCTCAGAGCCAGCCCCTTGCTCATGGGATCTTATTTGCCGACTGATAGAATGAGACCTACAGATATTCAAAAGGTCAGCAATTACTCACTAATGCCTGCTCTGAGCTAGACCCTGTGCTGGGCACTGGGGATTTAAAGCTCAGTAAGACATGATCTTTGATCTTGAGACCCAAGAAATCAGGCAGAGACAGATGTGGGAACAAAGAACTGCAATGTGGTACCTGACTATTGGCACAGGTGGCAGGTTGGCATCTTCTGACCCGAGGACACCAAATGGGATGGACAATACCTACGGGTGAGGTTTGGGGAGACCGGGAGGTAAGGAAGGAGAGGAGAGATGAGGAGGCAGCTGCTTTGATGGTTGTGGGGCCCAGGGCTGGGACTCTGAGATTTGGGGCAGGAACTATTCTGAATCCCCTGTGCCCAGCACGGGCTCTAGAACATAATGGGTTCCTGGTACGAGCTTGCTGAGAGAACCAATGCATAGCTGATTGAATGAGGCAAGTCAATGCCTCGTCTCTGAGGAACTAGAGAATATGCTGGACCAAGTATCAATATGTATTTTACAGATTTCTTGGCCATTAAATTAGCAAAAAGCACAAAGCTTGTAAAGCAGTGACCCATGGGCTTCTGGCCTGCAGCAGTGTTCTGGTTAAAAGAACATAGTCCAGCAGCCAAAGGAATTGCAACATAACCCAAACTTTTTATTTGTTATTTCTCAAACATCATGAAAGGGACTTGAAATTCAGTTGCACATCTTAAAGTGTTGATTTGTTTGCTTTTTTTTTTTTTAGCACTCCCATCCACTGCCCTTATACTTTTCAGCTGCCTTGGAGCCAGTCTTACTCCAAACCTCCCAAATTCCCTCAGCACAGGTCCATAGGCCCTTTGAAGTCTCCCTTTGTCTTTCCACCCAAGTCTAGTAGGTCCAAGCTGGCAAAGCAGGAGCCTCCCGGGAGGAAAGAAGAAGAAGGGAAATGTTTAGAAGGTACACAAGAGAACATTTTTGTCCCAACACATATAAACAAAGTCTGGATTTCCTGTATGCAATGTTACTACCATCATTTATCTTTAGAAGTAACGTTGGAGGGGGGGAAGCGGCTGTGGCTCAATCAGTTGGGCTCCCGTCTACCATATGGGAGGCCCTGGGTTCATGTCCCAGGGCCTCCTTGTGAAGGCAAGCTGGCCCGCGCCTGCGGAGAGCTGATAGCCTGCGCCTGCGGAGAGCTGATGGCCCATGCCCGCAGAGAGCCGGTGCAGCAAGATGATGCAACAAAGGGAAACAAGCAGACACAGAACACACAGCGATTGGACACAGAGAGCAGACAGCAAGCAAGCTGCAAGGGGGGGAAATAAATAAATAAAATTAAAAATCTTTTTTAAAAATTATTTAAAAAGTAACCTTGGGAGAAGCAGATGTGGTTCAAGTGATAGACCTTCCACCTACCATATGGGAGGACCTGGGTTTGATCCCTGGGGCCTCCTGGTGAAAAAGAAGAAGAGAAAGCGTGCCTGTGAAGCAAGCCAGAGCCCGCACGAGTGCCCGCGTGGTGAGCCAGTGCCCCACACAAGTGAGTCACACAGCAAGATGATAATGTGACAAAAGAGAGACAAGGGGACAGTCAAGGTTAAGTGCAGCAGAAACCAGGAACTGAGGTGGCGCAATTGACAGGGAACTTCTCTCCCTATCAGAGGTCACCAGGATCAAATCCCAGGGAATCCTAGAGGAGAGAAAATGAGCGGAGGAAACAACACAGAGAGCAAAAACAGCAGAGCAGGAGGAGGGGAAGGGGGGGACATAAATAAAATAAATAAATAAAAATAAAAGTAACCTTGGGTGCTGCAGCCCAGGGCTTAGAGGTGGTTCGGCGGCACAATGATGATCTCGTGGCGTTTCAGCCCAGGGCTGGATCCTTGTCTTCCTTTCCTTCTCCCTCGGCCCTTGACTCACCCCTGCTCCAAGGCTGGGCTGGAAGCAGGAGGAGGCTGAGCTGCCTGGCCCTGGCATCCCGGCGGTGGCTGCCAAGGTCCAGGCTCTGACCTCAGCTGCTCTGCTCACGGAATTGGAGATGGGGCTGCAGGCTGCCTGGCTCTCCCTGCTGGGCTCCCAGGGGACTCCTGTCCAGGCAGGACACAAGTCCCTGAGAATACTGCCCCGTTTCATTCTCATCCAGTGTTTCCCTCTGCACTGCAGGCCTACGGGAGACGTTAGGAGACTTGGGTTTTCATTTATTGTCCATCCTCTGGGGTTGCCAGTAAAATGAAGGATGTGCAGACGGATGGCTGGACAGTGGCTGGCTCACACAGCAGCTGGAGAAGTGGATGGCTCTAGCAGGCGCACCAGCTACAAAGAACATTTACTGAATGCTGCCTCAGTGCCAGAGTGTACTGGGCACTCTCTACAGAAGATCATTTACTTGCCCCAGGAGATCTGCAGGTGGCCCCACCGCACACTCCCCAAAGGCTGCGGCACGTTGGATGCCCTGATTTAACTGTCACTCTCGAGGTCTCACCAGCAACAATCATCTGGAAGACTCTCAGGCCCAGGTGAACTTTCTCATTCCTCCCTTCCTTCCTGTACTCATTCATTAAATTGGCTCCACCACTTATTTGCTGCGTGACCTTGGCCAAGGTACCCTCTCTATGCCTCAGTTTTCACATCCATAAAATGTGGGTAACAGTAGCACCTCCCTCATGGCGTCTTGGGAGGATTCGATGAGTTAGTGCACGTGAAGCACCATGCCGGCTGCGCAGTGCGCGATCTCTAAGTGCTTACAGACGAGCGAACTCTGTCACATGGCTGGCTGGCTCAGCGCCAGGCACTGGACTCCTGCCTGTGCAGCTCCCAGCCTTCTTCCTTCACCCCGGGGATCCTGTCTGCAGTGAAGCTCAGGTCTCGTGGGCCTAGGCTCTGAGCCGGGGGCCCCTGGCTGAGTGGCTTGTGCTTGGTTAGGGCGTCCTACCCTCGGCTCTTCCCTTTTCTCTTAGTCAAGTCCAGGCTGTTCCACACTCTTCTAAGGCCAGGTGCCCACAAGTGGACCCAGCTTGCCCACAGTGGGTGAGACACCTCCCTCTCTTGGCCTGGGTGATGCACAGCAGATCAGACACGGAGTCCCACGTGGCATCCAGAGACATTTAAAATGCCCCCACAATGCTTTTCTAATCACACAGCTCTCCTGTATTTCAACCCTGCCCACCGCCACCTAGGCACTTGAGGGGTAGTCCAAATTCTTTGTTTGCCACAAGGTCTTGTGTGATCTTGCCCGCACCCCTGCCCCCTTGTCCACTAGATCGCCATCTCGGGACCCTCTTAGTAGTGCCCACCTTGCACCCTATGGTCCAGGCTCTCTGAACCTCAGTCCCTCGGCATGTCACCCTGTCTCACCTCTGCCCGCACCTGCCTTCCCCTCTGCCTGGAATGCTCTCCACTCACCACCCCTTCTGAACCTCTACCTCCCTGCTTGGGCCTCGACTCCTCCAGCAAGTCTCCCTCATCCCCCGACTCCTGCTGCCTCCTCACCGACTCCTGAGGTCTCTGGGCAGGCAGGGGCAGCCCCGCTGCATGACCTGCTGCCCCCAGGCTGTGAGATCCTTGAGGAAGGGGCCAAGCCTCCCTCCTCCCTGCTGCCTCCTGCTGGGTCTGCACAGGAGCACTTATCAAAGGAGATGTGAGGGATCTGCTTTTGCAGCATTCAGAGAGCTCTGTGGAGAGGGACCAGTGCGTCTTACCAGAGCAGGCTGCAGCCGCACTGCGGCTCCTCGCCCGAGCCCGCCCACAGCCTCTGACCGCGTCCCCAGGGGCCAGGCCAGGAGGGCGCTGCTGATCAAGCATCTTTCTGGCTCACTGAGCTGAGGAGGGAGGAGGCGGGTGTTAATTGCCAGGTCCCTCCACACCCAAAGCAAGGCCCAGGCTTTGATGCTACAGCTGGGCTGCACCAGAGGCAGGGGCGGCCAATGAGGGGAGACCGAGGCTTGTGAGCCCCTCTGAACCCACAGGAAATTATTAATAAAGAAATAACAACCGCGGAGCATTTTGTGTGGGTGAGTAATGACACCCTGCTCTCCCCCACCGCCTGGCCTAAGCACTTTGCAGCCGCAGTCTGGTTCATCCAGCCCCCTTGGAATGAGAGGGCAGCTGATGGAGCAGTCCCGGGAGTCCGTCCAGTTCCTCCCCATGCAGCCTGCCCGGCTAGGCCGCTGCCCACCCCCACTGCCCGAGGGCTCCCCGGCCCGAGGATGGTGCAAAGCTTCCAACTCCTGGAGCATTCCAAAGGGCTGCAGAGGGCTGGGCTTGGGTTGGGAGGAATTTGGAGCGACATCCAGGCCTCTCATAGAAGGGGGGTGGGTGATATGCGCAGTTTGCCATGAATGGCGGCACTCGTGCCACGCGTCTCTGATCTAACTCTCGTGATTTGCCTTGTTTGGGATTTGCTCTAGTTCTTGCCTCACCAACTTGTATGTGCTTTAGAGTTCCGTTCCATCTAGCGAGCCCAAGTACACACACATGCATACCCCTCCAGAGTTGATGGAACGAGTTCTCAAGTGTCGTCTACTTTACACGGAGCCTCTTATTTCATTTAGTTCTTAGGTCCTATACTTCAGCTGGGGACTCCTCTTATCTGTGATGACTGTGGAGATCCACTCACTCTTTGAACTCAGCTCCCTCCATGAAACCTCCTCTCTCTAACCATTCCCTGCCCCTGTGCCACCCTCCCTGCTCTTTATGACTCCTGGTTTTCTTGGGCAGCCAGATGAGCTCCTTGACGTCAGGCTCTGAAGCCACTCACCCCCTTAGTTCATAGCCCCACCTCCCCCCAGTTTAGATCAGGGATTGACAAGCTTTTGGTGTAAAGGGCCAGATAGCAAATGTTGTAGATTTTGCAGGCCCACACTGGGTTTGTCGTATATTCCTGTTTTTGTTTTGTTCTTTTACAACCCTTTAAGAATGTAAAGAATCATTCTTAGCTCAGGAGCCATACCAAAACTGGTCATAGGCTGGGTTTGGCCCGTGGGCCGTCTCGTTTGCCAGCTCCTAATAAAGGTAAAACCCTCTCAGGGCTCCTGCTGTGGGCGTTGCACTCTTCCCCATGTGTGAGAAATACAGAGCTGCGCGTCTGTCCGAGTCCTCAGGGACTGCCCTGTCTAGAAGGAGATGCAAATAGGCTGTTAGGATTCAGAGCAAACAATATCATAAGAGTACTGTGGCCATGCAGGCTTCCTGGGGGTGATTTCTGAGCTGAGTCTGAACATCCAGGAAGGAAATGGAGAAGAGGAGGAATGAGTTCCAGGCAGAGGGAATAGCAAAGGCAAGGGCAAGGAAGGGTGAACCAGCACGGCAGGTCCAGGGAATTCCAGGTGGGGCTGCTTAGCACGGCGACTGGCAAGTAGCAGGTGCTCCATAAAAGTGCGGTGCATTGAACGGGCTCCACTGTGGCCCCCAGCCCAGTGCCAGGGGCTGAGTCAGAGACTGAGAAGTGTTTGGGATCTCAGTGGTTGCTGAATTTCTTCCTCGTATTTTTTTAAATTTTCATAAAGGCACAAGACCCTGACTCTGCATCAACCCTTCCTGAGAAGGCAGGCCCACTCTGGTGTGAGAGCCAGTCAAAGCTGCACCGTTGGCACATTCTTTCCTGGACCTGGGTTCTATTCCTGGCTGTGCCACTAACTGACCTTGGCTGAACAAGTTATTCCATTTCCTTAAGTGTTAATTTTCCATCTGTAGAGTGGGGATAATTACCTCTTGGGAGTGTTTTCAGGAGTCATTGAGCCACTGGCAAATGCCCCCCAGTGGTGACCAAGGAGACTTCTTTCCCACCTGCTTGGCCCACGGATGGGGGGCAGAAAAGACACTGAGGATAGCTGGCACAGACCCAGTGGCAGAGGAACGGGGTGGGGATGGAGCCTACGAGAAGCTGAGAGCTGGCACATGCTTCTCAGGTCCAGCGTGGGCCTGTGGCAGGGAAAGTGCCCTCCGTCTCAGCGCCCGGGTGGGGGAGCAATGGGGGCCAGAGAACCTGCCCATTGCCTGGCTGGTGGCTTATGGCAACCCCCACCCCATGCAGGAGGGATTAAGTCTTAGGGAGACAGACAGACAGACACGAAAAGAGTTCCCATGCAGCGGAATTTAGATTTGTGAATCTTTCTTTGCTCCTGGTCTTTCCCCCAAAAGGATTTGAGGTAGGTTGCAACAAACTACATGCATACTAGATGGCTGACATACTAGAAGAGGGGGTCAGGAGCAACCCTAGCCTAGGAGCGAGATGAGTCATGGATTTGACTCTGAGCTTCTAGCAGCCTAGGCCAATAAGCAGAGGCAAGGGAGGGGGAGAGAAAGGGACGGATACTTACTGAGCACCATTATCAGGGAAGGTAGCTCCACACTGCAACCCTACAAAGATACATATTATTTCCTCCATTTACAGAACTGGAAACACTGAGAACCTGCACTGGATTTTATAAATACATGCATGTGTACCTGGATTTATTGAGCATCTACTATTTGGAAGACACTGTGCTCAGTGCTTGACACACGGAATTTCAATTCTTCTAACAATTCTTAGTAGTTCCTATTATTATCATCCCCAATTTTGACAAATGAGAAAGCCAACAAAGATCAGAAAGGTAAAGGGATTTCCTTAAGTTCGCACAGCAAGGAAGACCATAAGCTGATTTCGGCCTAGAGGAGTTTGAGTTCAAACCTCTGCTCTCAACACTCTCTTAACCCAACATCCCAGGGAACAGGTTTCCTTGGTACCAAATTCTGTGAGAGATTTCTGTTTAGAGTCTTTGTGGGGGGAGGCGGGAACACTGAGTGGCATCAGAGTCAGTTTTATGGGAAACTGAGAAATGGCTTTAGGTGGAGGGCTGAGGCATTGTCCTTCCGGTTGTGTTCAAGCAACTCATCTACCAAAGCCCTTGGCCTGCGAGCCTCTCCTCCTGGGACCTGTCATCCTCCTTCCAGGACAGGTCATCTGGGCTCGGCAGTGAACGGCAGTGGCCTGGCCCCAGGAGCAGGGTCCTGGCATCCTTCTAGGGCCAGGGCGGGCCGAGGCTGTTGGAAACACCCATTCCTAGGATGATTTGAATTTGCCTCCCCACGGCGCCTTCTCCTTCTTGGGGCTGTGTCTTTATGACACTCCAGTGTGCTGCTTCTCTGGGGCCAGGCACCTCCTCCGAGCCGAGTCAGCCTTTTATGGCCATGGAGCTAATTAAGTAACAGCAACTCAGGGGCACTTGGAAAGCAGTCCGGTCCTGTCAGGCCTGGGCCGCACAGCCAAGTGCCTCTGGCCCCGGGATGTGGAAGGACTACTTGGCTGTCAGCCTCTTCCTCTGAACTCACCTTCTGTGCTACCTCTGCTTCAGGAACACTTGACGCCTCTTTCTCCCTGAGCTACCTAGAACCCTCCTGAGACCGGCCTGAGGGTCACCGTGCTCCCTCCAGGAAGTTCTGTGCACAAGAGGGAGTGAGGATCAACCCTTGGAAAGAATGCATGCCTGTACTTTTCTTTCCTTGGAAGGCATCCCTGTGGCCCTGACGGTCACCCTTGAAAAGGAGGAGTGGCTGCAGCTCCCAGCCGGCAATTTTTCTCAATGGAAGGTTACAACCGACAAGCCCTGAAGTTAGAATGCGCCAGAGGAGAGAGGGTGATTCCTCTGCTTCGTTCACTGGGCTTTGCCGAGAGGGGTTTGCGGCCAGGGGTGCTGTCCTGGCCCAGGCCGACCTCGTGCAATGGGAAGGTGGGGGCGGGCCCAGAAAGGCCGCTTTCAATGGGCACGTGGTGACGGCTGGAAGTTTCTGGGAGTGAAGTCACCCAGAGAGCAGGTTTTCCTGAACTTTGTGCTTCCTAGTTCATCACTTCTCTGCCTGGCACAGAGCCCTCCCACCCTCAGCCTCCACCCACAGGGCCACGGCCCTCGTTCGGCCATCACCACTCCCTACCTGGCCTCTGGCCTGCCTCGGAAAGGCACTCCCTGCCCACAGCAGGTGCAGCAGCCACTGCGAGGGGAGAGAGCCACCTGCCCGCGCTCAAATCTGGCCTCAAACTCTGCTGAGCTTGTTTCGTCCCCCATAAAGTGGGACAATAGTGGGACCACCTCGTGGAGTCGAGGTGAAGAATAAAGGAGAGAATTCATGCCAAGAGTGGGGCGGGGGGCCGAGCAGAGGACGAGTCCCACAGAGGATAGCGCTTCCTCCAGCCTCGGGGCTTCTCACTCCTGGCACATAGGGTCTCCCTAAACCTCCAGTCCCATCACTCAGGACTGTGAGGCTCCTCTCCCCCCAACAGAGGGAAACTTCCAGCATCCTTAGCACAGCATGAAAGGCCCCAGTCTTCTTTCCAGGCCACCTCTCATCCTACCCACCCCTCTGCCCTGCCCCAGCTGCTCCCGGCACATACACTTTGAACTCCAGTCACGGGTTACAAAACACCCTGATGCCTTTGTACGTGTCGTTCCTTCTTGCCAGTCTCTCCACCCCCTCTTCTCACTTGATAAGCACCTGGTGATCTTTGAAGGCTTAATTTAAGCGCCCCTTCTCTGAGAAGCTTCCCTGCCCATCATTACGTATGTAGACGTGCACAGGCTCACACGCACACATGAACATACACGTCAGGCCTTCGTGCCCATGTGCACACACATGCACACACACGTGCGCCCGTGCTCCCTGCAGCACTCTCTCTCTCTGGACTTCTGCCTGTGCCCCCACTATCTGAGGCCATCAGGGGACGGGGCATGTGGGTGGCTTTCCTGTATCTTTCACAGTTGGTGAGCTCCTGGAGAGCAGGAACCAGGCTCTATTCCTCCTGGCACAGGGCCCAGCACATAGTAGGTGTCTGTGAGACGAATGTATGCCCTGCTGTTGTGAGACACGCATGGTAGCTGTTCCGTCCCTCCCCCACTAAATCGGGGCCGCGGCATGCAGTCAGGGACGCTGCGGGGTGCACCTCCCGGGGCCCTCCCCCGGCCCTGGGTACGCCAGCTCTACTCCCTTCACTGCGGAGGCCTGAACTTGCCCGTGTGCCCCCTTAAACTTTTTCAGTACAACAATTTATAACTTCCAAAAGAGTTTTCACAGAGTATGTCTAATAATGGTAACAATGGGCAGAAGGCTAACATTTACCGAGGGCTTGCTCCGTGCCATGCACTGGTATTTATTATTTCATTGACTCCTTAAAACAACCCTATGAGGCAGATATGTTTGTTTTCCCCATTTTTGGCTTTGATGCCAAATCTCGTGCTCCCTCCGTCTTCCCTGAGAGCCTCATTCTAGCATATCAGAAGTCACCGGGGTCCTCATCCCTCACTTCTCTGATTTAGCTGCTTCCTTGCCCATTGCACCTCCATTCTACCCCATTCTAAGGCCTGGACACGTGAGAGCAATAATCCAGTTTGCAGGATCTCCTGGCTCCAAGTGTATTTATTGGAGAAGAAACAGGCATGGAGTATGATTATCCTGAGTTCGAAACTGGATCTGCCACCTTCCGGCTGTTTATCTGCAAGCAGGTAACCTAACCTCTCTGTGCTCCCATAGTCTCATGGAGCTAAATACCACCTGCCTGGCTTATGGCAAATACTAAAACAAGTGTTTCTTTTTCCTCCCTATTTCTCCCTGAAAAAAAAAAAATAACAGAAATCTTGGTTAAAAAAATGTTTAGAAAGCAATTTCCATGGCATTCCCCTCAAGGAAACCATAGCAACCAGTTTCCTGCAGCTTGATTTCCGGCCTTTCCCAGCTGCACAATAGCGCTGGGACACAGCCTTTGTTATCCAGCTCCCCAGGAAAGAGGTGGACGTCACCGTGCTCTGGGGCGGAGGCATCTGCTGGGCAGAATTGCCCGGGCTGATGGTGGATGTCTTTGCCATTAGCCCCTCGGTTCCCAGTAAACCGAGGCTGATGCAGTCCTGTCCCTCGGTGGCCAGGCCACGGATGCCATGGTTTTCCACTGGTGACCCGATTCAGCTATGGCCTGCCTCATTGTGGGTCAGGCTGAGCAGCTGGCCCCCTTTTTTATGGGGATAAAGGCAGCATTTTGTTGGATCTGGAGAGCTTCCTGACTCTCCTGAGATCTTTAAGGCATTTCCTACGATGCAAAGGCCTCAAGAGTGCCCTGTGATAGAGAGTGTGTGTTTGAGTATGTGTGTGCGTGCTAACTGTGCCAGGAGCACAGGCAGTGCCCCTGAAGGACAGTAGAAAGAGGCTGTAAGGTTGGCACAGCAGAGCGGGAGACTCAGGCACCCGTGCCGGCCTTCTGAGCCATGCGGTGGTCTGGCCCCGGAATGCCCAGATGCTCACACCCAGCCTGCTCGGCCCCCTTCCCTGTGCAGAGGCCGTTGCCCCGTGTGTGCCTGGCATAAAGCTGAATTACTGTAGTAATTTCCAGGTAAGCCATTTGGGCAAGAGCAACCCGACTGCCTCCCAGAGCATACTGTATTGGCCCAGACCAGGATGACAGCTTGTTTAGGTCCAGTGAGGTGGGAAAGGGCAGTATCTGGGTGCCGGAGTCCCCGAGACTTACTCTATAGCACATTCAGGGGCCTCCCCAGCTCAAGAGCTCCTACCTAACACTTGATGAGGGCTCATAATCTATATGCCCCATTCATTTTACTGAGAAAGAAGGCCCAGAGAACGACAAGTCTTGCTCAGTGTCACAGAGCTCGCCAGACAGAGAATCATTGAATTTTATAGACAGATGGTTCTTGAAAGTGATGTGTCCCAAATCTCTTCATTTGATATATGAGGAAATTGAAGTTCAAGGCAAGATAGGAGTTTCTCAGGGTCACAGAGCAGGAGAAAAGACCCACAGGCCCTGACTGCATGAGATTGTGATTGGTCTACCCAGGGATCAGCAAACTCTGGCCCACAGGCTAAATCTGGCCCACCACATATTTTTGTAAATAAAGTTTTATTGGAACACAGCCATGACCATTCATTTACATATTGAAGAGAATCCCTCCCCCTTCTCAGGATGGGGATCAGTTCAGAGGCCCTTCAGCACAGGGAGAAACTGTACCCCAGGAATACAAGGGAGAGGAAGCTGACAAAGAGGAACGTCTCCTTCACAGGGGAGTTGAGAGCCACAACTCACACGTGGAGGTGGCAGTCCACGTTTGTCCCGTGCCCTTACTGTGTGTCAGGTTCTGTCATAAGGTCTTTCATGTGTGATTGAATCCTCACAGCAACTCTAGTAGAAAGGTACAGTTAGTATTCTCCTCTTGCAGCTGAGAAAACTGAAGCAGGGAACAATTAAGTAATTGCCAAACTAAGAAAGCGGCAGAGCCAGGGCCTGAACCCAGGCAGACAAACTCCTGCGCTGATATACCTTGCATCAGCCCCCAGGATCTAGGTGAAGGGCATCTCATCTGGATTAGGAGAGGCCAGGCCCTAACCCTGTAACTTTCCTTCTTTCTCCCTTCATCAAATACTAAAGATTTAGGGATTACCTGTTGTGCACCAGTCCCTGGAGCTGTGCTAGGCTCAGTGCGATGGGAGGAGGGAGAGGGAGGGAGAGAAATCAGAGGCGGAGCCTGAACCTGAGTACCGGGGAGAAGGCAGCTCCAGGTTTTGTCATCACGTATGGTAGAAACTGTCAGAGCCAAGAGAAGCGTGGTGAGGTACCAGGGAAATCAGGGTGCGTATGTATTCCGGAATACAGGTCAGCTGTGGAAATGTTGAGGGCCAGGCACCCAAAACGCTGGCCCTAGAACGGCCAGACGTGACGTCCACAGAGGAGCAGGGCTCAGAAGACAGCAGGGAGGGGCGGAACCCACAGAGAACCGGCTGGCGCACTCCCCAAACTCAGCCTGAATCACCGTTTATTGTTTTTTGGGGTTTCTTTTCCCCTACCCTCCACGTTTTGCATATCAATCATTCCAGTCTGTCCAGTGTTCAAGTGCAATTTTTCCAGCCCCTCCATGAGGCAAACCAAGTCCTCTCAGGCCAGATGGGTTGTGATTCCTGTAGAAAGTTGATTAATATTTATTGGCATGGAAAGGTGTCCATGCTGTATTGTTAGATGTAAAAAAAAAGTGCAGGTTATGAAACAGTCAATGTGTCCTTCAAAAGATATATATATATATATGTAAGTATTTATGTATATGCAGAGAAAAGGGCTAAAAGGAATTCCCAACATTTTTCATGGGATTTTTGGTGGTTGTTGCTGTTATATATTGCTTATGTTTTTCCTCTTTTTTTTCCATTTTTTGTATAAAGCTGATATTATTTGCCTCAGGTTTTGATTTTGGTTTTGAAATTTTCAAGAGTTAAGATGGTTCAAAAGACAGAGTGATTATTCTATACTCTTCTCCAGCCCACCCCCACCATCTCCTGATGTATTCAACTCAAACATCACCTCCTCCAGGAAGCCTCTCCTGGTTCATAAGGGGGGTTGGGCTCCTCCCACTCCAGCAGCACCCTCTACTCCCCACATCAGTGGCCTTCTTTTGTGGAGGTTATTGTCAAATTATCTGTGGACAGCTAGTTCCTTACTGAAACAGATACTAGGTAGGAGTTTCCTGAGAGCAGGAATTGTGCCTAATCCATGTTTATATCCATCTCACATGGAACTTAACCCATAGTATGTGCTCCCTAAATATTGGAGGAGTGAGGGAAGGCATTAGGAAAGGCCTCCTAAAGCGGGTACCTATACTCTGGGCCCTAGAGCTGGAGAGCAGAGGCAGTCGCTCGAGAGCTGGAGGCAAGGCAGAGGTAAGAAAGTGGATGAAGAGAGCCAGAGGGGTGGCCTGGGGCATGGTGGTGCAACCAGTTTGGCTACAGCATGAGGTATTTGAATACGAGCAGAGAAAAGTATGGTTGGACAGGAGAGAAGGGGTGGGGTGCTGGAGGCTGGGGCTGGAGCAGCCCCCTGAGGAGCTGGGGCGAGCCTGGCCCCTCCCTGACCCAAAACGGCTGTAGCCCCAGCTCACTGTTCCCTCCCCCCGCAGAGCCCTTTCCTCCTTTCTGGCACTGCGAGTGGAGTTGGCTTCCGTCCTGAGCGGCGTGACCTGCTGCCCATGAGTCAGGGGCTCGGCCATTCCGAAGTGACTAAGGCTGTCCGCTCCCGGCCAGTTTCCCGTAACCGCCTGAGTGAAGACTCAGACTGAATCACCGTTTATTGTTTTTAGGTTTGTTTTTTTTCTACCCTCCAAGTTTTTAAATATCAACCACTCCAGCCAGGGCAGTGGAGCTGGACGAGTGCTCAGGATCTGGAGGACACGCACGCACAAGAGGGAAGGCAGCTGAGGCTAGCGAGCCAGGCGCACCTGCATTCGAATCCTGCTCCCTGGGGCAAGTCACTTCATCTCTCTGAACCCCAGTTTCCTTATCTGTCAAATGGGGTAATAATGCCATGTCAGAGGGCCATTGTGAGGACAGGACGTGAAGGCTGTACAGCAGCTGGCACGTGGTAGGCATTAGAATAAAGCTCGGCTCCCCACTCAGGAATGAGCTCAGGTGGGAGAAAGGCGCAGGTCTCAGGCCCTCTGTCTACCTCTTGTTTCAGAAATACAGAGCAATAATAGGCCTCCTAGAGCCCACACTTTAGGAGTCTATTTCAGACTGTTGATAAATCACTTAGTTCTATTATTAATAACCAACATTTATGAAACCCTTCCTATGTGCCAGGCACTGTTCTAAACACTTTACATTAAGTAATTAATTCAACCATCATAAATGCCTTTGAGATAGGTGTTATCATTAGTCCCACTTACTGATAGGGAAACTGAGGCAGAGGAAGAGTAAATGACTTATGAGTGAGAGGCAGAGCTCATAAGTCAGAACACAGTCTAGTTTCAGATGATGTCATGCACAGCATCGAGATTCTCTCAAGGATGTCCCCTTGTCTGGTTGTCCATCATATGCTTTGCCCTAACTGGGTCATTATTAAACAATGACAATATGCCAAGCACTGAACCAAGCATCCTCAATGTTCAGTTTAATTTTTACAGCAGTTGTAAGAGGTAGGTGCAATTGTCTTCATTTGATGAAAGGAGAAATTGAGATTTTGAGCATTGAGAAAATACCCAAAGTCCATTAATGGCAAAGTCAGCACTTGAGACCAAGGCCGCTCCTTCTCAAAATCTGGGGGGGTAGCTCCACCACTCCGTGTGAAATGACTGGCAGTGTTGGATCGGGCAGACTTGGCCTTTTTGAGGCTTATCAACCTGATTATTTAGCTTTAGCTGCCCTTTCATCTGCCTCAATCCTCCTGAACCAGTGACTAGACTGATGGGATCTGGGCAATGGAGTCCACCCTTGGGCAGAGCCCCCAGGTCATTCGCGCAGACCGGCTGCACCCTGAGATGATCTGGCTGGCCTCCGGCAAGTCAGGGTTCAGGGCACAGGAATTCCTTTGCCCGGCACGTGCCTACAGTGTCCAGAGCCTTTCACTCACTCCTAGCGAGCATTTCCTCCAGACAGGCTGGTCAGGAAGCCACCTCCGAAATCCGCCGAGACAGCGGAGGCACAGCAGAACGGGGTTCTGTGGGGATGGACAGCCAGGTGACCGATGGCCCTCAGGGGGCTGCACGGCAGTGTCACACAGAAACTAGGACTCCGCCACTGATGGGAATATACCACGGAGGGCACAGACGTCCAGATTGCTGAGATAGATTGGAAGGCCATGTGGTCCTGGGAAAGAGGCTCAGGGAGGGGCAAGCCCCGAAGTGGACTTTACCTGCAGGGTGCTGGAGGCCACTAGCGCCTCTGGGCAGAGCGCTGGGCTCGCTCCCCCTGTCATCCCCCACCCTTCACTCAGCAGACTCTCCCCAGGGTACATTCAACTCTTCCGGTTACCTGATTTGAGGAGTGGGAGGCTTGAGAGGGAGGAAGGAGGATAAAAGAAGGGGTTGATAATGATAGTACCTACTATGTGATAAGTCCTGGACTAAACCTTTAAAGTACTCACATTATCTCATACAACCCACTTATTGTCTCATTTAACAGATGAGGACACTGAGCCTTAGAGAAGTTAGTGAACTGCCCAGAAAGGAAGTATGTGCTGAGCATTGACCGTGTGGACAATATGCCAAACATGGTATGAAGTGCAATCCTTGCAAGTACGCTGGGAGGCTGGTATTTATTTTGTAGTTTTCAGATGAAAACACTGAGGTTCCGAGAAGCAAGAGGTGCCCAAGGTCACATGGCTAGGATATGGGAGAACTAGATACAAACTTAAGTTTGTCTGTGGGTTGTCCCTGATTAGAAGTCCTGGGTGATAGTGACTGCTTTGCCACTTAGATATAAAATGGGGGTATTAGATTTGATGATCCTTAATACCAATATTTTGGCATTCTCTGAGGAAGCAAGATACCTGGAGTTTGGGAAACCATCAGTGCCCTTGTTCTGGGACTATTTTCCTAATCCTTCTAAGGCTGCAGAATGGGAAGGTCAGGGAGAGAGAACAGCTATGTTTCCTCCAAGCATGGGGTCTTGGGGAGAAGAAAGTACCCTGGCAGCAGCTTATGGATGGAGGATCAAGGGCCTCTTTCAGCTCAAGACACTTGGATTTTCCCAAAAGAGAAAAGGTTGAGTTAGGTTGCCTTCTTCTTTAACTGCTTGTGTCTTAGCAAAGGCTGGATTTTTATGGGCCATAATTGAGGCAGGAAAAATGTCTTATACTGAGTTCAGCCAAGTGCTCTGCGCTGGTGTTACTGGTAGATTCTTCTCAGTAAATCACCAAGCCCAATCAAGAGACCCCATGGGGAAAAGTCAGAGGAGGCACAGGTGCTTTCTTGGAGCACCTCGGGGGACATCTGGAAGGTTCTGTGAGTCTCTAGTGCCCTGGCCACACAGGCTATCAGGAAAGTCCTGGTGTTGAGCTGGCTCTGCCCCTTACTGATCGGGCAACCTGAGCAAGGCACGTGCCCCCAGAGTCCCAACCTCTACTCCATAAATTGGCACAAACTTAGCCACATTTCACTGTTTGCCAGAAAAACAAGAAAATAAGGATAATACATTGAATTTTCAACAATATCAATTAAAGTTTAAAAGACAGATTTTTATTCTGATTAAATTGTCTCCTTTTTTTTTTTTTTTTTGGCATCAAAATATCCCTTCTTTTACCAAGACATGACGGTGAATGTAGATAATCATGTTTTTGAAATCACTTACTTGGGAAAAGAAAATTAAAGTTAGCAATCCATGTGTCTTTCCCCAATTTTAAAAAATTTACTCATTCATGAAATCCAAAACTGGTAATCACTGATATAGCTTCTCTGATTATTAGTTTCTTCATCTATAAAGTGAGGCTAATAATTAGCTAAATTCCCCTTGAAGGGTTGCTGTGATGGGAATGTGAGGTAATACGTAACCTATATGTCCCTGAATTCAATTTAAAATGGGATTATATTTCCTTTTCATGCTGTTATACTTTAAGTCAGCTTGCTTACTGGAAATTAGCCTTTGTCACAATGTCCCCTGGTCATTTCTGAGTGATTTCCCAGGTGTTGACGCACATGTGACCCAGGGAAAGCCCTTGGGGGCCGTACGTCCCACTGTACCCCACTGTTCCCTGCACGTCCCCTCTGGGCGCCACACTGCGGTCTTGGCTGTTAATGCCCCACTTGAGTAAGTGCACTGGGCTCAGCCATTGTCACCACTGACCCTGAGACCCCAGCGGTGTAGGGGCAGCGCTTGCCTCAGGCCAGGGGCAGTCTGGGTTGCTCTTGCCTCTCCGCAAAGAGCCCTCTGCCTCGCCCCTTGAGTGTGAAGTGCTCACGTATACCTCCGTGCTGCATCGAGCGGCTGCCCTTCCCACTGTGGTAAACAGTGGAGGAGAACTAGCACCCAGGCCGCTGCATGAAGCCAAGGGCAGCTCACCCAGCCCCAGACTCAGCCCTGCCACGCCACAGAGCCCTGGGTAATTCTCACCAGCCCCAGAATGAGACATGCATTTCTCCCTCATCCAGTCCAGAGGCTCACTGCATTTCCTGCCCCTGCCAGGATGATTGACTATGGGAATATCCATTGCCTTCAAGAGAAGAGCCCACCTCAGGGGTGGTCTCGTCCCTACAGCCTGAAGAGCCACTTGGTACCTTGTCAAAGTTTGGGTCATTATAATCCCAAGCATGGGGCCTGGCCCATTGTAGTCCCCATAATAGGAAATCACTTAAATTCCTTCATTCTATAAAGATGTATACAGACTATCAGTCCCTTTGGGGTTCAAGGGCTTTCACACAAGATAGTGAAACAGCCATGCAAGGAAGGAAGAAGGCTGCAAGTGCAGCAGGGACTGCATCTGGACACTTGGGGAAGTCACTTTCCCTCTCCAGGTCCAGGAGAGTGGGGAAGTGACCTTGGGGAAGTCACTCTCCCTCTCTGGTTCTCAATATGCCCATCTGTCAAATGAAGATGTGTCAGTCTCTCGGGGTCCCTCCTGCTCTCGTGCTGGGGGTACTGGCCTTTAGACCTGGGCTGACTTGCAGGGTTCAGGGGTTTTCTAAAAGGCACCTCTGATAGCACCCCTTACTTAAACCCCACGGAGGCTTCTCACATCCTGTAGGATAAAGTCCAGAATCCTCCGCAAGGGGCAGGAGGCCCTAACTGCACTGGCCGTGGCTCCCCACTCACCTCCTCTCCCACTGCTCCCCAAGGGGCTCACTACCTTCCAGGAACACCAGCCTCTTGCCATTCTCCTAGTCCCCATGCCCACGCCTTGGCCTCTTCCAGGGCCTCCACACACGAGCCTCCTGCCTGGAACGTTCTCTGCTGTCTTCATTTCACTTACGTGACTCCTATTCAACTTGGCAGTCTCGGCATCAATGCCGCTTCCGCCTCCCTCACGACACACATAGGTTGGGCTCCCCTGGGATAGGTTCCTTTCGCTTCTATTTTGAAGGACACATCTCTTGTCATCGCCCTTGGAGCTCTCTCCCCATCTCCACCACCCTGGATTGTGAGCTCCTGGAAGGTAGGGCCCTTCTCGTTCCCCACCCCATTCCTGGCACCTGGCCCATGCCTGCCACGGAGCAAGCACACAGTGTTTATTGAAAGAGAGCCTCAGTTTCCCCTCAGTTTCCATGGGGCTAGGTGTCAGGGGGAGGCTCGCCGTGGGGCACTTCAGAGCGTGATGCTCACGGCCTCCACTCTCTTGGACCTGGGGATGGAATTATGGGGATTCGCCTTATCAGCAAAACTGCTCTGGCCTCAGTCTCCTCTCTAAAAGTTGTGGCAGGCAACGAAAGCCACATTGCCTGGTTAACTCTAGGGGTGCAGCACGATCCTGCCCTGGCCCCCAGCATGGGGGAAAGTAGCAGGTGCTTACGGAGAACACGGTCGTTCTAAGGTACCAGAGATGTGGGAGCTGGTCCTTGTCTTTGTCACATCCTGGCTCTGTGACTTCAACAAGGCATCCCCTTCTCTGGGTCTCAGTTTCCTCACATGAAGTGAGGGGGTTGGACTTGATTACAACATTTAGCCTGTAGTGGGTACTTATTTATTTTTGGCCAGCCCTGGGCTAATCCCTTTATATACAGATTAAGTAATTCCCACAACCACCCTATGCAGTAGGCATTATTATTAGCCCATTTTATGGATGGGGAAAGTGAAGATCAGAAAGTTTATACAGCTTTCCCAAGGTCGCATGAAAGTGGTAGAGCCCGTGTTTGAACACAGGTTTGTCTGTCTGACTCCAGGTGCTGAACACTTACCCACTTTGCTTCCCCTCTTGGAATCTCCTCACTCTATTATTCTAGCACTGTGGGTCTGCCCAGAGTCTCAGAAGGGCAGCCTGAGCCCTAAGACTACAGTGCTCGCGATACCGCTTTCTCCCTAGACCCAGGAAGACGGCGAATCGCGTCTCTGGAAGCATTAGCAGCCCCAGCAGCCAGACAGCAGTTCTTGCTGCCTTAACATGTGAGAACCAGAAAAGAGCTTCAAAGATTTCCTATCCCGATAGCAGGTCTCCAGGTTTCTGCCTTGCCTCGCAGCTCTAACCAGGTCCTGTACTTGTTTTTACATTTAAATTTTCATTGAAGTGTGCCAGGCTTTCAGAAAAGAGCACACAGTTTACATGTACAGCCGAATGAATTATCTCAAGGGGAACACACCCGGGTCCCCCCACCAGGGCCGTGCCATGGAACACTGCCGGCAGCCCAGGCCCCCCGGCGTGCCCCCTCCTAATCAGAACTTCCCAGGCCCGGTGCGTTTTGATCTGAGCATATTCCCTGGAGCTACGGAGAAAGGCGGGAGTAAGAAGTTAATTTTAAATTAGCCTTTCATCTCCAGGGAAATTGTAAGTCTGCAGAGCGGAGGCGGAGGAGGGGAGGAATCCAGCACAAGATGTACCAAAGCCTCGGCCACGGCCAACGACTGCTGGGGCCAGAGGAAAGGGAAGAGCCACTTGTGTTCTTGGGCCCGACTGTGCGGTTGTTTTTCTGTGCACGTGTGTGTGCTTGCGTGTGAGCGGTGCAGGACTCTGCTAGTCTGCTAAGTGGGAGACACAGGGGTTCTCTGGGAGCAGAGATGAGGGCCTTGTCCTATTTGCAGAATTAAGTCAGGCCTCACTGAGGAGGTCATGCTTAGCTGAGTCTAGGAAATCCCACCCGGGACCTCGGGCCCCCAGCCCTGGCCCCAGCCTCTGTCTGGGTGAAGTTGCTGCAAACCACACACTCCAGATGGGTCTGCTGGTAAGCCTCTCGTCTTCTGGTTTCTTCAGAAGGCATGGCAGGGGTGAAGGTAAGCTAGGACCCCCACAAAAGTCTCCCATCTGGGGTGGGCCTCCCCCAGAGTTGGCTCCTTTTCACACTCAAAGAATCCCATCTAGGGCCTTCAGTTGCACAATTATGAAGCTCCCTAGGGATCTTGGATGGCGTTTATTGGCCCTATTTGTGTTGTTTAGAGAGGAGCAGAAGATTCCGCAGAAAGCCAAGAGCTTGGGCAAAACAGGCCCTGAGCTAGACCTGGGTCTGCCATTCTCATCTACTCCAGCAAACACCTTGCACATAGCAGGCATGAGAAGGTCTCTGTGCACTTCCCACTCCCCGCTGGGTGAGAGGCTCTTTTAATGTCAGGTTTCTCAGACTACACCACAGCACTAGGGCATCCACAAGACCTCAGGGTAAACCTGCAGCAAGCCGCTCCCTAGGCTTCCACTTGACTTGAAGTTTTGAGGGGGAAATTCATAGGTCATCAAGGAAAAATAAGGAAGGATATACGATTAAACAGATTGACACAATTTACATGACCTTGAAAGACTTCAAAGAGAAATTCTGTTCTCAGGCTTTATGTGGGCTCCTTGCACTGTGTTCCCCTCCCCCCGGGGTATCCACATCAGCTCTCCTCTGCTGTCAGAGGTTCCCTTGTGGACAAATCTGAAAGATACTGAACAAAGGGGTTCTCAGCACGTATTGTGCAATGCAGGAATAGAATTATCACTAGACTTGATCACTGGGAAGAAAGTTGGGCTAGGAGTAAGGACACAATAGACCCCGGTTAGTCTAGGGCAGTGCTGGTCTATCCAGACACACATTAATAGAGTCCCCTCCCACTGCCATTTGGATGAAAAATCATATGATCATTATAGCTATGAGAAACCAGCACAGTTAGGAGAGGAGGCCTGCCTGCACCTTCCTTGGCTCTATGACACCAAGAGGGAAAATGCTGCAGGTACCCACAACATCCTCCCATGGACTCGGGGAATCTCTGCAGAGGGAAGATCCCAGGTTCAATGTGGCCACTCCCATTGTCCCATTCTTTGTCCCTTTGGTGCAGGAAAACTTGCTCAGGAGAAAGGCCATGTGGCCAGGGCTGGGGCAGAGTCATGAAGGCTAGCCAGAGACGGTTACAATCAGAGGGCCAAGGCAAAGTGTAGGCAGGGAGGTTAGCACGCCAAGGTCAAAATCACTCGTCAGGGCCAAAGGAAGTGTGAAGACATCATCTAGAGATGAAGGGAGAAGCCTGGATCCAGGAACTTAGGCCAGGTTTGGAAAGAGGAGAGAAAGGTGGAATGCAGGGACAGGGTTCAGGGCAATGCTAGTTAGGGGAAGTGCTGGCAGCAAGAATGGGGGCAGCCTGGCGGGGTAGAAGGCATAGGCCAGGCAGGGCAAGTCCACCCCAGACTACGTTCATCACCAGCCAATTAAATGGCCTTTTGATTTCTGGCTCTGGTGGCATTGCCGTGATTAACTGTGCAAGTTGTTATTTTTAAAGAAAAAAATCATTCATGAGGGAAGAGAGGGATCTTAAAAAAAAGAAACAGGCTTATTTTAGCATTAACCCTTTTCAGATTATTTCACTTGGGGACAAATTTAGTTCACCAGACTTGCCAGAGTGTGTGTGTTCTGAATATTGATTCACTGCAAAAACAGGACAGAATGTCTTTCCATGAGACTGTCATAATGCAGGTACTGAGTTGAAATAGAGAAATTGTCATGGTTGACAAGTGCCTGACACCAACCGTCCTGAGAATCAAACATGCTAGGGAAAGAAGCTCAGGTTTGTTGTGCAATGACTTGATTCAACATTTATCTGTCTGTTTTCATACTTTCCTTTCTTCGTTCCTGTTTTTGCCACCCCACAGAGTCCCGGGCTGCCCTTCTAGGTCACTCCTCTCCTTGCCAGTCATGACTGCATGTCCAAAGTCTGGGCAGGGGGTCCTGAATCAACAGTCAACATACCTGTCTTGTGTACTTGCTCCCTGGTTGGGGCAGGAATATGACATCCGGACTTCTGTGTCTATAGTTATGACTGAAAGGATACAGGGACAATGAGCAGGGTTGATGTCCTCTGCGGTTTCCATGTCAGCAGAGTGAGGGAAGCCAAATAGAGCAGGTTGAGAAGAGGCGACCTGGCAGCTGGGAGGCTAAGGTGAACACAACTGTGAGGAGTTTCAGAGCAGGTCAGAGCGAGATAGGTTTTGGTTAAGAATGAGGAGTTAGGTTTACCTGGAATAAATCCAGACTTGACTGCTTACTAGCTGTATGATCTTGGTCAACTTAATTAATCTGTCTGTGCTTTGCTTTCCCCATCTATAAAAAGAGTTATGCTGAGCCCTACCTCATCGGCCCTGGTGAGATAAAGTGTGTAAAGCCTTCAGTATAGGTCCCAGCACAAAGTAAATGCTTGATCTACCGAAACAAAAAAAATAAGTTAATCAATTAATAACTTATTAAAATAAAGTTCAAAGGGCCCAGAGGAGGTGGCCACAGCCTGCGTGTGTGTGTTGGTTCCTCCCCAAGTTGTGTGGTCCCTTGGAATGGGATCAGTGCAAAAGCCAAGGTGAAACCAAAACCCTCCCAGGGATCTGTCAAAGAAGTTTCCTGAAAGGAACCAGCTCCTGTTGCACCAGCTGATGCCGAGAGAAAGCTCATGCAGGTCCTTTCGAGGCCTCTTAGTCCAGGTTCTTCATTTGCAGGGTGGAGATTAACCCCAGAGTGACTTAACCAAGGGCACACAGACCTCTCAAGGCAGAGGAGCCAGGAGTAGAGCCCGGCTCCCTTCCTTCCAAACCAGGGTTCCTGCTGCAACAATCTCGGGGTCATGGCCCTCAAATGCTGGCCCAACTGCCCACCGTGAAGCCAGGTGTGCTGGGGAATGATCTAGGCCAGCGACTCCCAAACTCCAATGTGCAAGCAAATCCCCTGGGGATCTTGCTGGGAATGCAGGTTCTGTTTCAGTAGGTCTGGGGCGGGGCCCAAGAGTCTGCATTTCTAGCAAGCTCCCAAGTGGAGCTGCTGCTGCCCTGGGATCACACTTAGAATAGCAAGGCTTCAGGCCATCGCTGTCCTATGGAAATACAATGTGAGCCGTGCCTGTAGTTTTAGATTTTCTAGTAGTCACATTTTTAAAAAGATAAAAAAGAAATAGATGATAGTCATTTTTAAACCATAGACTTTATTTAACCCAATAGATCCAAAATATTATCATTTCGACACATAATCAATACAAAAATTATTAATGAGATAGTTTATATTTTCTTCATATGAAATCTCTAACATTCATGGCATTTTGCACTTAGAGCACATCTTGATTTGGATTTACCTCATTTTGAGTTCTTGGCTGTCACACGTGGCTAGAGGCTATGGGCAGTCGCTCATTGGCTCCCAGACCCACCCCGACCCCCAGCCAAATGGGGCCGTCTTCTAGGCTCTTCCTCTGCTTTTCCCACCTTGGCATGCCCACCTAGCCAGTCCCTCAGCCGGATGCCCACCCTGGCCATGGGTGAGGACTGTCCGCTCCCACCCTAGGCCATGAGGATGACAATGGCCTAGCTAGAGACACGACTGAGGAAGGCCAGGCCCCTTTCCCCATTCCTTGCTGGATAGCACTGGGTTTCTCTGGGCCAGAGGACCCCTCACTGGCTGGCACAACAGTGTCAAACTGCCTTGGACCGTACACTTAAATGCTTGAAGGCCTTTGCTCTCTCCTCTCGATTTGGGGAGTGGGGCTGGGAATTCTTTCCACACAGCTCAGGCTCTGCCACTCTCTGGCCCCGGTGATTTGACGGGTGTGCATGGGGCCAGTAATGACTGCGAGAGAAATAGGCTGCAGTTCCATGGCGGAGCTCCAGTGCGACATCTGTGGGCCCTCTGTTACTTCGGGTGTGGCTGTTCTGCCAAAGAGATGTCAGTGGGACCCATCTGAGAGCTCCGGCCACATGCAGACTCACTGGGAAAAATCCCCGCACTGGCTCAGAACTTCTCCAAGGGGGTTGTGGTTCTTGTCTAAAGCAGGGCAAAGGCCACAAGTTTCTTCCCCACTCTGTGAGCAGCAGATGACTCACCGGGCACCCCTGTCCATATGTACCCCCTGGAAACCCAAGTCTGAGATGTGGGGCCATTTGGCTCCTCAACCAAATATTTGAATTTTTCTGTCTGAGAAAGCTCATAGCTTGGTGCTACCTAACGCTAAACATATGGATATTCGGAAACATCTAAAAATGCTGTGCTCTACAGACAAAACATCCACGTCTCCAGGGATGTTCTGATTAATGATATTTTCCAGTAAAGCAGAAGCTTTCCTTGTTTCACTCCTTATTGTTGCAAATCCTTCTAAACTTGGATTGAACGTTCTGCTTTAGTAAGTAGAATAAAATGAGCAAAATCAAATCTTATCTAATGCTTCAATATCATTCATGGCTTCTGCAGGGATTTTTGCATATGGACGATAAAGGCAATTATCCTCAAATTATTCAATCAACACATTGACTGAGTACCTGCCACGTGCCAGGCATAGCTCCGGACTCTGGCAATGCAGCAATGAACAAAACAGAAAATATCCCTGCCCTTATGGAGCTTATTTTCTAGTGTGTGCGCGTGAGTGTGTGTGGGGGGGAGGGACAGGAATGAACAGTAAGCAATCAAGTAACATATAAATCATATCGTGGTCATGCTCTCTGTGCTGTTGAACACTCAACAGCCCCAGACCCAGGCTGCGAGGTTTGCGGACAGTGGACCGCTCGCTCAGGACAGATTTTGCTGCCTGCCCAGGTTGAGAAGGGTCCTGGCCAAGACCCGCTCTCACCCGTTACCTGTGCCGGGCACTTGCCGATGGAGTAGGTCACTTGGTGCCTTCCCCCACCCTAGATTTTTAGATTTATTTTCTCTCTTTCAGTTACCTGCTACCAGCCCATCTCTGCCTGGGCGCTTGGTCTCCTCCGTGTTTGAAGCCATGCCTGCATGGGGCTCTGACCCACCACGGGGGCGCCTCGTGATGGGAGGGAGGGGGTGCTGATGGAGCTGTGTTTTGGGTGAGATAGTGGGTAGGTTGTTTGTAACCTAAGCTTTCCCCATTGTCATGTGGTTGGAGCAGTGATAGCTAGAGGAAATATAAACAGCAATTTTCCATTTACTTTATATGTCTCTGTCAGCCGGGAGCGCCACACAGACACCAACACGCTATTCATTTGTGCAGTGTTTGGAGCTGAAATGTACCATGAATCCACCATGCCCTATCCAAGAGTCAGTTCATGACGGCCTGCATTAAGGAGACCTTCAAAGCCATCTTTTGAGGAAGATGAAAGTATATTTATAAAATATTGTCCTTGGGTGACATTGAAAACATTTTTCCCGTTTACGATCTGGTCCTTTTCCACTTGACAAACATTGATTTCTCTCCCCCACCCACACCCCTGCCCTTTCTCCTGTTTTAGGTGGGGCCAAATTCACATGGTTTTCTGGTTAAATAACAAATGCAACAGTTCCTGGCCCCAGCCCGGTAGTGCCCAAACACCAGTGACCGGAAGAAACATTTGAGGCCATCATTATTCTACAGAAGGACAGTCCGGGGAGAAAAGACACTGAATTGGGAACCCACCAGGACAGACTATCATTTTCTTTAAGAAAAAAAAAAAAGATTTCTTCACTCTAGCTGGTGGGAGAATTTCAGTAAGTTGAACTGTCAAATACCATTAGGTTGGTCCATGTGAAATTACCATATGTGAGTCAAAAATAGTCATATTGGCAATTCCACATGGATCAATGTAAAAATAATTAACAGTGGCTGCCATTTATTGATTAGTACCTGTGTGCTAATGAAATGAATGATATGTCATTTAATCTTCACAATAATTCACTGAGGTGGTGTGTTAGATTGGCTTACTCAGAGGTTGACCCTAAGATGAGGATTTGTGATGTAGTAAAGAAGTGACCCCTGGAGAAGGAATTTGGAGAGGGGGCAAGCAAGACAGGGAAGGAGATGAAGCAGGGATAAAATTTCAGGCAAAGTCCCAGCCTCAGCCTCAGCCTCTGGGAGCTCTGGAGCTTAAATTACACCTCAGAGTTTGTCCCACCTGAAGGCAAGGAACTGGGCTTTCATGCAGCCCAGCCTATGGGGTGTGGGCTAACCCAGGGGAGTCAAGGGGGTCACTTCCAGCTCTTGCATTCATGGATGAAGCAGCATCTGAAGTCCAAAGGCAGGCCTCTGAGCAAGGTCGCAGGCGCAGACCGTTAGAAGCAAGGCACACGGACGCTGGGCAGGACGACTGAAATGGTAAGAGGCATCCATGAGCATCTTGGAGGTATGTGTTAGTTTTATCACCATTTCATAATGAAGCAACTGAGGTTCAGAAGGGTCAAAGTAGTTCAGCTGTGGTCATAGAGTCAAGGCCAGAACTCTGAGCTATCCTCAATTGGCCACTACGTCATATTCCCAATGTCACCCCCACTGGGGACCAAGCTGGTGTTGCCTTGCTCCTCCTTTCTGTAGAATGAGATCTTAGATCCAACTTGGCTCATGCAGATGGATTTGAGGGCCCACCATTAGTCCCGACATGCCACATCAGGTCTAAGTCCATTCGGCAACAAGCTGAGACTCCTTGTCGCATCAACTCCCTCTTGTAACTCTCTCTAGGTTGGAAAAGGAGCCCTTTCTGCCCCAGCTCTGTGGCATCTGCTGCCATGTTCTGCCACTATCCCTGGAGCCTGTCCTCCCGCTCGAGGGCTCCCTGACATGGACAGGGGTGACCTGTTGCTCTCTGCACAGGTGGCCAGCAGCAGAGCACTGTCCAGTGCCACTCCCTGGGAGAGCTGTTGCTCTAGTTGAAACAGGCCAAGGGACACATTGGCATCAGAACACCTGGTGAGGGGATCACCACCAGCTGCTTCCTCCTTGCTCACTCCCCCGGCCAGGTGCAGTCGCTTCGCTGCCCTTATTTGCTAGCCCAGGGTGGCCCTCACCATGGCAGCAGAGTTAGAACTCTGCCCCAAGACATGACCTAGTGGGAAGGATACAGACTTCGGAGTCTGTGATCAGAGTTCACAACCTAGTTCAGCCTCTTACTAACTGAAGTGGTTAGTTAGCTTCATTTTACCTCAATTTTGTCATCATAAACAGGGAATGACCGTACTCTACCTTGCAAAAATAAATGTTTTCTGTAATAAAGAGCCTAGCACAGAGTGGGCATTTGAGAAATGTTTGTTCCTAGTCTTTTTTTTAGGTATTGACTTTCTTGGTATTGCTTCCTCTCATATTGCCTGTCCCAACACGGGGTCAGTGTAAGCATTTTGGTACAGCCTACCCTCCTTGGTCTTGATGGAGTACAAGCAAGGTACAAGCTGAAGAAATGTGACCTTTGTTGCTGTACATTTTGAAGGTTTTTGTCCCTTCTTGGTTATCATCTGAGTTCTGTCAAAGAACACTGGATGGCCTGCTTTTTTCCCGCCATTGATCTTGACTAATGCAAAGCTTGCACCCTGGCCCTCTTCACAGAATTTCCTTATATTCCATATGCTAATGGTTGCTCAGATGAAGCACTCTTGGACAGCATAGAACAAGAGAAAAAGCAAAACGCAACATGACACTGAGATACTGGGTCATGCCCCCCTCCAACCTTTTCCCCCATGCATAGAAATGCTGACCTAGTTTTCAGCAGCCTAATTGGACATCAATCACATAAGGAAAAAAAGCCTGGCTTGTCACCCATGCCATTGTGCTAAGAATATCTTGGGTTCCAGCAGTACAGCTAGTCCGAAACACTTCCCTGTGTTTCCATCTGGAATTATGTGTGAGGATTCAGGAAGTAGATTTGTCCACTTGTAGTCTGAACCTGAAACTTGGAAGCCTCACAGAAACCAAGAAACCTGGAGTAAACATCCAAACATTGACTTACTGAAAATCTGTCTTATTGTTGAAATCTCCTTCCTTTTTGTGTGTTGTATGGGTCTCATTTAGTCTTTTTTTCCTAGTTTGTCCAGGAGTTGGTTTTAAATATCAACTTTATCTACTCAGAAAAGGCTGAGTTCAGCTCAACATCTTGTAGTAGAGTCCTCAACCTGCATTTTTCACAATGACTAGGGTCATGATTTGTTGGTTTTAGACTGAAATTGGTTCTTGCTAGTGGCTGGGTCCCTGGCTTTGAGGGAAATATTGCTTACACGTTAATCTTCCAAATAAATAGAGTTGTCCATTCATTCAAAAACTATTTCCAGAAGACTAACTCTGTGTCATGCATGGTGCTACCTGAGCACTGAGGACTTGATGCACAGTAAGACAGCATCTCTGCCCTCTTGAGGATGACAGCTTGATACCGTGGTCCCTAATGCGGGCTGCATAATAGAATCACCTGGGGAGCTTTTTTCAAATGTACTCTTTACATGTACTTTTTTCTTTGATCCTCACAGTAATCCTACAAGGTAGGTAATGTTATCGACCCATTTTCAAGGTGAAGAAATTAAGGCACAGATGGATTGAGTAACTTGCTCAAGGTCATACAGCCAGCAAGTGGCAGAGACAGAGTAGGACCACAGGAGATCTGCCTCCAGGGGGACTGCGCTTACCTCTGCACTGTCCTGCCTCTTCATGCGTGGAGGCGTGAGAGAGTGGGGCATGTCTGGAAAGGGCTGGAGCATGTGGCACCAGAAAGACTCAGGAGGGGACAGTGGAGAAGTGGTCAAGGGCAGGGCAAGAAGGGCTGTAGGGACCCAGGCTAGGAGACTGGATTGTACCTAGCAGACGATGGGAATAACTGCCACCTTTCACAACTAGCGGAAGAAGGCATTCGCTTGGGAGCTCTGAATCCGTTTCTACCCAACAGAAAGTAGGTCAGTGTCTTTGAAAGGGAGTGCTGAGGTGCAGACGCAATGCGATGGCAATTGGTTCTGACAGGAGCGCCGTGCTGAGTGGGGAGGAATGCGCAAAGGACCTCCTGCTCCCTCTCCCCACTGAACTTCTTGCTTCCACGCGTCATCAGCACCTCTGAGGTCGGGCCCAGAGCAGCTGGCTCTGTGCCTTCCTCCCCCGGAAGCTGCACTGTCCACCCAACGCCCACACCTGCTCTGATTCATCAAGCCCACCAGAGCCCTTGCCACACCACTGCACAGTGCTTGCTCATCCCAGAGGGCTGTGTGCTGGTGGGACACCCACAGGAGAGCTGGAAACCCCATCCCTGCCCACAGACAACCCTAATCCAAGAGAGAGGCAACCCCCTCAAAGCAGTAGTGCGTGATAGTTTAAAACATGAGCATTGCCTTCAGACAGCCTGGGTCTGAATCCCAGCTCTGCCACTTAGTAAACTGCTCAGTGCTTTCATCTGTAAAATCAGTGGCTCTTCCTACCTTGCAGGTAGTTATTCATATGGCACCTGGTAATGTGTCTAAGGTCCTCAGTAAATGGCAGCTATTATTATGCCTGGATAACAGCCATTTCCATATCCTATGACCCCTGTGGGTCCGGAGAGCCCGTGCAGAGAGCCACTGGACAATCCCTTATTTTGTTGTTTTTTTTAAAGATTTATTATTATTTTTTATGTATCCCCCCTACCCTTTGCGGCTTGCTTGCTATCTGCTCTCTGTGTCCATCCACTGCACGTTCCCCTGCTTGTCTGCTTGTCTCCCCTTGTTGCATCATCTTGCTGCACCAGCTCTCCACAGGCGGGGGCCGTCAGCTCTCTGCGGGCACGGGCCAGCTTGCCTTCACAAGGAGGCCCTGGGAAGGGAACCCGGGGCCTCCCATATGGTAGACAGGAGCCCAACTGATCGAGCCGCAGCCACTTCCCAATCCTTTATTTTGAAGATGAGAAAGCTGTGGCTCAAAGGGGGTGAGTGAGTTTGCCAAGGTCACCTGGAATTTGAACAGCAGAACCAGGAGCGGGAGGTACTCATGACTGGCCTCGTGGCTTCCGCCACCAAGCAGGGATAAGGAGACGACTCACAGCCTTTGCTCTGATTTCCTCCCTCCATGATGGCACGGACACAACCTTTCTGGAAGGGTTCTGTGGACGAATAAGCTGTCATTCCAGAGTGCTGAAAAGTACTCCACAGGTGCCAAATCATGACTCTCCATGGATTTCAACACCTCAGTTGGCATGTTTTCCTGCCAGATGCAGCCTGCATGAGGACAGTATATGCATGCGTGTGTGTGTGTGTGTGTGTGTGTAGGGAGTAAGGACAGGAAGGAGGAAAGAGAGGAGCTCATAGAAGATTCCAGGTTTTCAGCAGTCTCTATTCCTGAATTCTGCTCAGTGTTGTCATCTGTAAAATGGGGTGGCCCCCGCCCTCCAACGTAAGACAGAAGCACCCTCTTCCTTCCCAGGAGCTCTGGACCCTGCTTTCAGCCACTTGCTGAAGGAAGGTGTGAGCAAGGACAGTTGGCCCAGGACCCCCACCCCATGGCCCATGGTAAATCAGTCCCCCTGTGACAGAGGGGCAGTGCTTTGCCCAAACGACAGCAAGTACGAGACAGAATCTGGCATTCAGTCCCAGGTCCCTGAAATCAAATGGGGTGTCATGGAAAAGGTTGGAATTCAGAATCAGACAAATTCAGGATTTGAATCCGAGCTCTACTGCTTCCTGGTGTGTGACCTTAGGCAAATTACTCCTTCACATATCTGAGCCTCAGCTTCTTCACTGGTGAAAAGAGGCAACCCTTATTTCAGAGGATTGTTTGAAAAGATTAATTGAGTTCAAGCCCCAGGGACGTAACTATCTCATTCACACCCCAAACTCTGCCACCAGTCACAGTGGCATCCTGTGCCTGGATTACCATGGTACCTGGGCTGATCGTGGGGTATTGATTTTAATTGTGGACTTGAAAGAGTCAGAAAGATACTGGCATGAAGAGGTGGTCCTGGAAAACAAAGCCTGTCTCCCGAGAAGAGGCATCTCAGGCATTTGTGATCAAAGCAGCCATTGGTGTGTGAGCAGAGCAGATGCCTGCATTTGATGGCCCCTGCAGCAACCTGAATGGATGGCTCCTTGGAGGAAACAGACCTGCTCATTGCCTGGCTGTGCACCTCTCTGTGGAGAAGGCGGGGGACACCCAGGCCAGGAGAGCCAGGGCTGCAATGAAAGAGCCCGAACCTCTTCTGTGCCTCTCCAGGGCTGCAGAACAGCAGGGAAAGTGTTTACAGAGAGTTCCATCACCCCTCGCTAGCTTCTTTTCCTTGCCTGGTCCATTGCAAATGTCCCAGTCGGGGGATACAGTTCCCATCCCCCAGGATGTCGGAAGCTGCCCCTCAGCCCCTCTCAGAGGCAGGGATCCGCATTGGGCTCACAGCCTCAGATTCTGGCTCTTCACTCAGTGTCTTAGCAGTGGAAATTTCCACACTTAGCCACATCCACAAGAGGGGGTTATGTAAGGGTAACCCCACGGTAGGTGGGAAAGGGACTGTAAATTGAGTGCTTACTATGTGCCAGGAAATATGATAATCATAACAATGGCAACCTCTTACATAATGCAAATCAGGTGCCAGTAACCAGTTTAGTGTTTTACGCATATTAATTCACTTAATCCTCCCAGCAACGTACCTAGGAGGAAGGTACTGTTATAAGCCCCATTTCACAGATGAAAAACCTGAGGCACAGAGAATTTAAGCAAATTGTCCAAGGTCATACTGCTAGTAAGTAGCAGAGCTAGGTTCAAACCCATGCAGTCAAATTCCAAAGTCATCCTCCTCTTAACCATTATACCCTACTTTACTGCCTCTCATTTAATCTCCCCCCCTCTCCCCCCCAAATCTCAGGAGGTGGACCTATTAACCACCTTGTAAGGTGAGGAAAATGAGGCTCTGAGAGGTTATGTGACTAGGCCAAGGTCACACAATCAGTTAAGTGGCAGACCATGTTTGTGCATGTCTATGGGACTCTTTCCACTTCACTAAGGGGCTTCCAGAGGAGCAACCGAGACCCTGACATTGGGCATGGAGATGTGGGGCAGGGAGCCCTGCTCTTTGCCCCTCACTGCCCCGAAACTCCGTCCCAAGCACACTGGCAGGGGGAACAAAAGCTCCGGTCTTTCCCAGTCCTTTCTTTCTCTTGTGGATCTCACCCCAAACATTATTTCAGAGAAGACTTGGCTGGCTGGACCATGTAGAGGGACTAGGTTCATTATCTGTCAATGTAACTCTTGCCTTAGTAATTACACATTCACTGGTGACGATGTAATTACTGTTCGTTTCCCTGATTCCATTATAGGTTACACGAGAAGGAAAAAGAACTTTGGTTCTAGCTATATCTCCAGTGATTACTATATTATCTGGCACATTTCAGCACTAAAATATTATTTGAATGAATGGGTATATCACCTACAAGGCTTCAGACTCACATCAGGTCCTCTGCCTCCATTATCTCAAATACAACTGTGTGAAATCGTTATCATCATTCCCATTTTACTGAAGAAGAAACTGTGGGGAAACGGACTTTGGCCCAGTGGTTAGGGCGTCCGTCTACCATATGGGAGGTCCGCGGTTCAAACCCCGGGCCTCCTTGACCCGTGTGGAGCTGGCCATGCGCAGTGCTGATGCGCGCAAGGAGTGCCGTGCCACGCAAGGGTGTCCCCCGTGTGGGGGAGCCCCACGCGCAAGGAGTGCGCCCGTGAGGAAAGCCGCCCAGCGTGAAAAGAAAGAGCAGCCTGCCCAGGAATGGCGCTGCCCACACTTCCCGTGCTGCTGACGACAACAGAAGCGGACAAAGAAACAAGACGCAGCAAATAGACACCAAGAACAGACAACCAGGGGAAGGGGGGAAATTAAATAAATAAATAAATCTTTTAAAAAAAAAAAAAAAAAAAAGAAGAAGAAGAAACTGTGGCTCAGAGAGGCCCCACCAGTTAATAAGAGGTAGAGTCAAGAGTCAAACTCTGGTCTGTTTGACCCCAGTCCCACTGTTTCTCTCTTTCTTACCACTCAGAAAGAACCCTGGAAACAAAGAGTAAGTGGGCTCTTTCAAAGTTCCACTGCAGGGACAATAGAGGAAAAGGGGGTTCCAGAAACCCAGGCAGGATTGAAAGTTAAGAACACTGGGTCAAAGGCACAGAAGAGCTAAAATGGTCATGGAAGAGGTCATAGAAGCCCGCCTTTCGTAACTCAGCAGCAAGTCAGTTTTGCAGTCCAGACGTATTTGAAGACTGGATTAACCCTCACCAAACCCAATCCTTCATGGCCACCCCACCTAGGGAAGGATAAAACCCTAGGAGGCCCATGATTCTGAATGGGCGTTCATTCAATATCTCACAATTTGAAAAGATGGTGTTTGTAGAAACAACAAGGCCAGGATGATAATGTTTGGCAGCCTTTAGCGCAGCACTAGGGAGGCTAACTTCCTTAGGTTCATATTTGAGGCATTTCCAGACTGCCGAGGGGAGAACACGCTGATAAAACCATCACTGAGACAGTGAATGTCTAAAATTCCTTGCGCAACACAGATCTTCAAGAAAGCTGCCAGGCAATTAAAAATAAATAAATAAAGATTTAATGCTATCTTGCCCCACTGTTTGTAAAACAGTATCTTTCTAGGACAAAATAGAAAAAGAAAATCCTTGTATATTTTGTTCTTTTCCATCCATCGAGCTCTGAGGTTTTCTTTGCCCTGAGTTTGGAGGGGAACGGAAATCAGCACAGCTGTTTATGTTTAGTGGCTTCAAATGATCTCAGGGTCCTAAAGATCCTCATGGGTGTCTCTGCTTTGTTGACGGTTTTTAGACCAGCTTTGAGCTCAGCCAAGGGGTGGTGCTAACAAGAAATCCCTTTAACATGTGCCCTGCAGGGTTCATTTCAGGCATACTTGGGTCCATTTTCGTCTCCATCTTCTCTCTTTCTGCAGGAAGAGGACTCTGTCTTCAGGCCTGCATTGTGGGTTGTGGAAGCAGCTTAGGAGATCAGTCAGGAAAGAATTGCTCAGCGGAGGTCTTGGCACTCCGGTAGAGAAGGATTCTATTAGGAGTTGACTCCCCAGAAGAGAAAATGCGTAGTCTCTGGAGTAACCATTCCTGGTTGTTTTAGGAGGAGAGAACCCGCCTCTCAGTCAACAAGTGACTTTGTTAATAGATAACCTCTCTTTAACATAAACTGGAGTTTAATCCCAGATAGCTAGCCAAATTTTTGTTTGTTTGTTTTTGGAGGGGAGGGCTGCCCCTCTCTTGCTTGACAAGGTGGAGGATAGAGGTGCAATGTAAGCTAGAGTTATCTATTTACATATCACTAACATTTGTTACAGGGCTTAGTTCATAAAAGGGCCTAGTAAGTGTTCCTTGAATAAATGAAAGGTTAAAATGAAGAAAGATACATATTTGAAAGATATAGAAAATCCACGGAAAAGTTAAAATTACCAATAATTTCAACGCTTGAAAACAGTGAAATGAAAAAATGAGCAATTACCCCTAATTTGCCCCTCAGAAGTAACCACTGTTAACAGTTTGATGTGATTCTTCCTTCCTTTTCCTTCTCTTTATCAACATATTTATACATATGTAAATACATCAAAACATTAGCAAACATCTTTAAATTTATTTTAAAATTATGGTAACATATATATATAACCTAAAATTTGGCATTTCAACCATTTTAAGTATATAATTCAGTGGCATTAATTACTTTTACACTTGTATGCTATCACCACCATCCATTACCAAACTTTTTCATTACCCAAAACAGAAATTCTGTACCCATTAAGCATTAACTCTCTACTCCCCCTCAGCCCAGGCCCTGGCAATTTCTAATCTACTTTCTGTCTTTGTGAATTTGCTTATTCTCGATATTTCATAGAAGTGGAATCATATCATATCTGTCCCTTTGGGTCTGGCTTATTTCACTTAGCATGTTTTCAAGGTTAGCAAAGTAATTTTAATAGTAGCCTAATATTCTTGTAAATAAGATAAATGCTTTCATTAAAAATAAATTTTAGGGAGTGAATGTGGCTCAAATGATAAGGCCTCCGCCTACCATATGGGAGGACCCAGGTTCGATCCCTGGGACCTCCTGGTGAAAAAGAAGCGAAAGTGCACCTGCATGGTGAGCCAGTCCCCACGCAGTGAGCCGAGCGCCCACAGTGCCTGCGCAAGTGAGTCACACAGCAAGACGACACCGCAACAAAAAAGAGATGAAGAGGAAAGTCAAACCAAAGCGCAGCAGAGACCAGGAACTGAGGTGATGCAATTGACAGGGGAAACTCTCTCCCCATCAGAGATCCCCAGGATTGAATTGCGGTGAATCCTAGAGGAGAAAGATGAGAAGAGAAGGCAAAAAGATAAATAGATACAGTAGATAAGATAGCAAACGGACACGGACAGCAAAAGAAAAACAGCAGTGCAGGGATGGGGGTGGGGGAGGGGGAGGGGAAAGATAAATAAATACATCTTTTTTTAAAAATCCAGGATTAAAAGAAAAAACTTGATAGTTTAAAAAATGTTTTTAAATAATTTTTTTAAAAAAGAAAAAAAAATCATATAATGCAAGCCAAAACTCCAAGTGACTTTTTTTAAGTTATCCATTGTCTGGAGATTTTTCACACCAGCACTCCCTTTTATTAGCACAGCCCTTCAAGAGGTAACTTTACTCCAAGTCCCCCTTCAAGAGTCCTGAACCTGGGCACTGCCGGCCTCTTCCTGTGGGTCAGAGATTGGCCAGGAGCGCCTAGCCCCCTGGAGGCTCCCCAGGCCCAGGGAGCCTCCGGGAGGATCATGGCTCAGCCTCCGCGTGGGGAGGCCCGGGAGCCGGTAAGTGGCAGGCCGCTCCCTCCCACCCACAGAGCTGACCAGGAGGCAGCATTTGGCAAAGGCCTGCCTACCTCTGGGCTGCACCGGCAGCCAGACTGGCTGAGCACGCCTCTCAGAAAGAAAATCTCGCTCAGAAATAGGAGGCCTGGCCTTTTTCCACATTGGCTGTCAATGTTGATGAAAAATATCCAGATTATTGTCACAGTCTTTACCTGCTTCCACTTTAAAGTTTTGCAAGAACAAAACACTTTGTAGCATTTCTTAAAGCAATGCTTTTCAAATTGTTGGACTTGGAGAGCTTTAATAACATCAGTGCCTGGACCCTACCCTAACCCAATTTCATCCGGATCTTAGGGTGGAGATTAGACGGCAGTACTTTTTTTAGTTCTCCAGGTGATTCTAATGCACAGCCAAGGACACCAAATAAAGTGATTCAAAGTCACCCAAGTGCTTGTTTAAAATTCAGACTCACAGATTCTGAATACTAGGTCTGTTGAGGGGGATCTGTTTCTTTAACAAGCTCCCCAGGTGATTCTTAGGCTACTTGTTTCAAGACCACTGGCCCAAGTCATCTTTCTTCCCAGGGACCACCAATAGGCAGCTCTGCCTCAGTCTGAGCATTGTGCAAGCAGATCCCCATGACAGGTGCCCATCACTTGCCCCAACCCTGGGACCATTACCAAACTTCTCTGCCTCTTTCCTTATCTGCAAAGTAGGTTCATCATGCCACCATGTAGGAGTGTTGTGGGGTTTCGTGTGTATAAGGCAAATCTTAGCAGTACTGGGGAAAGGGAGTTGCTGTAATTTCTGCTGTTATCATAATGATGGTTATCCTTTTGATAGTATAGTGTCTAGTGCTTAGAATCTAGGCTCTGGAATCTGAGTGCCTGGGTTCAAACTCTGCTTTTCCACTTAATTAGTTATAGGGTCTTAGATAAGGTACTTAACCCTGTCTAGATTTCAGTTTTCTCTTCTGTAAAGTGAAAATGACAATCACCAGCTACCCCATAGGATTGTTGTGAGAATTAGAGATAAGGTGTGTAAAATGCTTACCACAGTCCAGGCACATACTATCTTCCTAAATCTTAGTTCTTAAGCAGCATCATTATTATTACTAGGTCGACTCTGGTTGTCTGGGCTAATGGATGGGAAGAACGGATAACACAAAACAAAGAATATAATTTTTAAAAAAGATTAGTTTGGAAGTAAATTAACTAGATCTCTCAAATGATAAACAGCTTTTTCTTCATCTAAAATGGTGAAAAAGTGGGTACAGAATTAAAAACAATAAGCAAACAAAAAGCTTTTGGGTAGAAGCCAGTCTAGAATCTGGATGTATTCAGCACAGTTCTCCTTACCTTTATTGCTTACAGGTACAATACTAGACATTGATAACTCCAAAATGCAGAAAGTTCTTCACCAAACCATGAGTATTGACTTGGCTATAGCCAACTGTGTGGACTGGAGAATCCATAAACTTTTACTTCCCTCTTCTCCCACTTCACCTGTTCTCTGATACATACAGCCTTGATATTCATCTTTTATTTCCATTTTTCCTGGTCCCAACTCTTTCTTGGACAACATTCTTATTTTAAATTCTCTTGATAATCCCATCTCACATCGAAATAGGAAGTCCAGTCCTCTCCCTAGGATTCTGCAAGTCACTGCGTGGGGAGACCAGGATAGGCGGCACACTTTTCATTCTCACGGCCACTTCTGACTCTGAATTTCTGCTCCCATTAAACCCAGGATATCGCTCATATCTATCTCTTGTGCCTGCTCCAAAATTATCCAGATTCAAAACTCAACTCTTTAAAAAAAAAAATTCTCCACAAAACAAAACAAAAAATCTACTTACTCAAGGCATTTGATAGCATAGCACATTTCTTGCTTCTGTCCCCAGCAGGAGTCTCCTCACATTGCTCTGGTTACTCAATTCTGGGGGTCCTTCACACAAACCCTGTCCCAGGAAACTGAATTCTTCTCATGTACTTGACCCCTGGGCTCTGGACTCGAACATCCAAACACCCACTGATTCCTCTCAAATAACCCAGCACTGGCAGGCTTTGAAATTTCCGGCTTCCTATTTACCAGTGCCTGAATATGGAAGGGAGTGAGATGTGTTTTATATTCCCACTGCTATGACTTATCCCCCACCCATCTTTTTCCCAGTAGAGAAAGCAAAGGTATTTCCAGTCTGTGTTAAACAATGTTTTTCTTTATTATATTTAGTCTTATTTATATTTAGCCATTATTTCACTGAATATAGTCTTTCCTCAAATTCTTTGTGAAATGAGGCAAGAAACAACAAAGACATGTTTCCTAGAGGTAGGAGAATAGACCATTACCTCGTAGAGTTTCAACGGTAAGAATGGAAACAAAAGGAGATTTCTCTCCATTACTCTTCAGTTTTTTATTAGAAAGCTGAATTAGTCAAAATAACCGATAACCCCATGAACAGTTGACCCTCCTTTGTGCCTTTTCTATCACTATACATTTTGTACTGCCTCTATTAATTGGGTATTGGTTATACTATTAGTCATTTATTTCTTTTAATTGTTTGCTTCCACCTGCCACTTCTCCCCTCTCCCAGATTGTGAGTGCTCAAAGGTTTTTAGTTGTAAGAAAGCGTAGTCTTCAGGCTTGGAAACAGCAGCTACTTTGTTCTTTGAACCATGAGAAGACATGACCTTATTCCTGTCTACTCCCCATCCTAATGTTCAAAGCCTGCCCAGTAAATGGCACTTAATAATTTAGTCATTGTTTCTACACATGCCTCTTCTGTCACTTTTGCTGAACCTGTGGTTGGCGCTAGGGATGGTCCATACTCAGGAGACTTGAATCTCTGGACTGCCTATGTGCCAGCTGGGTCCTGAGCCTCAGCAGAGTGGCGACTCCTACTCTCTGGTTTGTTGGTCTTACCCAGGCCAGCTAACAGGGAGATGAAGATGGTCAACCACCACACCAGGGAATCAAGAGTGCCTACAGCTGTAAGCAAAGGAATTGCATCCATCATCCATGTGGAATCTAAGCCCCCTCTGAACTAGAGGTAGAGTGGACATCACCAACCCAGGGTCCACAGAATGGAGGAATAAAATATGGACTAGAGTGGACTTATTGATATTCTACTATAAAACTATTGTGATGAGTAATAGAAGAAATTTTAGCATGGAGGTGGAGAAAGTGGCCACAGTATTTGCTGAGAGCAGGGAGAGGGTAGAAGAGATGTGATGTGGGGGCATTTTTGGGATTTTGAGTTTCCTTAATGATATTGCAGGGTCAGATGCTGGACTTTATATATCCTGCCATAACCCACTGAATGTACTGGGGGAAGAGTATAAACTACAATGTAAACTATTATCTGTATAGTGCAGCAGTGCTCCAAAATGTGTTCACTGAGTGCGATGAGGGTGCTGCAGTGATGAGGGAGGTTGCTGGTGTGGGAGGAGTGGGGTGGAGGGGTGGGGAATATATAGAGACCTCATATTTTTTAGTGTAACAATTTTTTTGTGATACATATATCTTAAAAAAAATACAGTTTACAAAAATGATGTGGTGGTGAGTGGGGAGTGGGTTATATGGGAACCTCTATGTTTTTTGTTTTTTTGTTTTTTAATGTAACATTCCTTGTGATCTATTAATTTTAAAACATTTAAAAAGATAAATATATAAATCAAAAAATAATTTAGTCATTGAAGGAATGACTGCAATACTCCATATCTGATCATTTGATGGTGAACTATATATTTGTTTGATATTTAGTCTGGGCCTCTGCCTCAAATGCCTGTAACACACACCCACATTCACATATATTCCCATGCTCCAGCATCCACAAGTAGGGGACTCACAGTCTGCAGCATTCAAAAACAACCCAGTGATAACCACTGTGCTACTGACTTTCATGCAGACCCAACCAGAAGAAAACAGATCAGAAGCTGCTGGTGATGGTAGAGGCGGCAGTGGTTGGAAGGCTTTCTAAAGAGCTTCCTAAGGTTCCTGCCCCTGCTTTTCTGCAGTCTGGGATGGGTGGGCTCTCTACTCAGCCACCACTAAAAGGTGAGCCTTTGTGCTCTCTCTGAGATACATTGCCAGCCCATGTTGTAGAAAATGTAGGATATTATGCTTTTGAAAATAAGCTGGTGTGATTTATTTTACTCCCCAATGAATCCATGATGTTTTGCTTTTCATATTATTACAGAGATCCCCAATATTTTCCCTCATCATTTCTAGCCTCGGGTTTCAAAGAGGTGGTTGACTTTTTCCCTAGATCCCTGAGTCTTTTCTCATAGACTGGGGTTTAGGTTCTTGCAGGATCTTCACAGCCCTGTCTTCTTGGGAGGTCAGGTGCGGCCAGGGATCTTTAACTCAGATAAGGATGAGTTGACAGGTCTGGTCACTTAAGGGTCAGCTCTGAAAATCTATTCACACTCAAACTAGTGGCTGATGTTGAGGATCAGAGATGAGTACAGCTGGTGCTTCCTGATGTGAGGAGGGCTCCCTCAACCAGGAGCTGTCTGAGCTAATCAGAAGATTTGGCGATACTGCCAGTTTTGGTATAACTTTTGAGTTGTTCTTTGCTGACGTTTGGGTGGTTTTGACAGTTTAGAGTCAGACAGAAGAAAAAGAGAGAAGAGTTATCACTGTTGGGATTTTAAATGGTGGGCTGTTTAAACTTTGCATTTGTGTCTGTAGAGCATATAATAAAAAAACAAAGTTTTTTAAACCATTAAATAGGGTGTTCTTTCCAGAGCAGGTTGCCATTCTCTGAACCAATGATTTCTTTAGTTACCACTGTTAACCAAACATATTGATTTCAAATGACTTCTTTCATGTTTACACAGTGCCCATACTAAAGGAGTAGCCTAATAGGCCATTTTTATAATTTGAGATGATCTTATTTAAGGAGAAATCCTGTAATTATCTCATTTGCCCCAGGAAAATAATAGCTTCTGTCTGGTTATAATGATAAATTATTTTGCTTTAAAAAAGAAAAATGAGGATTTATAGGAAAGATACAAAGATGGATGAAAAATGTTCCAAGAAAGTACAAATAAAATTATTAAGGGATGAGGAGGCAAGGAAGAAATTTGGAAAAAGGCTAAAAGATTCACTTGTCTTTGATTAAGAAAGATGAGAAATTATACAAACTTCAGTTACATAAATCACACAGCATTAACATAAGTACTCATATGTTCACCAAATCCTAGAATATTAGGGAAAAAATTACTTTTAACACACAAAAAAAAATCCACTATTTTTTCATATTAATATATATTTGGGAGTCTTAGAACCCAAAGAATGACCTTGGCAACAAATAGATTTAAGTGGGAAATAAAAAATGGCAAATACATGGCATGCATGTTACCATTTTCATTTCTGTACCTATGATAGGCATTATTAATTCATCAGGTTACTGTTCCCAACTAAACTAGACAGATATACCCTGTGAATCTTTTTCAGAAGTGCTACAGAAAGTTACTACCAATTATCCAAAGATGACCCTTAAGATGAAACCCTCTTGCTATCTGTGGTTTAATCTTACTACTCAAAATGTGACCTGCAGTCCAATAGCATGGTGGGAGCTTTATTTGGAACGGAGAACCTCAGACCTCATTACATATCTACTGAATCAGAATCTGTAATCCAATAAGATCCCCGTTAATTCTTATACACTTTAAAGTTTAAGAAGCCCTGGAAGAGCACTATGTGTGTGATATTCATTAGGACCTAAGTTTGCAGACTTTACCATGCAGCAGAATCACTGGGTTAAACACTTGTTGAAAAATATTGCTGGGCCCCACCCCCAAGGTTTTTTATTTAGTAAAATAAAACTCCGAGGTAGAGTTTTTCTAACAAGTTTTCAGGTGCTGCTGCTCCTATTTTAAGAACCACCGTATTAGGGGCATGGAAATGCTTTGAAATCTCTCCATGACCTTTAGAACTTGAAAACAGCAATATCTTTTCATAACTCTTAA